>NW_024070210.1:77788632-77964694 GCF_014754425.2 Oryx dammah | reverse complement strand
TTTGGAATCTTCTATTCTAGTTCACTCTCGGTTCCAGTTTAAACCAGTAATGTCACCATCACTCAGATATCCAGCCACCCTATTTTGAGTCCAAGTGCTTCTCCATAGTCCAGACCTTGCTCCTCAGGAGCCCCCTAAAATGCTACACTCTGGCTGATAATAAAAGGTAGAGAAGCATTTCACAGTTAGGAAAGTTATGGTTCATTTCCCAAAGATTAAAAGAAAATGAAACAATAAAACCTATCTCCTAGGGTTTTGATATTTAAATTAGATGATGAATCTGAAATGCATACCACAGTGCCTGACATAGAATAAGGTAAAAAAATACCATCTTTCTTTTTTTTCTAGTGAAACCTGCTTTTTCTTCAATATCCAGAACCTATGACTTGTTACTACTTTTTTTTCTCCACATTGGTTAGATGAGGGAAACTATAAGAAATTTATTTAATCACTTATTTTCTTTGAGACAGTCATTATTTTTCCCTGTCCTCTTGGGTCATATTCTCCTAGCTACGTTAGCACATTCAGGGTGCCGAAATGACACAGATGGAGCACTCAGAAGCTTTATTTTCACTTACCTGATGAATAATAATATTATTTTAGTATATTTATTAGGTATTGAATGTAAAATTTCTGAATTGGATCTCCAAGATTGTCCCATTCTTCTTGACTGTTTTCTTTACTGATTAATTTGTATGTGTTTTATATATTTCTTTCATTTGAGTTCTTTCTCAGAAATATGCATTGCAAATATAGTTTAAATGTCTGCACATTGACTTTCCACCCTCTTAGCATTGATATTCAACACAGACATTTTAATATATATCTTCATTTTCATAAGCTAGCTTGAAAGTTTTATTTATTTTCTTAAACACTTTAAAAATACTTTCCCTTGGTAACTTCTATTGGTCTGGATGAGAAGTCACGTGTCACTGTTTTTTCAAAGTTCTGATAGCTCTTATTTTTTCCAGTAGATTTATTATCTCTGCTTTTAAAATTAATTTTTATTGGAATATAGTTGCTTTACAATGTTAGTTTCTGTTGTACAGCAAAGTGAATCAGTTATATGTATACATATATCCACTCTTTTTTAGATTGTGCTCCTGTATAGGTCATTATAGAATATTGGGTAGTGTTTCCTGTGTTATACAGAAGGTTCTCATTAGTTATCTATTTTATATATAGCAGTGTGTATATGTGAATCCCAGTCTGCTAGTTTATCCCTCATATCCCTTTCCCTCTTTGGTAACCATAATTAGTTTTCTACATCCTGGATTCTATTTCTGTTTTGTAAACATCTTCATTTGTAAATACCATTTTTTAAAATTCCATCTGATGAAAGAGATATCAGATGACACGTGTCTTTCTCTGCCTTACTTCACTCAGCATGACAATCTTCAGGTCCATCCATGCCGCTGCAAATGACACTGTTTTGTTCTTTCTCAGGATGAATAATCAATTGTATATATATATGCAATATCTTTTTCATCTATTATTCCATCGTTGGACATTTAGGTTGCTTCCATGTCCACCTACTACAATTAGTGCTGCAATGAATATTAGGGTGCTTATATTTTTTCTGCTTGTATAGACTACTTCATCAGCTCTGAGTTCTAATCTTTATATATAAGTAATCTCTTATTCGACATCACTGATGGTCGGCTTCCCTGATTGTACCTTAAGTGACACAGTCTAAGAACAAAGGACTAAGGAAATGATTTTCATGACAGTTCCAGATAACTATACCCAGGTTTGTGATGTGAGTGTATTTTAGTAAAGCAGTCACTTTAAATTATTATGGAGCAAGTTTATAGCTTTAGACAAGTTTACACATGTTCTGTATGATTGATTTAAAGTCAAAAGTTCAAGAGAAGAATGTATTAGTAAAAAGTTACTGTGGACACCTGCTTTCAAATAACATAGAAAGATCTTCGATTTACTTGAAGATTTAACTACAAAGTTTAATGAAGGGAATATTTATAGGTTTGCAGGCAGGGTTAAGGAAAACAAAGAAGAGATGGGAAGCATCAAGATACTAGCAAGAGCTGAAAGCCTGTATCAACCTGGGCAATCAGAGGAAACTCTCAGTGACAGGGGAGGTAAGAGCTGTGAAGTGGATCCACCAGAAAGGAGTTGCAGGAGATAAGATGTGCTTTCCCAGTTCCAGTGTCTACCGGCCTCCTGCTCAAATGGGGGACCCAAAGCAGTGGTGGGAAATTGGGGGGCCATAGGGAGGGAGAAACCACAATGATTACTTGTCTTCTTTAGGCTCCAGTTCCTGTGGGGCAGGCCCACCTGGTTCCAGCTGTAGCCTGGTGATCCACCTAGAAGGAGCTTTTATTTAGAATTAAATCTTCTGATCCAGACCACAGATGAAGCAACCACAGGACTACCATTTCTCTTCTGGGATGTGCAGGTGTGCACTTCAACTGAGGTCCTGAAGCAGTGGGGCTCTCTCTTATTAAGCTCTGGGGTTTTTGCTCAGCTTTTCCCATTACTTCAAGCACTGTGAGCTCCCAGAGAGCACAGAAGTACTTTGCAGAGTCTTCGAGCTGTAAGGCTGAAATGATGAGGCTGATGGATTTATGTGCTTTCTGGAAGTTTACAGAGTAACGGCCGTTCCTTGCATTACCGTATTCTGAATACTGAATAATTAGCAAAGTCATCTCTCCCCTGGGAAGCTGTTTATACCAAAAAATGTAGTAGTAGTCCGTGGTCCAACTTACTTCATATTGACAATTCAGGGTGACTGTCTGCCCCACTTGACTGGATACAGCTGTCTGGACTTGAGTTACTTGCTGGGCCACACTGGATCCTATGGGGAAAAAAACAGAAAACAGAGATGAAGTAGTAAATAAAATAGTGTGGGATTTAGATTAATTTAGGACTCAGAGACAACCCAAATTGAAATTATAAAATGCTTCTTTTTCCCCAGTCCTCCTTTCCTCCCCAAGTCCCTGTGAAGCACCACGCGCCTGGGTGCAGGCCTTTCACCCTGAACACTCACACCCATGCTTGGAAGCATCCCTACCAGAGAAGGTGAAGGCCAGGAACACCCAGAGCAGACTGGAGAGAGGCATGAGGCACGGATTCCCCTGCACAAATGTGCTCAGTTCTGCCTCAGCTGAGTTCAGTGTCTCTGTGTGCCTGGCAGCACATATACACATATACATAGTACCTGTTCCTGGGTGACTCCTTCAAACAGGAAGTGGGGTTTGTCATGTTCACAGATCACATGGTCTTTTTCACAGATGGGAAAAACTTTTGGCCCACAGATGTTTAATTTTCTGCTTTTCTTTCCCTGATTATTATGTTAGGTGGATCCTGAAAGAGTCATGGAGAAAGCAGTTAGTGTTACGTGTGTGAGGGCTTTCCTGATGGCTTTCCTGATGGTAAAGAATACACCTGCAATTCAAGAGACCGTGGTTTGATCCCTGAGTGAAGAAGATCCCCTGGAGAAGGGAATGGCAGCCCACTCCAGTGTTCTTGCTTGGAGAATTCCATGGATAGAGGAGCCTGGTGGCTACAGTCTATGGGGTCTAAAAAGTTGGACACGACTGGGCGACTAACACTCACACATGTTAAAGATTTGAGCTGAGAGAAACAGAAGACTAAATAAGTTGACATACACTGATAATAATTTTGCCAGCCCATTCAAAACATATTAGTATACACTATGAATCCCTCCTGTAATCTACTTACTGGTCGTATATTTAGCCTATGCTTACATTTCTTTATCCAGAATTTAATGACTCAAAAAAACCACAATAAAACAAACTCACAGATCTTTAGCTTTCTTGTGTGTGTGCTGTGCTGTTGCTTCAGTCATGTGCAACTCTTTCCAACCCCGTGGGCTGCAACCTGCCAGGCTCCTCTGTCCATGGGGATTCTGCAGGCAAGAATACTGGAGTGGGTTCCCAACACAGGGATCAAACCCTCATCTCCTGCACTGGCAGATGGGTCCTTTAACACTAGTGCCACCTGGGAAGGGCCAAGAATACTGGAGTGGGTTTCCGTGCCCTCCTCCAGCGAATCTTCCTGACCCAGGGATTGAACTAGCATCTCATGTCTCCTGAATTGCCAGCTGGGTTCATTACCACTAGCTCAACCTGGGAAGCCCTTTAGCTTTCTTGACAAAAGGCAGTCTTTTCCAAAATAATTAATGTATCTTTTTCTTTTCTCACTTGGTTCTAGGTCTTTGTTTATATTTTTCAATAAATAAAGTGACTTCAATATCAAATGATAAAAAGTCACTCCAGACTTTCAGAATCTATTCAGTTGTATGTGTTTTTTTTTTTAATGAAATGCTTAACAGGAAAAAATATTAATCTTTGAAATCTGACATTGAGTTTTACTTAGTAGACTTTGAAGAGCATCAGTATATTCAATCCTGCTGCCTTTACAAGTAGAATTGTATTTATTACATCAGGTGTCCTTAAATTGTCCTCATGTCATATTTTTTACCCCAAAGTGTTCAGTTTCTCTTCTTAGTGGTTTATTCTTCTCTGTAAAGTCAAGTTAAGAATGCTGAATTTTTCTGTGACACAATGCTACAGTGCACTCTTACAAAATATGGTATCTGTAAACACTTAGTAAATGTTGACACCACACTATTCGGTGACTGAAGTTTTGTATACTGTACATGATCATGTAGAAGGTCATTGTCAATCTTCCATTTGATTTCATTGTTTTAATAGATGAATTAATATAAAAGAACCAAAGGCAAATAGACAAGTAGAAAAGAAAGTACAGAAAGATCTAAAACAGTGCCAGTTCTTAGATTTTAAAGTTGAAGTAACACAATAATGAGTGATGCAGGGAGGAGAGCTTATATTTAGTTGAGACATCTACTCCTCTGTTCCATTCACGTCTGGGTGCTGGCAAGCAGCAGATATCCTGGTTTCCAATTATTTGTAACCATGTAGAGGACACTACAAATGCCCACAACAATGCAGGGAGAGCATGAAGGCGGTTTTTCCCCTTTGTTGACATGGCCTTGCTCTGAGTTCCTGACAGTAATGGTGCATGTTCCCTCAGCTGCATTATAGACTCTGACTCTGAAAAATGAAGCTTCTGTCTGGATCAAGTCTGAATGTGATGACACTCAGGTTGGAAGATTTAGACTCTCCTCATTGTTCTGCCTTCCCTGTGATTTACTAATAAATGATAATACCTGGTAAAGGACAAGCCAGAGTTTAATATTGAAGGACAAAATTGAAAGAGGTATTTTACTTAAAACTTGCAAATTTAGTAGTAAGTTAATCTCTTCTAAAATAGTGTCTGACTCTTTGCGGCCCCGTGGACTGTAGCCTACCAGGCTCCTCTGTCCATGGGATTTTCCAGGCAATAGTACTGGAATGGATTGCCATTTCCTTCTCCAGGGGCTATTCCCAACCCAGGGATTGAACCCAGGTCTCCTGCATTGTAGACAGACACTTTGCCATCTGAGCCACCAGGGAAGTCCCTAAAATCTGGGATGTTATCTCAAACAAATTCATTATGAATCATTCTGGGATTGCAAATATTCATTCATGTTCTGATTGTTCTCTTGCCTTTCTGATTTTGATTCTAAGATGAATTATACTAACTGCTCCCTAGTTTCCCTAAAAAAGACCAACAATAAGCCATGAACTCCCTTTTCTTCCCACTTACCTACCAAACCATGTGAACTGGTAACTTTAGCACATAACTTCAGAATAGCAAATATCACACAGACAAATGAACACAGAATAAGCTTCTGACTTCTGTAATCTCTCCAGTTGTGTATTGGAATACCAAATGGTAATGGCTGTAAAATCATATTCATTTGTGCTGTAACTCTGTGATTAGCTTATTAAAGGTTTAGGAAGCAAGAACCAATGAGTCTTCTAAATTCAAATATTTGACCATGTTCCTGTCATGAATGCAGTTATACTCTTTAGTACAATCTTATAATTCTCATTATAGTTGTCATGAGGACAAAACTTCTCCTAAAATGTTGCTTAATCAGTAAAAATATTAAAAGCTATTAACAATATATATGTTTTCTAAAATAACAATATTTCCCTTTCTTGACATTGAAGGAATGAAAACTCTCATCTTATTCTGAAATTTCATCTAATGAAGTCATTTACATCAAATTAATCAAATTTCAAACATTTTATTTTTGTTTCAACACCTCATAAAGAAACCCCAATAAGAATAACTTATTCTTTTCATAATTTTATTTATTAATTTAGAGTGTTTTGGGTCTTCATTGCTACACAGGCTCTTCTCTAGCTGCAGAGAGAGGGGGTTCCTCTGTCGTTGCACTTCCCATTGTGGTGGCTTCTCTTACTGTGGAGCATAGGCTCTAGAGCACACACTCAATAGTTGTGGTGCACAGGATTAGCTGCTCCATGACATGTGGGATCTTCCTGTATCAGGGGTTGAACCAACGTCTCCTGATTTGGCAAGCAGATTCTTTACCACTGAGCCTCCAAGGAAGACTTAACTGAGTTATTTTATAATAGATTGTCCTTGGATTCTCTGTGGTTCCTTCATTGGAATCCCCAAACTCACATAGCATATGAGGGCACAGAATTACTACTGAGGTTCCCAGATCTTCCCTAGCTCTCCCTCTTGCGTCTCTGGTCACTGTCTTCTGAAGCTCACCTTGTGTTCCAATCTGGGCCCTACATCCTATTTTGAGTTTTGCATATTTCAGTCCAGTGAAAGATACTCCAGTCCAGTAGTTATACATCTTATTCCAAACTTGTTATTCAACTGTTCAAACTAGTAGAAACAAAAAAGCAAAACAAATTCAAGAGGATTTCCCTGGTAGTACAGTGGATGGGAGTTCACCTGCCAATGCAGGGGACACGGGTTCAATCCCTGGTCTGGGAAGGTTCCACATGCCCTGGAGCCACTGAGCCCGGGCACCACAGCTATGGAGTTTTTGCTCTAGAGCCCAAGAGCCACAACTACTGAGCCTGTGTGCCACCACTACTGAAGCCCACATGCCTGCATGCTGAAACTCCTGAAGCCTGTGCTCCTAGAGCCTGTGCTTCACAACAAGAGAAGGCATGACAACAAGCCTGTGCACTGCAACCAAGAGCAGCCCCTGATTAGTGCAACTAGAGAAAGCCCATGTACAGCAGCAAAGACCCAGAGCAGACCTTTTTTTTTTTTAATTAAAAAAAATATTTGAGAGACAAGAGGGTTGACACACTGACACCATTAAAAAAAATTTTTATAGTCATCATGCTGTATATTGCAGCCCTAGGACTTATTTCTCTTATAACTAGATGTTTCTGTCTTTTGAACATAGTCACCTATTCCACACCCTACACCCCCAATCTATTCTCTGTATCTATGAGGTCTGAGTGTGTGTGTGTCTGTGTGTCTATATGTCTGTGTGTGTGTGTTCCTGCACCTGTGTCTTAGAGTCCACATATAAATGATTTCATATAGTATTTGACTTTGTCTGCCTGATTTATTTCACTTAGTATTGTTCCCTCAAGATTCATTCATGTTGTTGTAAATCTATGAAAAAATTTTTTTTATCATGTTTTCTTTATCCATTCATCTGTCAAAGGACACTTGGGTTGTTCCCATGTCTCAGCTGTTGTAGATGAACTGCAGTAAACGTGGGGTACAGATATCTTTTTGAGATAGTGACTTCATTTTCTTCAGATGAATACTCAGAAGTGGAAATGCTGAATATCATAGTAGAGCTAATTTTAATTTTTTGAGGAACCTCCATACTGTTTGCCATAGAGGCTGCACTAATTTATATTTCCAACATCAGTGGGCAGGGTTCCCTTTCTTCTACATTCTTGTCAAAATTTTTTATTCCCTGTCTTTTTGATAGTAGCCATTCTGGCAGATGTAAAGGGATAGCTCTTTTTGGTTTTGGTTTTCATTTCCCTGATGATTAGGGATGTTGAACATCTTCTAATTTACCTTCTGGTCATTAGTATGTCTTCTTTGGGAAAATGTTTATTTAGATCATCAGCTTATTTTTAACAGACTTTTGTCCTAGTGATTATACAAGGTATTTATATATTTTGGGTATTAGCTCTTTATCAGATATATGTTTGGGCAATATTTGCTCTCATTCTGTAGGTTGCCTCTTCATTTTGTTGATGGCTTATTTTGCCATACATAAACTTATTAGTTTGATGTAGTCACACTTGTTTTTTGCTTTTTTTTTCCCTCTTGTTTTCCTTGCTTTTAGTGTCAAATACAAAAAAAAAAAAAAAACTGTGGCCAATACTGATGTCAAGGAACTTACCCCCTATGTTTCTTCTGAGCTTTACTGTTGTGGTTCTTATATTCAATTCTATAATACATTTTGATGATTCCAATTTCATTCTTTTGCATGTAGCTTTCCATTTCTCATAACACCATTTATTGAAGAGATGTTCCTTTCTTAAGGGTATATTCTTGGCTTCTTTGCCATGAATTGACCATGTATACAAGGGTTTATTTTTGGGTTCTCTATTCTGCTCCATTGATCTATATGTCTTTGTTTAATGCAAAAAAAAAAAAAAAAAAAAAACACACACACACACACACTGTTTTTATTACTATAATTTTGTAATGTAGTTTGAAATAAGGTCATGTGATTCCTTCAGTTTTGATCTTTCTCTAGTTCACTTTGGCTATTGGTAGTCTATTGTCTCTCATACAAATCTTGGGGTTTGTTTATTCTATCTCCGTGAAAAATGTCATTGAATTTTGATAGAGGTTTCATTGAAACTGTAGAATGCTTTGGGTAGTATGGATATTTTAACAAATGAATTTTTTTGGTCTGTAAGAACAAAATATCTTCCCCTTAATTTTTGTCTTCAATTTCTATAATCATTGTCTTACAGATTTCAATATAAAAATCTATACTTCTTTGCTTATTCTTAGGTATTTTCTTTCTGATGTGATGGAAAAAGAATTGTTTTCTTAATATCTCTTCCAGATAGTTCATTATTGGAATGCAGATTAATTTTGTATCCTGTAACTTTGCTGAATTTGTGTATTAGTTACAACATAGACTAACATCTTGGGGGCATGTCTCCCACTGTGAAGCCAGATGATCTGATTTTCTTTTCACTTTCTCTTTTTGTGTATTCAAAAAGTGTATATTTTAACTGTGGTAGGAAGTCTCTGTGCTGTTTATTTTCAGATGAATAATTTCTAGTGCTTAAACAAGTTGAAAGTTTTTTCTCTGGCATTTTATTGGCATTTTATGGCTTATTAAAAGTACATCTGTCAAAGTTATAGGTAACAGGAGTTATCTTATTTCTTCTATGAATTGATTGGACTAGTAAAAGCTGTGGTTGCTACCATCCAATTTTTAAATTTTTTTTAAAAAATACTAAATAATTCTTATATGGAACAGTACACAAAATTATGTGGAGACACATTTTCCCCTGGCAATGATGGTAAACAGATATTTAATTTTGCTATATTTTCAATAGCTCTCTCCAAACGTTACAGACAAAACTAAAGAGTAACTCCTAGTACTATTCCTATTTTTTAAGCAATAACTACTATTGGGAAGATTCCATGTATGTCTTCTCAATGTTACTGTTATAGCTATGTATCACAAAACAATATATTATAGTGTGATTATATTCTGAAATTTCTCATAAGTAGTGTCATGCAGCATATATCATTCTGATGCTTTTTATACTCAGCATTTTATTTTTGTAAGATTTATCTAAGAAAATAATATAGAGAACTGTTTCTTTGTTTGTAATAGTTCATGTATTTTGACTTCATATATAATTCATTATTTGTTCATTCTGTACTTGAACGGTTATACTTCTGCTTACAGGATTGGTGTGACTATCCTTGTAAATGCCTCCTTGTTCAAATGTTGGAATTACTTGAATGTAGATAACAGGAATTGGAATTGCTTGACTTTTAAATATATACATTTTCTTCTTTATTAAATAGTTCAGGCAATTTTTCTCTGAAGTTGTTAAATGTTCTCTTTGTGGTTGCTTTTCCCTATCTGGAGAAATTTAATAGTCTTCTCCCTGTATTTGGGCCAAAACTTAATGCTATCAGATTTTCACATTTCTGGCTATCTGACAGAAATGAGATAGTAATTTGCTTTAATTTAATTTCCTCTGATTACTGCAGAAGTTGATGTTTTATATATTTACATGTCTATTTCCTCTTCTTTAAATTGCCTTTATGTAAAGTATCTTTATTATCTCTTTTCATTTTGAATGTTTTTCTTATTTATTTGTAGTAGCCCCCTATATAAACTTAATTTCTAATATTTTCTTGGTTACATGGTTTACTATACATCCTACTATGTATTCGATTTTTAATTATGTAGTGGGGCACACTTGCAGGTTAAAGACTTCCCATCTATTAGGAATTCTCTATAAATTTATATTTCTAATTGTCAAATTACTTTAATGATTATATACTTGTTTAGCTTTTCTATTTCTTCTTTAACTATTTTTGATAATATATATATATTACAGCATCTATCAGAACACTGAAATATGTGGCCAAGTCTTTTTCTTGTGTCAAGGATTTCTCCAGATAGTAAATCTCTGCCCTTGTTGAAGTCCCCTGTGAAACCTTCTCTGTTCCATATGGAGGCATGTCTCATGAGGGTCTGGAAGCCTTGGTCTGGGTGCTGGACACACCAGGAGGAAGAAGGGCTCTCGAAATACTCATGATAGGGCCTCACCTGTCCTGGGATCCCTTCAAAAGCAGAAACTGGCCCTCAAGCCGAGTCACTGCATGGGGCTGTCTCTCCTCCCATAAGATCAACGAGACTGCTGCACACTGAAGAGAATATGTCTCTAAATAGATTCTAAATCTGACAATTTGTATCATTAACAATACTTGATATAGTTGTCTTTTTATTTTTAGCCAAAATAATGGGTGTATGCTGCTGCTGCTGCTAAGTCGCTTCAGTCCTGTCCAACTCTGTGCGACCCCATAGACGGCAGCCCACCAGGCTCCCCCGTCCCTGGGATTCTCCAGGCAAGAATACTGGAGTGGGGTGCCATTTCCTTCTCCAATGCCATGCATGCTAAGACACTTCAGTTGTGTTCGACTCTGTGCAACCCCATGGACAGCAGCCTACTAAGCTTCTCTGTCCACGGGATTCTCTAGGCAAGAATACTGGAGTGGATTGCCATTAATGGGTGTATAGAGATCTCACTGTGGCATTAACTTGCATTTCCATGATGACTAATGATGTAGAAGAGGGGATTACAAACTTCTTCAATAAAGGGTAGAATAGTAAATATTTTTGTCTTTGTAGGCCATTCATTCTGCTGCAACTACTGAATTCTGCAATTGTTTCATGAAATAAGTTATTGATAATACATAAATAAATAAGCTTTCTTATGTTCCAGCAAAATTTATTTACAAAGTAAATGGCTGAATGGACTGGTTCATGGGCCATATTTTGTTGATTCCTGGTGTAGAGGACTCCATGGCTTCACAGGGTAATTCTCCAAACATTTAAAGAATAGTTAAGTCCCATCCTTCTCAAATTTTTCCATAAAATTGAAGGTGACAAAATATTACCAAACTCATTCAATGAAGCCTTCATTACCCTGATGCCAAAACCAGACAATAAGACTACCAAAAAAAGTTAATTTTTTGAATGAACATCGATAAAAAAATCCTCAACAAAATATTAGCAAACTTCAAAATTCAGTCAGTTCAGCTGCTCAGTCATGCCAACTCTTTGTGACCCCATAGACTGAAGCATGCCAGGCTTCCCTGTCCATCACCAGCTTCTGGAACTTGCTCAAACTCATGTCCATAAAGTCAGTGATGCCACCCAATGATCTCATCCTCTGTGGTCCCCTTCTCTTCCTGCCCTCAATCTTTCCCAGCATCAGGGTCTTTATCAATGAATCAGTTCTTTGCATCAGGTGGCCCAAGTATTGGGGTTTCAGCTTCAGCATTAGTCCTTCCAATGAATATTCAAGACTAAATTCCTTTAGAACTGAATTAAGTTAGGAAACTTAATTCAACAGTTTATGAAAGAATCATATATCATGGCCAAGTGGGACATAGTCTAGGTGTACAAGGATGGTTCAATATTTGCAAATCAATCAACATGATATACATTAATAGCATGAAGGATAAAAACATATAATTACCTCAATAGACAAAGAAAAAGTATTTGACAAAATTCAGCATCTGTTCATGTTTAAAACTCTTAATAAACTTGGTATAATGGGAACACATCTCAAAATAATACAGGCCATTTACAACAAACACACAATTAATATCATATTTGATGGTAAAAACTGAAAGCTTTTCTCCAAGATGAGGAACAAGAGAAGGATGCCTATTCTCACCATTTCCATTTAACATAGTACTTGAAGTCCTTGTCACAGCAGTCATATAGGAAAAAGAAATAGAAGACATCCAAATTGGAAAAAAAAAAAACTATTAAAATGCAAAAAGACAGCCTATCAAACAGAAGATACTTGCAAATAATTATTCAATAAGGGGTTAATTTACAAAATATATAAAGAAATCTATATGCAATATAAAAACTATAAATAATCTGATTTTTAAAAGGCAGAAGACCTAAACAGACATTTTTCCAAAGAAACATACAGATGCGCAACAGACACATGAAAAGACATTCAACATCTCTAATCATTAGGTAAATGCAAATCAAAACCGAATGAGATCTCACCTCAGCCCAATCAGAACACTATCATCAAAAAGCCAAGAAGTAATGAGTGTTGCTGAGGATGTGAAGAAAAGGGACACTTTGGGCACCCTTGCTGGGAAAGTAAACTGGTGCAGCCACTATTTAAAACAGCATAAATGTTCTTCAAAAATTAAAAATATAAACACTGTATCATCCAGCAATTCCAATCCTGGATATCTATCAGAAGAAAATAAAAACACTAATTTGAAAATATATATGCACCCTAATATTCACAGAAACATTATTTCTAATAGCCAAGATATGGAAGCAATCAGTATTCATCCATATGAATAGAGAATATGTGTACATATATACATATATATACATACACAATGAAATATTACTTAATCATAAAAAGGATAAAATCTCATCATATGAGACAACATGGAAAACCTGGAGGGTATTATACTTAGCAAAATAAGTCAGACAGAGAAAGACAAATACTGTATGTTTCACTTATATATGGATTCTAAAATGCAAAACTAACAGGTAGAACAGAAACAGACTCATAGATATAGGGAATAAACTACTGGATCCTAGAGGGGAAAGGGATGGGTGTAGGAGTGAAATAGGTGAAGCAGATTCAGAGGTACAAAAATTATGTGTATTTTTCCATACTTATAAAATAAATAAAATTATGTAATGAGCAGTAAGGAAAGGAATCGACCCAGCCAATACCTTAACAGTAGCCAGGGAAACTGATTTTGGACTTCTTGCATCCAGAATTGAAAGAGGATAAATTTGTTTTAATTAAACGACCAAGTTCATATTAACTATTGAGCATATATGTATTTTTTGTTTGCTGTGCTGCAGTAGGAGGATGAGATGTATCTGCAATTGTCTGTTGGGACGCATTATGGTGAGATAGGTTTGGATGGACATTCTTGGGACAGCCAACTTAGCTGAATAACATCTTCTTGGAGTGAGTTTTCTCTTCTTTTAGTTCCTTTCACTTCTTCCCATTTTGAAGTAGAGCATATTGTAGCTAAATATTTATTTTCATAGGGCTTCCCTCATAGGTCAGCTGGTAAAGAATCCGCCTGTAATGCAGGAGACCCCGGTTCCATTCATGGGTCGGGAAGATCCGTTGGAGAAGGGATAGGCTACCCACTTCAGTATTCTGGTCTGGCCTTGAGAACTCCATGGGTTCTATAGTCCATGGGGTCGCAAAGAGTCGGACCCGACTGAGTGCCTTTCACTTTCACTTTCTTAGCTATTAATAGACCTCCCCTAGCTACAAGTTTGAGAATCTAGCGCAGAAGATACAGATGGAGAGGAAGATAAAGACCAAAGTCTCAAATCTATAAGGCCAATAAGAAGCACTGCAAATGTCCTGTGGTGGCCTCACAGTGTGACTCTGGCTGGAGGAGGGGCTGAGCCCGCGGAGGGTTTGTGTAGAGGCTGCAGGTGCCTGGGGAGCACTGTGCTGCACAGCACAGAAGTAAGTGCCTGAGTCTGTGGTCCGCAAGGAGGAAATGTGCAGTGAGCTGCGGCGTTCTTTAGTGACTGCCGTGGCATTTAATCTTCCTTCTTTCCTTGTTCCTGAAGGAATGTAAATGAGGTGGATGAGGCGGCCCCCAGGCTTCTGAAGATACCACCACACACTGTCTGCAAAGGTGGAGAAATTACACCACAGTGTAGAGCTGGCTCCCTCCTGTGGAGTCAGGGCTGGGGGACTCTGCTCCACATCCACCCCTCTCACACCTGATGAGAAAGAGACAGACAGTCACAGGTGAGGCTCGCTGTAACTCTGAAAAAACCCTGAACTTGTCCCTCCAGCTCCCATAGATGTTGAGAAGGGTAGGAAGTGTGCAGGACTTGTCAACTCTTTCTACTCCCTCCCTCAACAGTACAGCAGCTGCTCCTTTCTTCAGATTCCCCTGCAGGGCAGCCCCAACTCACAGCAAACCCGGGCAAGCAAAAGCCCCAGCACAGTGCCCACTAGCCTCTTCATGATGCCTTGCCTTGCTGCTGAGAAATTTTCACCTTGAAAGACACAGCTAAACCCATAAGTGGTGTGTCACTTCTTGTCTGGAAATGTTCCTGCTCCTGCAACCAATCAGCTCACCCAACAAACCCTGCCCAGGTGACACTCTGACAGGAAGCCCCACCTAACAGTCAACTCCACTGAGAACACTCAACTTGAGAAAACAAATCTTTTCTTTGCAAATTGAAAAAGAGAAGAAAAAAATCTAAGATGCCCATAGGAACGAAACATTTGCAGTACTCTATATTCTCTGTACTATTTGCCTTCATAGAACATGCCAACTTCCTGAAAATAACACGGGCTGAAACTATAAGTCCTTTAAGCTACCAGATCTCAGGGGTTTGCAGAGAGCTCCCCCTACAGTCCTAGTCACCATGTCACTCAGAGCATGGAAGTACTCTGTCAAATTACTTCAGTGGGCTTTTTCCTCAGGTGAAAGGAAGTTTCACTCTTCCTAAATTAGGATGCAAAACCTTTGATGCCTGGAACAAGATTGTTTCCAGACATGTACTTCAGGAGAAGCTGGGGTCCTTGGTTGGGGTACTGCACATAGCAGTAGAGATTAGATTGAAGAGAAAATGAGTATTTGCACCTCAGCCCCAGAGGGGCTCCTTCAGAGACAGTGATGTGGCCGTCGGACTGGCTCACTGACTGGGCTCCTGAAACATTAATACTGAATCAGTGAACTCAGCTAAACAAAAGTCCCAATTCAAAGTCAAACCAGAACAATGTTCCATGTATGGACAAGACAGTAAAATGGAACAGTACTCACTCAGCAGCAGGAGTGCCTCAAGCATCAAGTGAACACCAAGGTCATGGTGGAGCAGTGAAGAGGCAGTGAGCTGCTTTCTGGCTGATTCCCCACAGACAGAAGTCTCATGACTGGGGGACTTGAATCCAAGTTGCTGAGGGTGAGGAGGAATGACAGGTGATATTGATTTCTTCTTCTGATGGAGACTGTAGAGGGAGCTAAGAAGAGAGGCTGTCTTAAAACTTCTGTCTCTAGTGTCTGAGATGCTTTCCATGTCATTGTGTAAAAAATGGTGTCAGGATATCTCTTTAAATTGTAAGGAAGGAAGGTTTTTTTTGAGCTTATTCTGATCTTTTCCAGTTTTCACAACAGTGCCCTCCAGGGGTCAGATAGAGAAATAGAGAAATTCACAATTTTTGTTCACCCCCTTGTATGGTTGAATTTTAAAGCATTATAATTATGTACAGAGCAGAATTTATGTTTTGTAGGCTCTGAAACTTACAAAATTGCACTTTCTATAGCAACACAAAATTATGGATAAAAATTAAATACAAAATAATGCTTAGAATGAGAAATAAAATCATAGCAAATTATAAATTTTAGTAAGCAAATTTCACAGACAGCATAAATCTAGAAAACTGAGTCATATTTTAGTACTTATTTCCATGACACACTGCTATAATACTTTTTGTTTCTATGCTTTTTGTCTTCATAGTTTTTACACTTTTCTTCATATGACAATAAATTTGTAAAAACTTTAATACAGAGAAAAGAAAGATAATCATTGATTGAAATTTGCTTTCTTAAAAAATTCAAAGTGCATTTTGAAAATGGATGAAAATTTATAGGATTATGGTCAAAATTTGGAAACTGTCTATCACAGTACTATTTGCTACAAGATTTCATTACATTCAAAATTTTCTTATATCATAACAAATCCTAAATACTATCAACTGATCACTCCAATTAGCGAGTTTATTTTCTATGTTAGTTTCCCATTGATGAGTGACAAATTACCAAGAACTTTTGTGATGGAACAACATCTGTTTATATCACAGGTTCTGTAAGTCAGAAATCACCACACACTTAAGCTGAACTCACAAGGTTACAGTCAAGGAGTCAACTAAGACTGTCTGGGTCATGGGGTCCTCTTCCAAACTCAGTGGTTGCTGGTAGAATTCATTTCCTTTTAGCTGTAGCATTCATGGCAACTTGTTTCCTCAAGACAAGGAGGATGTCTCTGATCGCAGGAAAAGTTTAAGCTCTTTTTTAAAGAGCCCACTTGATTAGATTAGGCCCACCTAGGACAGTCTCCTTTTGATTAATTCACGGTCATACTGATTAGAGACTTATTTACACCTGCAAATTTCTTTCGTGTGTGTGTGTGTGTGTGTGTGCTCAGTCCCTCAGACTCTTTGCAACCCCATGGACTGTAGCCCACCAGGCTTCTCTGTCCATGGAATTTTCCAGGCAAGAATACTGGAGTGGGTTGCCATTTCCTCCTCCAAGGGATCTTCCCAATCCTGGGATCAAACCCACATCTCTTGCATCAGCAGACAGATTCTTCACCACTGCACTAGCTGGGGAACCTTGGTATCATCTACCTACCATAGTTGTTAATGCCCTCATTGGACTGGCATACTATGAGTTTCACTTTATTCTCATAAATGTAAAAAATTGTGGCCAGTAAGTAAGAAATTAATATGAACAATAATAAATATGATTGGACAAGGCCATTTTCAAACCAAAGGAAGAACATAAGCAAATTCATCTTCCAATGTGTAGAGTGGAATGCACAGATATTCCACAGAGTGGAATGCAACAGCATGCAAGGAAACTCTAAAAACATATTGGAACCAGTTAGGGAGGTGTTGCTGCTGCTGCTGCTGCTAAGTCACTTCAGTCATGTCCGACTCTTGCTACCCCATAGACAGCACCCCACCAAGCTCCCCCGTCCCTGGGATTCTCCAGGTAAGAATACCGGAGTGGGTTGCTATTTCCTTCTCCAATGCATGAAAGTGAAAAGTGAAAGTGAAGTCACTTAGTCGTGTCTGACTCTTAGCGACCCCATGGACTGCAGCCTACTAGGCTCCTCCGTCCATGGGATTTTCCAGGCAAGAGGACTGGAGTGGGGTGCCATTGCCTTCTCCGAGGGAGGTGTTACATGCTTTTAAACACTAAAAGTTCTGGAAACAGACTATCATGCCTTTTGGAAACAAAGACTTGTTAATGAATCATTACCAAAGGAACAGCAGTACAGCCTTCAGTTCAGTTCAATTCAGTCGCTCAGTCATGTCCGACTTTTTGTGACCTCATGAATCACAGCATGCCAGGCCTCCCTGTCCATCACCATCTCCCGGAGTTCACCCAAACTCATGTCAATTGAGTTGGTGATGCCATCCAGCCATCTCATCCTCTGTCATCCCCTTTTGCTCCTGCCCCCAATCCCTCCCCGCATCAGAGTCTTTTCCAATGAGTCAACTCTTCACATGAGGTGGCCAAAGTACTGGAGTTTCAGCTTTAGCATCCTTCCTTCCAAAGAACACCCAGGACTGATCTCCTTTAGAATGGACTGGCTGGATCTCCTTGCAGTCCAAGGGACTCTCAAGAGTCTTCTCCAACACCACAGTTCAAAAGCATCAATTCGTCAGAGCTCAGCTTTCTTCATAGTCCAACTCTCCCATTCATATATGAATGGGAAAACCATAGCCTTGACTATGACCTTTGTTGGCAAAGTAATATCTCTGCTTTTGAATATGCTATCTAGGTTGGTCATAACTTTTCTTCCAAGGAGTAAGCGTCTTTTAATTGGCTGCAGTCACCATCTGCAGTGATTGTGGAGCCCAAAAAGATAAAGTCTGACACTGTTTGCACTGTTTCCCCATCTATTTCCCATGAAGTGATGGGACCAGATGCCATGATCTTCGTTTTCTGAATGTTGAGCTTTAAGCCAACTTTTTCACTCTCCTCTTGCACTTTCATCAAGAGGCATTTTAGTTCCTCTTCACTTTCTGCCATAAGGGTGGTGTCATCTGCATATCTGAGGTTATTGATATTTCTCCCGGCAATCTTGATTCCAGCTTGTGCTTCCTCCAGCCCAGAGTGTCTCATGATGTACTCTGCATATAAGTTAAATAAGCAGGGTGACAATACACAACCTTGATGTACTCCTTGTCTTATTTGGAACCGGTCTGTTGTTCCATGTCCAGTTCTAACTGTTGCTTCCTGACCTGCATACAGATTTCTCAAGAGGCAGGTCACATGGTCTGGTATGCCCATCTCTTTCAGAATTTTCCACAGTTTATTGTGATCCATACAGTCCAAGGCTTTGGCATGGTCAATAAAGGAGAAATAGATGTTTTTTCTGGAACTCTCTTGCTTTTTCCATGATCCAGCAGACGTTGGCAATTTGATCTCTGGTTCCTCTGCCTTTTCTAAAGCCAGCTTAAACATCTGGAAGTTCATGGTTTACGTATTGCTGAAGCCTGGCTTGGAGAATTTTGAGCATTCCTTTACTAGCATGTGAGATGAGTGCAATTGTGTGGTAGTTTGAGCATTCTTTGGCATTGCCTTTCTTTGGGATTGGAATGAAAACGGACCTTTTCCAGTCCTGTGGCCACTGCTGAGTTTTCCAAATTTGCTGGCATATTGAGTGCAGTACAATGTAATGTAAGGTAATTAGCATTAGTGTCAGACAGATTTTTGTTTGAAATCTCGCTCTGATGCTTAGCCTGTGAGATCTTGATGACAAACACTTATATACTGAGGTGACTGTGAGCTGCATAAATTCCACTAGGTCAAAATTATATGCATTCTTAATTCATATTCATTCTGCTGCTGCTGCTGCTGCTGCTAAGTCACTTCAGTCGTGTCCGACTCTGTGTGACCCCATAGACGGCAGCCCACCAGGCTCCCCCGTCCTGGGGAGTCTCCAAGCAAGAACACTGGAGTGGGTTGCCATTTCCTTCTCCAATGCATGAGAGTGAAAAGTGAAAGTGAAGTCGCTCAGTTGTGTCCGACTGTTCGCGACCCCATGGACTGCAGCCTACCAGGCCGTCCATGGGATTTTCCAGGCAAGAGGACTGGAGTGGGGTGCCATTGCCTTCTCCTGGCAGATGCTAAATAAGACTGTGGCTCACTCCGTCACCACCTAACAGAATTATAGTAGAATGGAAGTTGGGATTTAATTGGCAAGGATCTTAACTCATTAAGATATCTTATTTTTTGAACCATTTATAAAATATAGCTAGGGCCCTATGAATCTTGGAAATGACATGTTTAAGTAAGGGGTACCAAAGTTTAAGCTTTATTTTAAAGCAAAATACTAAAAGTGTTAGTTGCTCTACCATTCCCTTCTCCAAGGTATCTTCCTGACCCAGGGATTGAACCCAGGTCTCCCACATTGTAGGCAGATTCCTTACTGTCTGAAATTTATAAGAAATATCTTATTTAATACAACAACATCTTGGGTTACTCATTGTTACCCTCCATTTTACAAATGGTAAACCTAGCATCAAAGAATTTAAATTACACAGGATTGCAGTATTTTTAAGTGACAGAGTAGCGATCAGAATCTAGATCTAACTCCAGAGACCAGTCTTATGTGCACTCCCTGAAGACTATTTGCATGATAATTGAAGCAATATGAGCAGATGAAATTTTCAAAGAATAGTATACAGATTGAGAGGAAAAGAGGGCCTAAGCAGTAGGAATGCTCTTGATGTGGGATGGGTAAAGAATAGGAGATTTTGCAAAGGATCTCCCAGAAGTTAAAGTTAAGGGTTGGGGTACTGTGTGCCAGGAACACAAAAGTCCCCAAAAGGAGAGTGGTATGCACTGCAGAGAGTGGCTGCTCGAATGTGGTCTGTAGGTAGGTAACATTCACCTCACCAAGGAGCTACTCTGACTTCAGAATCTCCGGCCCAACCCAAAATTCCTACATCAGAATCTGCAATTTAGTAATATTCCTGTGCACATTAAAATTTGAGAAATACTTGTCTAGATGAAGGAGGTTAAAAACGTCTTTTGGATTTAACAGTAAAGAGATCATTGTTGATTTTTAAGAAAACAGATTTTAGAAAATATTGGGAGAAAAAACAGAGGTGTACAGAGTGAAAAAGAGGTGACAGAATGTAAGCAGTTATACTATTAGGGCTTTTAAACAATAGCCAGGAAGTAAAAGATAGATTGGTTGCAGGAGAGGCATGTATGGGGTTTGGAGGAATATGAAATACTTTTTCTAAGATGAGAAAGCTTGAATATTTTAAACGAGTCCTAAAAAATCAGACCTTAGAATTTGGATGATCAGTGGCCTAAGGTGCCATAGAAACCAGAGAGAATGGTGTCGGTGAAGTGTTTAGGCAAAGAGGTACTATTTCAAAGTAAAAAAGATACCTGTTTTATTATTATGGGAGGGAAGGTGAATTACAAGTGTAAAAGCAGAATGTTTTATGAGATGCAGAAAGTTGAAGATTCATTTAAATATACTGAAATGGATCTGGGCTGTATGGTCCTTGTCTCCCATGTCCTCAGCCTGCCCTTGTCTGTGGAAAAACTTTAGCCAAAGAAGAAGCTTAATCAGGCATGCCTCCATAAAGTCACATGCAAAGAGAACTGACCCCACTCTTTCAGCAAAGAGAAACTGGAAGTTTCTGAGAACTTTCAGAAATCAGTTTCTTCACTGTGGACTGCTGCTATTCAACTTGAGAGAGATTGGGATGGCAACCCATGGGAGGAAAAGCACTTTGGTTAGAAATTTTTTATACAAAATTTCAATTAAAATTTTTAAAACTTTCAAATGGAAAGAAACAAAAGATCCTTCTTAGCTTTGTTTAATGGCGAAGTTATTATTATTTTGTTTTGCTTGACTGTTTTCCTCTCCTTCTGCATTTTTTTTTCTGATTAAGTTTATTCTTTGGAGTTCAGGGAAAGCCCAAGCGGCTAATAGTTTTCCATGCACAAGAAGCAACAGAGGGTGGGTATTGGGAGTCTGTTTCAGAAAGACCCTATAGAATCCTGCTGGGTTTCATATTTTGTGTGTGTGTGTGTGTGTGTGTGTGTGTGTGTGTGTGTGGCCTCTTGTGTGCCAAGCATGGTTCAGATCTGGAGGATGCAGTAGTAAAGAGATAGTAAATGCCTACAGTTCAGTAGGAATAGAGAAAAATTAAATGAATGGTTTTATTTGAGAAAAAATAATTTTAAAGAGTAATAAGTACGATAAACACAATACAATACTGTACTGAGACAGAGCTACTCTTGGGGTGAGGAAGGGCATCTGCTCTAAGTAGGATGTGGAGGGGAGGTGCCACCCTGCTACTTACTATGCAACACCAGGCAAAGTACTGAACCCCCTTCAAGTTCAATTTCCTTTCCTGTAAGTAGTCAGTATCTTTCTGCTGGGCACTGGACTCAGCACTGGCACTTATTACCTCATTCACTTCTCATGAGAACTCTGCATGGTAGATTCTATCAATATCCTATCGATATTGATATTCTATCAATATCTAACATTGTAGATACAAGAAAACTAAAGCAAAAAATCATAAGTCATTTTCCCAAGATACTCAATTAATGAGTGGTAGATCTAGAAATACAAACCAAGTCTTCGGTCTCAAGCACTTTGTAACATTGCCTCCCTAAAGGTGAACTGATCCAACCTTGAAGTGTTCCAATAAGAATTAAGTAGGAACAAACATTCAAATCACCCAACATAATATCTTCCCTAAATTAAATATTCAATCAGCTGCAGCAATGTGCAAAATCTTGGGGGTGGGGTTGGGAGACAGAATCTAAAATTGCAGAATAATCTATCCATGAGATAAAGTTCACTATTTTTCTGAGATATGTATGAGTACATGTGTGCTCATTCATGACTGACTGTTTGCAACCTATGGACTGTGGCCTGTCAGGCTCTTCTGTTCATTGGATTTTCCAGCAAGAATACTGCAGCAGGTTGCTATTTCCTACTCCAGGGTATATTGTCACCCTGCTTATTTAACTTATATGCAGAGTACATCATGAGACACTCTGGGCTGGAGGAAGCACAAGCTGGAATCAAGATTACTGGGAGAATCAATAATCTCATATATGCAGATGACACCACCCTTATGGCAGAAAGTGAAGAGGAACTAAAACGCCTCTTGATGAAAGTGAAAGAGGAGAGTAAAAAGGTTGGCTTAAAGCTCAACATTCAGAAAACGAAGATCATGGCATTCGATCCCATCATTTCATGGCAAATAGGTGGTGAAACAGTGGCTTACTTTATTTTTCTGGGCTCCAAATTTACTGCAGATGGTGATTGCAGCCATGAAATTAAAAGATGCTTACTCCTTGGAAGGAAAGTTATGACCAACCTAGATAGCATATTAAAAAGCAGAGACATTACTTTGCCAACAAAGGTCTGTCTAGTCAAGGCTACGGTTTTTCCATTGGTCATGTATGGATATGAGAGTTGGACCATGAAGAAAGCTGAGAGCAGAAGAATTGATGCTTTTGAACTGTGGTGTTGGAGAAGACTCTTGAGAGTCCCTTGGACTGCAAGGAGATCCAACCAGTCGATCCTAAAGGAGATCAGTCCTGGGTGTTCATTGGAAGGACTGATGTTGAAGCTGAAACTCCAATACTTTGGCCACCTCATGTGAAGAGCTGACTCATTGGAAAAGACTCTGATGCTGAGAAAGATTGAGGGCAGGAGGAGAAGGGGATGACAGAGGATGAGATGGTTGGATGGCATCACTGACTCGATGGACATGGGTTTGGGCGCACCCCGGGAGTTGGTGATGGACAGGGAGGCCTGGTGTGCTGTGGTTCACGGGGTCGCAAAGAGTCGAACATGTCTGAGCGAATGAACTGAACTGAACTGAACTCCAGGGGATCTTCCATACCCAAGGATCAAACCGGCATCTTCTGTGGCTCCTGCATTCCCAGGTGGGTTCTTTACCAGCTCAGCCACCAGGGGAGCCCTTTCTGACGTATATGTGGCAGTTTACCTGGCAGATTTCATGTGTTATTGTAAGTATCCATGGTCTATCATGTTCTTATTACTATTCAGTTCAGTTCAGTTCAGTTCAGTCACTCAGTCGTGTCCGACTCTTTGTGACCCCATGAATCGCAGCACGCCAGGCCTCCCTGTCCATCACCAACTCCCGGAGCTCACTCAGACTCACGTCCATCGAGTCAGTGATGCCATCCAGCCATCTCATCCTCTGTCATCTCCTTCTCCTCCTGCCCCCAATCCCTCCCAGCATCAGAGTCTTTGCCAATGAGTCAACTCTTCCCATGAGGTGGCCACAGTACTGGAGTTTCAGCTTTAGCATCATACCTTCTAAAGAAATCCCAGGGTTGATCTCCTTCAGAATGGACTGGTTGGATCTCCTTGCAGTCCAAGGGACTCTCAAGAGTCTTCTCCAACACCACAGTTCAGAAGCATCAATTCTTCAGCGCTCAGCCTTCTTCATAGTCCAACTCTCAGATCCATACATGACTACTGGAAAAATCATAGCCTTGACTAGACCTTTGTTGGCAAAGTAATGTCTCTGCTTTTGAATATGCTATCTAGGTTGGTCATAACTTTTCTTCCAAGGAGTAAGCATCTTTTAATTTCATGGCTGCAGTCACCATCTGCAGTGATTTTGGAGCCCCCAAAAATAAAGTCTGACACTGTTTCCACTGTTTCCCCATCTATTTCCCATGAAGTGATGGGATCAGATGCCATGATCTTCATTTTCTGAATGTTGAGCTTTAAGCCAACTTTTTCACTCTCCACTTTCACTTTCATCAAGAGGCGTTTTAGTTCCTCTTCACTTTCTGCCATAAGGGTGGTGTCATCTGCATATCTGAGGTTATTGATATTTCTCCCGGCAATCTTGATTCCAGCTTGTGCCTCTTCCAGCCCATCGTTTCTCATGATGTACTCTGCATATAAGTTAAATAAGCAGGGTGACAATAATGAGAAATTAATTCATTAGAGTGTTATTTTGAGAGATTGGGTGACATAATGTAAACTGGAATGAGTATACCAAGAAGTGTTTTCTGCAATTATTTTTTCCCATTATTGACTCTTGCTCCCACTTCACTAGACGTTTCTATACTAAAAGAAAAGACAGAGCAGTACACACAATTTTACTTGCCAGAGAAGAAACTCCCATCTTCTGCAACAGTTCCAAGCTTTCTTTTCAAGGTAGCCTCTTACTCTCCAGCCATAATCAGGCCATGTGCTGAATTTGTCATTTGAAGTCAATCACTTTCACATCTGGCAGGCAAAAGAAGAAGAAAAAAAAAAAAAAACAGCCAGTTTTGTTGAATCCTCTTTCTCCCCATTTCTGCATAGGGAACTTTACTGAATGGTTCAGCAATGACAGCTCCTATTGTGATTACTCTTTTGCTGGCCAAATTCTTGACTTTCTCTGCCCACTGAAGCCAAGTAAAAAGGACAGAGACAGAATTTGGAGGAAATAGAAAGGTGGCTTTAAGAATACTGGAGTAGGTTGCCATTCCCTTCTCCAGGGGATCTTCCTGACCCCCTGTGGATCAAACCTGTGGATTCTTTACCATCTGAGCCATAAGGCAAGGACTCACAGTCAAGGGTCAAGGTGATAATAGGATCTTGATTTCTTCCTCTTGCATTGTTTCAAAGATAGTCATAGCCTGGCATCTGTAACCCAGCAATTGAGTCTGGCAGTTAGGTGGCTCTGCAGCCTTCTTTTTGACATGTAACTACAAAGGGAAGGGTGTTGCAAGGGAAAACACTAGACAGATGTATTTAGCATAGAGACAAAAGAGACAATGTGAATTGCAACCCCTACAGAGTTAGGGAGCAGTAAAGCCCATTCTGAAGGAGATCAGTCCTTGGATTTCTTTGGAAGGAATGATGCTAAAGCTGAAACTCCAGTACTTTGGCCACCTCATGCGAAGAGTTGACTCATTGGAAAAGACTGTGATGCTGGGAGGGATTGGGGGCAGGAGGAAAAGGGGACGACAGAGGATGAGATGGCTGGATGGCATCACTGACTTGATGGACATGCGTCTGAGTGACTTCCGGGAGTTGGTGATGGACAGGGAGGCCTGGCATGCTGCAATTCATGGGGTCGCAAAGAGTCGGACACGACTGAGTGACTGAACTGAACTGAACTGAAAGCAAATTTACAGATATGCAGAGTTAGGAGCAGTTAAGGAAAAACAAAACAAAACAAAAACAACTAGGAATGTTCACACCTTTCCCTAATTAAGACTTCAGGGAATCTCTATCAGGGCTTCCCTGGTAGCTCAGTTGGTAAAGAATCCATCTGCAATGCAGGAGACCCCAGTTCGTCTCCTGGGTTGGAAAGATCCTCTGGAGAAGGGATAGGCTACCCACTGCAGTATTCTGCCCTGGAGAATTCCACGGGCTATAGTCCATGGGGTTGCAAAGAGTCGGACATGACTGAGCAACTTTCACTTCACTCCAGGAATGTTCAGGCCTGCTCACTGTTCTCTTTATCTTCTTTGTTCTCAGGAAAGGGAAAGAAAAAAACCTCATTTCTCTTTTTTCCTTTTCACTGCAACAGGCTTCCTCGCAGTTTTACCCATGAATCACTGGAGGGGAGCAGAGAGGCCAGTGTAAGCATCATAAGATATTTGAGCAGGACACCAGCTGGCAGAACTTTAGCTTTCATTCTTGATTCATGCAGTCTGTTACAGCCTGATTCTCAGAGGGAAAAAATAGAAAGATTTAGATAAAGGATTCATTTTCACGTTCATAAGAAGCTAGTTTGAAAGTATTACTTGTTTGCTTCCTTTTAACACTTTAAAAATGCTTTCCCTTGGTGACTTCTATTGCATCTGATATGAAATCAAGCATCATCCTTAATGATATTTCCCAGAGTACAGTATATCAATTTTCCCTGTTTATTGGCAAGATTAGTCACTCAGTTGTGTCTGACTCTTTGCAACCCCATAGACTGTAAACTGCCAGGCTCCTCTGTCCATGGGGATTCTCCAGGCAAGAATACTGGAGTAGATTGCCATGCCCTCCTCCAGGGGATCTTCCCAACCCAGGAATCAAACCCAGGTCTCCCGCATTGCAAGCGGATTCTTGATTATCTGAGCCACCAGGGAAGTCCATCCTTAACTTGAGATATCCGTCTTTCTTTAATTAACAATAATCTTTTGATGTTCCAGCTGCCTGCACTTTGTTGCAAAACTTCTATATAACCTAGTTCCTTTGCTCACCTCCTTAGAACAGTTCTTTCAGGTTTACTTGAGATGCTATCTCCCAGGCTTAAAGTCCTAAAAATTCCCACCAGATATGATGTAACTCTCAACTTCTGATTATGAATATTTTTTTTAAGTTGACAGTAGTTATGGTAATCTCTTTTTCAGTTTGATATGAATATGTTTATGTATAGAGTAACCATTTTTAAATCTCTCTCATACTTGCCTGCCTATGGAAACATATGATGTGCAAAATACAACTTAATATTGTATCTGATTGTATCTCAGTAGTTAAGATGCAGGATCCAATGGGACAGTGTGGGTGAGGTATAAAAGGAAAGAACTACCACCCAAAAATGGATAAGTGAACTTGATACCCCTGAAGAGGGTGTGGCAACCCACTCCAATATTCTTGCCTGGAGAATCTCATGGACAGAGGAGCCTGGTGGGCTACAGTACATAGGGTCATGAAGAGTCGGATGTGGCTGAAACAACTTAGTACGCATGCACAAACCTGGTATACTCTTTACAGGAGAAAGTTACGTTGATTATGGTTGAATGAGGAATAATAATCGTATTAACAAGAAGCATAGTTTTGCCATTTTCTTTATTTGAAAGTGTGTTGTTAAAAGAGGTATAGATGGATGACCAGTTGACATAGAAAGTACTAAAATAGCTTTGTAGTGTCTCTACTAGCTGGAAATCTGTGACTCAGAATTTGTTTCTCTGTATTGTTCTGGGTTAGGGTTGGCCATAAAAAGATTGTTCAAGGTTTAGAAGGTAGTTGTCATAAAATAGCCACATTTTTTTAATGCCCTGCTCGTTGGTGCATGGGTCCAGTCACTGTGCAACTCACATGTGTTGCTGCTGATCTGCTAGCTCATCTTATTGTTGACTTACAACTCCTTAACCTCCAACCAGATCTCCTCCTCCTCATCTCTCTGTCTTGGGCCAAATGTGCATGTAGCATGATGATAAATATCCACTTCTCCTGAAGGTCACCCACTACCGTGAGATTGAAGGAGGTGAGAGACAGACACGTTTTTAGTATGTCTTTGTGGGTTCCAATCGTCCTCATGGGTTCTAGTATGTCCTTAAATGTCAGTTTTCCCATGCTTTTGTCCATGTCCAATTTTCCTTTCCAAACGACACTCTAGTTGATTTAAAGTAAATTCAGGCTCAGCACAAGATGAGAAGATAACAGCTTTGTATGAACTCCTCCACCAACTCTAGCAATTGCCTGAGAGTTCTATTCCTTAAAATGAGTCTCTTATTCTGTATCACTGTGGTTCTACTTTTCTGATTGTACCCTAACTGACACAAAACTCAAGAAGAAAAGATTAAGGAAATTATATTCATGACAATTTCTGAAAAATAAACCCAGATTTATGATGTGAGAATTTTTTAGGTGCAGTTGCCACATTTAATTATTACAGGGCAAGTTTTCAAATTTAGACAACTTTGTACATGTTCTGTATGATTGATATAAAATTTAAAAAATCAAGACTGAGAACATATTACTAGAAAGTTAGTCTGGACATCTGTTCCTAAGTGACTTAAAAGGAGCTTCCAGACCACAGATTAAGCAACCACACAACTACCATTTCTGGTCTGGAATCTGCAGGTGCATATTTCAGCTGGAGTTTTGCAGCAGGGAAGCTCTCTTTTATTAAACTCTGGGGTTTTTGTTTAGCTATCCCCACTACTTCAAGCACTGTGAGCTCCCAGAGAGCACAGAAATACTCTGCAGAATCTTCCAGCTGTAAATCTGAAATGGTGAGGCTGACGGATTTACGAGCTTTCTGAATATTCACAGAGTAGCAGCCATTCCTTGCATTCTGGCCAGAAGAAACCTGATGAATAAGGTAAATCATCTCTCCATTGGGAAGCAGCTTGTACCAGAACACGTAGTAAGAGCTCCAGGTTGTTCCATACCGACAGTTCAGGGTGACTGACTGTCCCAGTTGACTGGATGTGTCTGGCTGGTCTTGAATAACTCTCTGCGCCACCCCAGATCCTGTGGGGAAAAAATCAGGAAACAGCTGAAGTAATGAACAAAATAAAGTAGGAATTAGACTAATTTGGGACCCAAAGAAAACCCAAATTGAAATAATAATAAGTATGATTTTCCCCAGTCCCCCTTTCCTCCCAAGTCCCTGCGAAGCACCATGCGCCTGTGTGCAGACCTTTCACCCTAAACATTCGCACCCTTATTTGGAAGCATCCCTACCAGAGAAGGTGAAGGCCAGGAGCACCCAGAGGAGACTGGAGAGCGGCATGAGGCATGGATTTCCCTGCACAAATGTGCTGAGTTTCTGCCTCAAGCAGAGAGTTCAGTGTCTCTGAGTGCCTGGCAGCACATATACATACTACCCAGTACCTGTGTGACTCCCCCCAACAGGAAGTGGGGTTTGTCATGTTCATAGGCCACGTGGTCTGTGCACGTATGGGAAAAAAGTCTGGCTCACCACAAACTTTATTTTGTCTACTTGCCTTTTCCTGGTAATTGAGTTAGGCAGATCCTGAAAAGGAGTATGGAAAAAAGCAATTAGTATTAAAGGTATGAGCTAAGGGGAATTGAATTTTAAACAAGTTGACAGATATTGATAATCATTCAGTAAAATAATTTTACCAGCTCATTTAAGATAGAATTTACTATAGGCTATGAATGCTTTTTGTAACTTAGTGGTCATTCATTTAGCCTATACTTACCTTTCCTCCATTCAGAAACAATGATTTTTTCAAAACCCACAGATTTTCAGCTTTCTTGGTGAAAAGCTATCTTGTCTAAAATAATTAACTTATCTTTTTTTTTTCTTAACTGGGTTTTAGGGCTCTACTTGGATTTTTTAGTAAATAAAATTACTTTAACTTGAAATTAAGAAACATTAGTTCTTTTGACTTTCAGAATCTATTCATTTGTATGTGTTTTTATGATACTGTAACAGGAATAAAATATTGTTCTTTTGAAATCTGACATTGAATCTTATTTATTAGACTTTGAGGAGGATCAGGATACTCAGTCTTGTTGCCTCTACAAGGAGAATTGTACTTATTAGATCATGTGTCCTAGAATTGTACTGATGTCACTCTGAAAGCTATAAAATATTGATGAAGAAAACTGAAGATAATGCAAATAAATATAAAAATATTTCATATACATGGGTTTTAAGAATAAACAATGTTAAAATGTCCTCTGAACTAAAACAATCTATAGATTTAATGCAACCTCTCTCAAAATAGTCATGGCATTTTTCATGCAACTAGAACAAATAATCCTAAAATTTGTATAGAACCACAATAGACCACAAATAGTCAAAGCAATTTTGAAAAAAAAAAAAAGAACAAAGTTGAAGGTCTCAGAGTCCCTGACATCAAAATATGCTTCATAGGTGTTATAGTCTAAAATATACATTGCTGGCCCAAAAACAGAGATTCAGTCAATGGAACAGAATAGGGAGTCTGGATTTTAACCCTTGTATACATGGTCAATCAATCTATAACAAAGAAGGCAAGAATAAGCAATTGGGGGAAAGACTGCTTCTTCTGTAAGTAGTGTTAGACAACTAGACAACTACATGTTAAAAAATGAAATTAGAATATTTTCTCACAGCATATACTAAAATAAACTCAAAATGGATTAGAGACTTAAATATAAGACATGAACTCATAAATTCTTAAAGTATAGGCAATATGCTTTATGACATTCATCTTTGCTATATTTTTGTATCTATTTCCTCAGGCAAGGACAAAAAAGAAAAAACACAGAAAATAGTACCTAATTATATTAAAATATTTTGCACAGTGAAAGAAACCATTAACACAACTAAAAGGCAACCTATCAAATGGGAGAAGATATTTGGAAGCAATTGGTCAATAAGGGGTTAATGTCCAGAATATATAAAAAAATTTGCACACAATATCAAAACCACAGGCAGAGGACATGAATAGGCATTTTTCCAAAAAAACATACTGATGGCAAACAGACACATGAAAAGATATTCAACATCTCTAATCATCAGGTAAGTGCAAATCAAAACCACAAGATCTCACCTCACTCCTACCAGAATACTATCATGACAAAAATGGAAAACAATTGAGTATTGTCAAGGATGTGGAGAAAAAGGAAAACTTGTGTATTCCTGCTGGGAAAGTAAGCTGGTGTAGCCTCTATTTAAAACAATATGAAGATTCCCCCAAACAATAAAAATATAACTACTATATGATTCAGGGCTTCCCAGGTGGCTCAGCGATAAAGAATCCACCTTCAATGCAGGAGACACAATTTCAATCCCTGGGTCAGGAAGATCCCCTGGAGTAGGAAATGGCAGCCCACTCCAGTATCCTTGCTGGGAAATTTTCCAGAGATGGAGGAGCCTGGCAATCTACATTTCCATGAGGTTGCAAAGAGTCAAACATGACTGCAATGACTTAGCATGCACATGCATTGTATGATTCAGCAATTCCTTTCCTGGGCATCAGAAGGAAACAAAAACACTAATTCAAAATTATTTATGCACCCAAATGTTCACTGCAACATTATTTCCATTAGTGCAGATATTTAGAAACAACCTCAGTTTTCAGTCATATGAATGGATCTAGAAGATATATATGTGTGAGTGTGTGTGTGTATGTGTGTGTATACAATAGAATATTACTAACCATAAAAAAGAATAAAATTTTGCCACTTGGGACAGCATGATAGACCTGGAGGATATTGCATTTAGTGAAATGTCAGATAGAGAAAGACAAATACTGTATGCTTTCACTTTTTATATGAAATCTAAAAAGTAAAACAAATTAACAAATAAAACAGAAACAGACTCAGACATATAGGGAACAAACTATTGGTTACTATAGGGGAAAGGGGTGGGTGTAGGGGTAAAATAGGTGAAGGGGACTAAGAGGTAGAAACTTCCACTTACAAAATAAATAAATTAAAACTAGGTAATGTGCAGTGAAGGGAAAGAATCAACCCTGCCAAGAATTTGACTGTAGCCAGTGAAACTGATTTTAGACTCATTGCATCCAGAACTGAAAGAGGATAAATTTGTTTCAAGTGATCAATTCATATATGAACACTGAACAAATATTTTCTGTTTGCTTTGCCCCAGTCATAGAATGAGATGTGAGTATTTGCAATTTGCAAATGTAATTGCGAGTTATTTGTATTTGCAATTATGGTAAGGCAGATTTGAACATTCTTGAGACACCCAACTAAACTGGATAACATCTTTATTGGAGTCATTTTTTCTCCTTTTAGATCCTTTCACTTTTTATCGTTTTGGTGTCTGGCATATTGTGTTTAAATATTTACTTTAAATCTGTAGTCTTATCTAGATATTCTCCTAGCTACAAGTCAGAGGTTCTAGTGCAGAAGGAAATATAGGAGATATTCAGAAGGGAAAAGACCAAATCCCAAATTCGTTGGGCCAAAAAGTGTTTGTGATTAAAACTGTACCAGTGTAGGTAAGAGATACTAAACATTGCAAATACCTGTAACGGCGTCATGGTGTGACTGTGGCTGGAGGAGGGGCTGAGCCCCGCGGAAGGTATGCGTACAGGCTGCAGGTGCTTGGGGAGCACTACGCTGCACAGCACAGAAGTAAGTGCCTGAGTCTGTGGTCGGTGAAAAGGAAACATGCAGTGAGCTGCGGCGTTCTGTGGGTACTGTCATGGTATTTAATCTTCCATCCTGCTTTGTCCCTGAAGGAATGTAAAACAGACGGATGAGGCCCCCGGGGTTCTGACGGAACCACTACGCATTGTTTGTGAGGGTGGAGAAATTACACCACAATGTAGAGTTGGCTCCCTCCTGTAGACTCAGGGCTGGGGGACTCTGCTCCACATCCACCCCTCTCACATCTGATGAGAAAGAGAGAAACAGTCACAGGTGAAGGTTGCAGTAGTGTAGTGTAAGTCGCTCAGTCATGCCCGACTCTTTGCGACCCCATGGACTATATACAGTCCATGGAATTCTCCAGGCCTGAATACTGGAGTGGGTAGCCTTTCCCTTCTCCAGGGGATCTTCCCAACCCAGGGATAGAACCCACGTCTCCCGCATTGCAGGCGATTCTTTACCAGCTGAGCCACAGAGCTCCTGCAAAACCGTGAAAGTGCCCTCAGGAATGATGAGGATAGAAAGTCTGTAGAACTTGTGAGCTCCTGCTTCTCCCTCCCACAACACTACAGCTACTCAGTCCTTCAGATTCCCCTGTGGGGCAGCCCCAACTCACAGCAAACCTGGGCAAACAGAAGCCCCAGCACAGTGTCCACTTGCCTCTTCATGACACTTTGCTTTGTTGCTGGGAAATTTTCACCTTAAGATACACAGTAAACCCTGGGTGGTGAGGGTCACAACTTGCCTGGAAATGTTCCTGCTCCTGCAACCAATCAGCTCAGCCAACAAACCCTGGTCAGATGACACTGACAGGAAGCGCCACCTACCATCATCAATTCCGTGGAGAACACTGAACTTAAGAAAACAAGATTTTTTCTTTTGTAAAACAAACAACAACAAAAAAAGAAAAATAATCCAAGATGTCTTTGAGAACCAAACTCTTCCAGGATTCTGTCTTCGAAGAACATGCCAACTTTCTAAAAATAACACTGTCTGAGACCCTGAGTCTTTTAAGCTATCAGATCTCAGGAGGTTTGTGTTCAGCTCCCCTTGAAGTCCCAGGCACAGTATCACTCAGAGCACAGAAGTGCTAGGCTGAGTCCTTCCAATGGACTGATGTTTTCCTCCAGTGGAAGGAGTTCTCACTCCTGTTGAATTCAGCCTCAAAACAGCTGATGTCTGAAACAAGGCTGTCTTTAAATGTATACTTCAGGAGAAACTGGAGTCCTTGTTCAGAGTACTGCACATACCAGAAGAGATTTGTTTGAGCAGAAGATGAGTAGTTTCACCTCAGCTCCAGAGGGGGTCCTTCAGAGACAGTGAGGTGGCCATCGGGCTGGGTCACTGACTGGGATCTAGCTCCTCCTGAAACATCAATGCTGAGTCAATGAACTCAGCTAAAACAAAAAGTCTCTATTCAAAGTCAAATTGGAACAATGTTCCATGTGCAGACAAGGGAGTAAAATGGAATGCCAGTCAGTCAGGAAAGGAAGCACCTCAAAGTGGACCCCACAGTCACAACAGAGCAGTGAAGAAGTGGTGAGAACCTTTCTTGGATATCCTGCACAAATAAAAGTCTGAAGACTGGCTGACTTGAACCCAGGTTGCTCTGAGGTTGAGATATGACAGAAGATTTAGATTTCTCCTCCTGAAAGAGATTGTATGGAGTGTTAGGAAGAGAGGCTATCTTAACAGAACTGCTTGCCTCTAGTGTCTGAGATTCTTTACATATCATTGTGTAAAAATGTCAGAATATCTCTTTAAACTGTAAAGAAAGAAAGTTTTGGTGAATTTATTCTAATCTTATACAGAAAGCCATTTCCTATTTATTCAACAGCCTCCTCAATCAGCCAGATGGAGAAATAAAGAGAAGTTCACATTTTTGTGACCCTTCTTCACTCCTTTCCTGCCCTTGTGTGGTTGAATTTAAAGCATTAAAATTATGCAGAGAAGAGAATTTATGTTTTGTAGGCCCTGAAAGTTATAAAATTGGGCTTTTTTAAAAAACACAAAATTATGAATAAAATTGAATATAAAATAATTTTTAGAATGAGAAAACTATAGGAAATTACAATCTCACAAACAAATACCACAAGCAGTATATATCTAGAAAATGATACAATATTTCAGTAGTTATTTCCCTGACACATTTCTATAACACTTTTTGTTTCTGTGTTCTTTGGCTCCATAATTTGTTTCTTCATATGACAGTAAATGTGTCAATACTTCCTATCTAGAGAAAATAAAGATAATTTGGTCTTTACTCCTAGCATACTTGATAATTTTTTTAATATTCACAGTTTATTTTTAGTAATGCATGAACATTTTTTAGGATTAGAGTCAAATTTGGGAATTTTCTATCAAGTTACTATGTGCTACAAGATTTCATTATATTTCAAGTTTTCTTATTCTATAACCAATTCTAAGCACTATGAACTAACACTTAACACATTTATTAAGCCTGTTATTTTCCTTTTGTTGTGTAATAAATTATCATGAACTTTGTGATTTAAAACAACATCCATTTATCTCATAGTTTCTGTATGTCAGAAGTCAGGGCACAGCTAAGCTGGATCTCACAAATCTGCAATCATGGAGTCAACTAACACTGTGGTCTTGTCTGAGGCTTGAGGGTCCTCTTCTGAACTCATGTGATTGTGGCAGAATTCATTTCCTCATAGCCATAGCCCTCATGAGAGCTTGCTCCCTCAAGCCTGGGTGAATCTCTCTAATCTGAGAAAAAGCTTAAGCCTTCTTTGAAAGAGCTTACCTAATTAAATTAAGCCCACCAAAAACAATCTCCCTATTGATTCACTCAAGTTCAAACTGATTAGGCACTTTAATTACATCTGCAAATCTTCCCTTTGCCCTATAATAAAACAATAACAAGAATTATATCTAATACAATCACCAAGAACATAGAAGAAATAAAGAGTAAGTAAACAGAGATGAATAACACAATTACTGAAAGTAAAGACACTCTAAAAGGAACCAATAGCAGAATAACTGAGGCAGAGAAATGGGTAAGTGAGCTAGAGGATAGAATGGTGGAAATAACTGCTGAAGAGCCAAATAAAGGGAAAGGAATGAAAGACTTGAGGAAAGCCTCAGAGACCCTTGGGACAATATTAAATGCACCAATATTTGAGTTATAGAGGTCCCAGAGGAAGAAGAAAAAAAAGAAAGGCAACGAGAAAAGTTTTGAATTAATTATAGTTGAAAACTTCCTCAATATGGGAAAGGAAATAGTCAATCAAGTCCAAGATGCACAGAAAGTCCCCTACAGGTTAAACCCAAGGAGAAACACATTGAGACACATATTAATCAAGCTAATGAAGATCAAGCACAAAGAAGGAGTAGTAAAAGCAGCAAGGGAAAAGCAACAAGTAACATACAAGGGAAAACCCATATGATTAACAAAGGATCTTTCAGCAGAAACTCCATAGACCAGAAGGGAATGGCAGGATATATTGAAAGTACTAAAAGAGAAAAATCTATAACTATGATTACTATACCCAGCAAAGATCTCATTCAAAATTGATGGAGAAATCAAAAGCTTTATGAACAAGCAGAAATTAAGAGAATTCAGCACCACCACACAAGCCTTGCAACAAATACCAAAAGGGACTTACATAGCCAGTAAACACAAAAGAAAGGAAAGACCTACAAAAACAAATTCAAAACAATCAAGAAAATGCCAACAGGAACATATGTATCAATAATTACCTTAAATGTAAATGGATTAAATGCACCAACCAAAGATACAGACTGACTGAATGGATACAAAACTAAGACCCATATATATGCTGCCTACAGGAGACCCACTTCAGACCTACAGACACAGGCAGACTGAAAGTAAAGGGATGGAAAAAGATATTCCATGCGAATGGAAACCAAAAGAAAGCTGGAGTGGCAATCCTTATTTCAGACAAAATAGACTTTAAAATAAAGAATGTCATAAGAGACAAAGAAGGACACAAAATAATGATCAAGGGATCAATCCAAGAAAAAGACATGACAATTGTAAATGTCTATGCACCCAACACAGGAGCAGCTCAATACAGAAGGCAAACACTAACAGGCATAAGAGGAGAAATCAACAGCAGCACAATAATAGTAGGGGACTTTAACACCCCAGTGTCATCAATGGACAAAGCATCAAAACAGAATCAATAAGGAAACACAAACCTTAAATGAAACATTAGACCAAATGGACCTAATTGATACCTTCAGGACTTTCCATCCAAATGCAGAATACACTTTCTTCTCAAGTGCACATGGAATATTCTCCAGGATAAACCACACCTTGGGCCACAAATCAAACCTCAGTAAATTTAAGAAAATTGAAATTGCATCAGGTATCTTCTCTGACCACAATGCTATGAGACTAGATATCAACTACAGGAAAAAAACAGCAAAAAACCAAAAACTCATGGAGATTAAACAATACATTACTAAATAACAAAGAAGTTACTGAAGAAATTTTAAAAAATGAAATAAAAAGATTCCTAGAAACAAATGACAATGAAAACATGAATATCCAAAAGCTATGGGACTCAGCAAAAGCAGTTCTAAGAAGGAGGTTTATAGCAATACAATCATACCTCAGAAGCAAGAAAAGCATCGAATAGACAGCCTAACTCTACATCTAAAGCAGCTGGAAAAAGAAGAACAAAAATCCCCTAAAGTCAGCAGAAGGAAGGCAATCATAAAATTCAGCGCAGAAATAAATGAAAAAGAAATGAAGGAAACAATAGCAAAGATAAATAAAACTAAGTTCTTTGAGATAAGCAAAATTGACAAACCACTAGCCAGATTCATCAAGAAAAGAAAAGGAGAAAAATCAAATTAATAAAATTAGAAATGAAAAAGGAGAGGTTACAACAGACAATGCAGAAACACAAAGGATCATATTATGATCCTTATCATATTATGAGCAACTGTATGCTAATAAAATGGACAACATAGAGGAAATGGACAGATAGTTAGAAAAGATCAGCCTCCCAAGACTGAACCAGAAAGAAATAGAAATTATAAACAACACAATTACAAACACTGAAATTGAAACAGTGATTAAAAAAAAACCCAATACAGTATTGTAAAGTAAAACAAAGTAAAAATAAAAATTAAAAAAAAAATCTCCCCCAAAACAAAAGCCTAGGGCCAGATGGCTTCACAGGGAAATTCTATCAAACTTTCAGAGAAGAACTAATACTATTTTCCTGAAACTCTTCCAAAAAATTGCAGAGGAAGGAACACTTCCAAACTCAATCTACAAGGCCACAATCACCCTGATACCAAAACCAGGAAAAGACAACAGGAAAAAAGAAAATTACAGGCCAATATTACTGATGAACATAGATGCAAAAATCCTCAACAAAATTCTAGCAAACAGAATCCAACAACACATTAAAAAACTTATACACCACAATCAAGTCAGGTGTATTCCAGGGATTCAAGGATTCTTCAATATATGCAAATCAATCAACATGATACAGCATGTCAACAAATGAAAGATTAAAAACCATATATCTCAATAGATGAAGAAAAAGCCTTTGACAAAATACAGCACACATTTATGATAAAAACGATTCAAAAAATGGGCATAGAAGGAACCTACCTCAACATAGTAAAGGCCATATATGAAAAGCCCACAGCAAACATTATTCTCAATGGTGAAAAACTAAAAGCTTTCCCTCTAAGATCAGGAACAAGACAAGGGTGTCCACTCTCATCACTATTATTCAACATAGTTTTGGAAGTCTTAGTTACAGCAATTAGAGAAGAAAAAGAAGTGAAATCCAGATAGGAAAAGAAGAAGTAAAACTTTCACTGGTGCAGATAACATGATCCTATACATAGAAAACTCAAAAGAAACTATCAGAAAATTACTAGAGCTCATCAGCAAATTCAGCAGAGTTGCAGGATACAAGGTCAAAACACAGAAATCACTTGTACTTGTATATAGTAACAAAAAAGAAATCAGAAAGAAAAATTAAGGAATCAATATCATTCACTATTGCAACAAAAAGAATAAAATATCTAGAAACAAACCTATCTAAGGAAACAAAATGCCTGTTATAAGATATGATACTGATGAAAGAAATCAAAGATGACATAAAGAGATGGAGAGATATTCCATGTTCCTGGGTGGGAATAATCAATATTGTGAAATGACTATATTACCAAATGCAATACTAGAGATTCAATGTGATCCTTATGAAATTACCAATGGCTTTTTTCACAGAACTAGAACAAAAAATTTCACAATTCATATGGAAACACAAAAGACCCTGAATAGCCAAGGCAGTCTTGAGAAAGAATGGAGCTGGAGGAATTAACCTTCCTAACTTCACACTATACTACAAAGCTACAGTCATCAAGACAGTATGGTACTGGCAGAAAAACAGACCAATGGAAAAAGATAGAGAACCCAGAGATAAACCCACACACCTATGGGTACCTTAGAATATACAGTAGGGCAAAGACTGCCTCTTCAATAAGTGGTGGTGGGAAAACTTGACAGCGATGTACAAAAGAATGAAATTAGATCATTACCTAATGCCATACACAGAGATAAACTCAAAATGGATTAAAGACGTAAATGTAAGACCAGAAAGTATTAAACTCTTAGAGGAGAGCGTAGGCAGAACACTTGATCACATAAATCAAAGCAAGATCTTCTATTACCCACCTCCCAGAGTAATAAAAACAAAAATGATCAATTGGGACCTAAGTAAACTTAAAAGCTTTTGCACAACAAAGGAAACTACAAACAAGGTGAAAAGACAACCCTCAGAATGGGAGAAAATAATAGCAAGGGAAACAACTGATAAAGAATTAATTTCCAAAATATACAAGCAGCTCACACAACTCAAAAAAAAAAAAAAAAAAAAACTCTATCAAAAAGTGGGAAAGGGACCTGAAGAGACATTTATCTAAAGAAGACATACAGATGGCTAACAAGCACATGAAAAGATGCTCAATATCACTCATTATCAGAGAAATGCAAATCAAAACTACAATGAGATACCACCTCACACCAGTCAGAATGGCCATCATCAAAAAGTCTACAAACAATAAATGCTGGAGAGCATGTGGAGAAAAGGGAATGCTCTTGCTTTGCTGGTGGGAATGTAAATTGATATAGCCAATATGGAAGAAGGTATGGAGGCTCCTTAAAAAGCTAGGAATAAAACCACCATATGGCCCAGAAATCCCACTCCTAGGCATATACCCTGAGGAAACCAAAATTGAAGAAGACACATGTACTCCAATGTTCACTGCAGCTCTCTTTATAATAGCTAGAACATGGAAGCAACCTAGATGTCCATCAACAGATGAATGGATAAAGAATCTGGTACATATATACAGTGGAATACTACTCAGCCATTAAAAGGAATGCATTTAAATCTGTTCTAATGAGGTGGATGAAACTAGAGCCCATTATATACAGTGAAGTAAAACAGAAAGAAAAATATAAATATTGTATACTGACACATATATATGGAATCTGAAGAGATGGCACTGGTGAATTTATTTTCAGGGTAGCAATGGAGAAACAGACATAGAGAACAGACCTACAGACCAAGGTAGGAGAAGAGGAGGGAGAAAGGAAGATGTATGAACAGAGTAACATAGAAATTTACAACACCATGCGTAAAACAGATAGCCAATGGGAATTTGCTGTAAGACTCCAAAGAGAGGCTGAGGGAACAGGGAACTGAAACAGGGGCTCTGTGACAGGCTGAAGGCTGGGGTGGGAAGGGAGATGGGAGGGAGTTCTGGGAGGGAGGGGACATGGGTGTACCTATGGCTGATTCTTGTTGATGTATGAAAGAAAACCACAAAATTCTGTAAAGCAATTATCCTTCAATTTAAAATTTTACAAAAGTAATAAAAAGAATGATATCTTGTAGATCTTTCAAGGAACAGGTGGCAAGAAAAAAAGATTTGTTGCTGGAGAGGCACATATGGGTTTGTTGGAATATTAAATATTTTTAAGATGAGAAAGCTTGAATATTTAAATGCTAGGAAGGAATTAGCAAGAAACTGTTGAAAAATCAGACTAAAGTTTTTATGATTGGTGGGCTGAAGTGCAGAGAATTCAGACAGAATACTATGTGTAGGGAACAAGGTATAAGGAAGGTTGAGAAGTGCTTGCAAACGAGACTCTCAACCAGGGCTGAACATTCTTGCAAACGAGATGTACAGTCAAGAATCCTCTGTTTGTTCCCGTGGGAAAAGAACATTTCTTGCACACAAGGATGTTTCTCTGATTCCTCAAAAGGAACAGACCCAGGGACAAAACGGATTCTAAGTTGATAAGGAAGTTCCCCAAAACAAAGTCTTAGCTGCAGTAAATAAGTCAAGGTAAAGGTTATCTCGCCCTGCGCCTGCGCACTGTAGTCTCTGAATCATAGTGCTTGGCAACTTGCCCTGTAGGTTGTTGTGCAAGGGATATAAAATAAAGCAGCTGGAAGAAGCAAGTGTTAAAATATAAAGATTCAAACCACTCTGCAGTGTTGGTGTTTCATTCCATCGCCAGCAACTATGGGAAAAGCGTTTGCACAGAGGGGTACCATTTCAAAGTAAGAGAGACCCCTTTTTTATTATTATGGGAGAGAACATAAACTATATGTGTAAAACAGGAATGTTTTACCTAGGATGCAGAAAGTTGAGGAAGATTCATTTAATGATATGAATTGTCTTTATTGTCACCTACCATGACTCATCAGATGTGGTAGGTTGGCTATTTTAGGAGAGTACAGAGTCAAAGGAGATATAAATGATATATTATAGAAACATGAAAAAATTTTCATTTACCATTTCATTTACTATTGGTGTTAAAAGCCACAAATATATGGAGGCAAACTTCTGTAAGACTGTATGATTCATATGGCTGGATGGAGTCACATTGTCTTCTGGGGATTATGGTTTAAGTACGTAAGAGTGGGAAATATAGACATGTGTTGGTGTGAGGGATGTAATGAAGTTAAGGTGTCCTCAAGGGTTCCCACAGTGGAAGGTTTCCAGTCCACCTGTACAATCCAACTTCACCAACCAGCTCTCATTCATCAGTGCACACATCAAAAGCACCCTGTGGTCAAGTTGTAGGCCCATCTGCTGAATGTTCCTTGTATGTCAGGGACAGTAATAACAGGTGAGATTAAAGAATAGTATGGAATGACCACTATCCATGAGGAACTTGTACTAGTAAAGAGTTAAAATATTCATAACATTGTAAATATTGCTATTGCAAAATTGTGTACAAAATACTAAAAAAGGAAGAAGACAAATAAATATAAGGTGGAAAATCTTTTCAAAAGTAAATGTGACATTTACTGAGTCCTGAAGGTTGAGTAGGCTTTTGCAAAGTTGAGAAAAGAATAATATATATGAGAAGAAAATATTAAAGTGGGTTCATTATGTCTGATGTTTAGAAATCTTGGGGTAGTAGTGGGGATGAGGATGAAAATTTCCTGGAAGTAATACCGTAGATGGCCACAGAAACCCTGATTTTCACTTGTGGGCCATGGTGAGCTATAGAAGGTCTTGAAATAGAATAGCAATCTAATCCAAATGTGTGTTTTAGAATGATTAGAGAGTTTGGAGTGGTAAGAGCTCATGGGTAAAGGATATATTTAAGGAATTATTCCAATCAACTTGGTGAGAGATTACGAGAACCTGAACCAGGATAGTAACAAGGGAACTAAAAAGAGGTGGTTGAATGTGAGAAATATTTAGAAGACAGGATTGATGTGACTTCATATATCAGTCAACTTTGACTAGCATAAGATTTAGTTCAAAGAACCTCACAATCTCAGTGGCTCACAGGAAGAAAGCTTAATGAATGGTCCACTGTGTGTTACTTGTGGGTCAGCTGCCATTCCAACACTGTGGCTCTGCTCTTGCATACAAGTGGATTCGGGTCTGCTCCCATGAGTTGTCTCTTCATTCTGAAACTTGTGTCTGCTTCACATTATGGAATAAAACCTGAAAGGACAACTAGTGTTTGGTATGTGCAGGGAAGAAACAAAACAGACATATCATGTAAATATATTTAGTTTTAACTAGGATATAACTATCCACTCACATTTTATTGGTCAAACATGGTCACATCATTATGTCTAAAGTCCACAGTTTGGTGAAGTATCAGAAGTACACTCTGGCTAAAGGTTAGCATAGCAAGAGCGAGAGAGAACAAGTAGTCAACAAACAATACACACTATTGCTCTTGGGCTTCCCAGGTGGCCCAGTGGTAAATAATCTGCTTGCCAATGCAGGAGATGCAAAAGACGCAGGTTCAGTCCCCTGGGTCAGGAAGATCCCCTGGAGAAGAAAATGGCAACCCACTGCACTATACTTGCCTGGAAAATTCCATGGACAAAGGAGCCTGGCTGGTTATAGTCCATGGGGTCACACACACGCCTGCACACTTGGAAATGAGCTACATGAGAACAAGCTTATAGGGCAGTCACAGGTTAACCATCTCAGGGAAAAGAAGATGTATTAACTTCAAATATTTAAGAAAGGTTTTTGTGAAGACCTAGGTGAAATAAAAAATAACTTGCTTTCCCTATTTCTCTCTTTTATTCTATTGGTAAAATGTGAAGAACATGCCTTAAGTGAATTAGTTGCTCACAGTAACAACCTCTTGCATAAGATCTTGTCCCCTTTATCAGAGCAGATCGTTCTGTTCTGGTGATGAAGGCTTTATGGCTGCTAAGTTTCCAGGTTCACACTCAAATACTTGGCTCACAAAGTCATAATAGTGAGAGATTTGTGATTTTTTTTAAAAAATTGTTTTAGTTATCCTTTAATTTTCCTCAAGTGCATAGTGAAAGTGAAGTCACTCAGTCGTGTTCAACTCTTCACGACCCCATGGACTGCAGCCCACCAGGCTCCTCCATCCATGGGATTTTCCAGGCAAGACTATGTAACTACACAATAGAGAAAACTAAAGGGATAGAGTCCACCATATCAAAACATGTCACCTAATAATTGAAATTCAGACATGAAATCTTTCCCTCCACAATACTCAGCAACCAAAAACATTTTGGCTGCTGACTTACAGCTATTCAGAATAGTCCAGAATCTTGCTGAAAAGCCATATACTTTGAATCTTCATTTTCTTTCCTTGGGTATCACAGCAGTCTCCAAATCAGCCAGACCAGACTCATTTTTCCATCTACTATCTTTTGAACACTGTCCTATGGCTCCTTTCTTTCTTGTAACTACCCCAGTATACAAGTAACAAAACTAAGATTAAAATATTTATCAACTTCTTTTTGCTGTAATTCAATTGAGTTGGAATATGCATACACCTACCCTCTTAAATGTCTTTATATTGCTTGACTTATCAGGGGTTATTTCTACTTTCCAGGTTATGATTATAACTGAATTATATACATACTCAAATAGTTTTCCATAATACATGCTGCATAGTACATACAAAACTAGAGAAACACCAAGAAAAAAAGTTGATGAGGGTAGACAGGTTAGGAAATTAGAAAATGATTTGAGCTGTGCATAGTAAATATTTCTATGACATGAAGCTCATAGATTGAGTCATCTTTTTGCCTTTTACTTTCTATATGAAAATTAACTTTTACAAAGTTAATCAACTTTACTTTTTTAAAGCTTTTTATTTTATATTCCCCTGGAGTAGGAAATGGCAAACCACTCCAGTATGCTTGGCTGGAAAATTCCATGGACAGAGGAGCCTGGAAGGCTACAGTTCATGGGGTCACAAAGAGTCAGCACGACTGAGTGACACATAGCCAATCAACAATGTTGTGATAGTTTCAGGTGGACAGTAAAGGGACTCAGCCATACATATACACATATCCATTCTCCCCCAAACTTCCCTCCCACATAACATTGGGCAGGGTTCCCTGTGCTATTCAGTAGGACCTTGTTGCTTATCCATTTAAAATATAGCAGTGTGTACATGTTGATCCCAAGCTCCGTAACTATTCTTTCTCCTCATTCTTCCTCCCTGGCAACCATATGTTCATTCTCTAAGCCTGTGGATATGTTTCTGTTTTGTAAATAAGTTTATTTGTATCATTTCTGTTTAGATTCTGTATACAAGGAATGTCACACAATATTTCTCATTTTCTGTCTGATTTGCTTATCTCAGTATGATCATCTCTAGGTCCATCCATGTAGCTGGAAATGGCATTTATTTCATTCCCTTTAATGGCTGGGTAGTATTCCATTGTATACTTGCACCATATCTTCTTTATCCATTCCTCTGTCAATGGACATTTAGGTTGCTTCCATGTCTTGACTATTGTGAATAATGCAGTGAACACTGGAGTGTGTGTATCTTTTTGGATCATGTTTTTTCCTCTGGGTATATGCCCAGGAGAAGGATTGCTGGATTATACAGGAACTCTACTTTTAGTTTTTTGAGGAATTTCCATACTGTTTTCCACAGTGACTGCACCAATTTACATTCCCACCAACAGTGTAGAAGGGTTCCCTTTTCTCCACACCTTCTCCAATGTTTATTGTTTGTAGATTTTTTTGATGATGGCCATTCTGACTGGTATGAAGTGATACCTCACTGTCATTTTGATTTGCAGTTTTCTAGTAATTAACAATGTTGAGCATCTTGACACATGCCTGATGGCTATCTGCATGTCTTCTTTGGAGAAATTTCTATTTAGGTCATCTGCCCATTTTTCCACTGGGTTGTTTGCTGTTTTGTTATTCAGTTATATAAGGTGCTAGTATATCTTGGAAATTAAGCCTTTGTCCATCACAACATTTGCAAATATTTTCTCCCAGTCTGTAGCTTGGGTCTTTGTATTGTTTATGAATTCTTTTGCTGTACAAAAGCTTGTAAGTTTTATTAGGTCCCATTTGTTTATTTTTGCTTTTATTTCTATTGCCTTGGCAGACTGACCTGAAAAAACATTGGTGAGATTTATGTCAGAGAATGTTTTGCCTATGTTCTCTTCTAGGAGTTTTATAGTATTGTGTCTTATATTTAAGTCTTTAAGCCACTTTGAGTTTATTTTTGTGTGTGGTGTATGAGAGTATGTTCTAACGGCATTGATTTACATGCAGTTCTCCAACTTTCCCAACACCATTTGCTGAAGAGTGTCTATGTCATAATATTTAAACTGGGTTTCAGAGTAATACATTTGAGAGATGAGCGTGGTTTGACCAAAGAAGTAGCTGTGAAAATAGCAGAGGTGGTTCGATATGGCATTAATTTTTAAGATATGGCCAACTGGATTTCTTTCTGTAAGCAGTGAGAAAGCAATAAGTGTCAAAGATAACTAAAGTTATAGCAAGAGATATGGACAGAATGGAGGTGCTATCAACTGTAAAGCAAGAGGTGTGGGAGGAGCATGTTGGAAGACAGTTCAGAAGGTGAAAGATCAGAAGTTTAGTGTTGCTCACATTGAATTGGGGCTTCCCAGGTGGCTCAGTGCTAAAGAACCCACCTGCCAAGCAGGAGCTATAGGTTTGATCCCTGGGTTGGGAAAATCTCCTGGAGAAGGAAATGGTAACCCACTCCAGTATTCTTGCCTGGGAAACCTCATGGACAAAGGAGCCTGGGGGACTGCCATCCATGGAGTTGTAAAAAGTTGGGCATGACTTAGTGACTAAACAACAACCACAACACATTAAATTAGAATCCTGACCCTTCAGAATGCTATGTCACCACAAAAAAGGAGACTATCCATAAAGTCTATTCCAGGTCTGCCCTTGCATAGCTGTAAAATAAGGGACACATTGAAAATCTAGTTTTTCCTCAGGGATCAAGCACTCCCCAGGACTCTGCTTCTCCTTCTGCTCACTTTCATCAGATCAGAGACCTCTCTAAAACCAGGTCAGGCTGAGACCCTGAGTAATTTAAGCTACAATGCCTGAGAAGGTTTTTGTTCAGCTCCCCCTGGACACTCAGGCACTGTGTCACACAGAGCACAGAAATACTTGGCAGAGTCACTCCAATGGGCTGAAGCTTTCATCAGGTGGAAGGACTTTTCATCCTTTTTGAGTTCAGCCTCGAAGCCTGTGATGCCTTTAACCCGGGTGGGCCCTGATAGATACTTCAGTAGAAACTGGAGGCCTTGGCTGGGGTACTGGACATACCAGAAGAGATAAATAGATCCACCATAAGAATAGTTGCATCTCAGCTCCAGACGGTTTCCTTCAGAGACGTTGATGTGACCGTCAGGCTGGGTCACTAGCTGGGCTCCAGTTCCTCCTGCAACATCAGTGCAGAATCAGTGAATCCAGGACACACCTATCTATAATGAGACAGTGTTTCCATTCAGATACCCCAGAACAAAATTCCTTCTATATAGGCAGAAGCATGGAATATAATATTACTTACTTGCTGTGAAGAGCATTCCAAGTAGCAGAAAAGTCACTGAGAGCATGGCTATGCAGGGAGGAAGATCTCCCTTGAGGAGCAGGAAGGAATGTGCCAGGGTGTGCTGAGTCCTTGTAACGGGGAAAATCTGAGAGTTAAAGAGATCCCTGTTTAGGCAATCCCAGCTACTATCAGTAAGAAATGCTTCCTTAAGAATGACTGCTCCTGACGTTGAGCCTGTTCAAATATGCCCTTCAATGAGCTGTAAGATAAAGAAGCTCATAGGAGTGAGATAGATACTTCCAGTTTATGCAACATCACCCTCTGCAGGTCAACAAAAAAAACAAACTGAGTTTTCAGGCTTTTGTGCCCCATCTCCTTTTTGCTCCTATTTAGGCTTGAATTACTTAGGATCCTAAACTGATGAGAATGTTTCAGGTGTTTACTTACTAAGAGGCTCATTTACTATTATGAATTAAATAGCATTATATAATCACATAAAGTAAATTAATCTTTATTTTCATAGATGAGAAAATTGAAGCAAGGAAGGAAGGATGTAATTTGCTCAAGATCACAGTAAGTAATCTGGAATTTGTCCCATTGGTATGATTCAAACATCTTTATCATTGGCCACTGACAATTTAGTACTATGGCCATTAGGCTAGATAGTATCCTCACTTATTAGAGGAGAAATCAACTCCTTTAGAAGTTAAATGATTTGTCCAAGGACATATAGGATTAGAACCTAATTCAATTAGACTCCACTATGTTGTCAGTCTACTGACAACTACTGACAATACTACTCTTTAGAATAAATACAATTTCACCAAGACACACACCCAGAGCAAACTTCACAAGAGAACAGAAACTAAAGAAAATCTCCAAGAAACTCAAACATTGACATGAAGGCCAGTAGGAAAAAGTATCAGAGAAACCTCAAAGGGAGTCCAGAGAGGTACACGGCAGATCAGAACTGACTAGTGTCCTGAAAGAGCAGGAAAGTGGAGTTTCGAAAAGGAAGGACTGTACATCAGAGCAGTTGTTAAAAAATGTCCACCTAGTGAGATGATGACTGAAAAGTGTCTATTGACTTTTATCAACACAAAGATCATGATTTGAGTCTTTCAGCAGAAACTAAACTGTAGTAGATACAAGACAAAGGAGAAAAATTTTGGAATACAGAAATCTCTTTCCAGAGGCTGAACTGTGAAGGGGAGAAAAGACATGGTGCTGAGTAGACAAGGATGCTGAAGTGTAATCATAGGGGTTTTAAGGTTGAGATATATTTACATGTTTTTGGAAGTGTTCTATAAACAATGGATCAAACTTCTGAAGAGACAGCCAGGATGGAATATGGAACACAGGTAGGAGAATTAATTTGTGAGGAGAAACAGTTAGTTCCAATTTTACTGGAATGAAGAAGGAAAGAATTGGTTTGGATTTCAGTATTATTTCAAGGTTCGGTTCAGTTCAGTTCAGTCGCTCAGTCGTGTCTGACTCTTTGCGACCCCATGAATCGCAGCACGCCAGACCTCCCTGTCCATCACCAACTCTCGGAGTTCACTCAGACTCACGTCCAACGAGTCAGTGATGCCATCCAGCCATCTCATTCTGGGTCGTCCCCTTCTCCTCCTGCCCCCAATCCCTCCCAGCATCAGAGTCTTTTCCAATGAGTCAACTCTTCGCATGAGGTGGCCAAAATACTGGAGCTTCAGCTTTAGCATCATTCTTTTCAAAGAAATCCCAGGGCTGATCTCCTTCAGAATGGACTGGTTGGATCTCCTTGCAGTCCAAGGGACTCTCAAGAGTCTTCTCCAACACCACAGTTCAAAAGCACCAATTCTTCAACGCTCAGCCTTCTTCACAGTCCAACTCTCACATCCATATGTGACCACAGGAAAAACCATAGCCTTGACTAGACGGACCTTAGTTGGCAAAGTAATGTCTCTGCTTTTGAATATGCTATCTAGGTTGGTCATCACTTTTCTTCCAAGGAGTAAGCGTCTTTTAATTTCATGGCTGCAATCACCATCTGCAGTGATTTGGGAGCCCCCCAAAATAAAGTCTGACACTGTTTCCACTGTTTCCCCATCTATTTCCCATGAAGTGATGGGACCAGATGCCATGATCTTCATTTTCTGAATGTTGAGCTTTAAGCCAACTTTTTCGCTCTCCTCTTTCACTTTCATCAAGAGGCTTTTTAGTTCCTCTTCACTTTCTGCCATAAGGGTGGTGTCATCTGCATATCTGAGGTGATTGGTATTTCTCCCAGCAATCTTGATTCCAGCTTGTGTTTCTTCTAGTCCAGTGTTTCTCATGATGTACTCTGCATATAAGTTAAATAAGCAGGCTGACAATATACAGCCTTGACGTACTCTTTTCCTATTTGGAACCAGTCTGTTGTTCCACGTCCAGTTCTAACTGTTGCTTCCTGACCTGCATACAGATTTCTCAAGAGGCAGGTCAGGTGGTCTGGTATTCCCATCTCTCTCAGAATTTTCCACAGTTTCTTGTGATCCACACAGTCAAAGGCTTTGGCATAGTCAATAAAGCAGAAATAGATGTCTTTCTGGAACTCTTTTTCTTTTTCCATGATCCAGCAGATATTGGCAATTTGATCTCTGGTTCCTCTGCCTTTTCTAAAACCAGCTTGAACATCAGGGAGTTCATGGTTCACATATTGCTGAAGCCTGGCTTGGAGAGTTTTGAGCATTCCTTTACTAGCATGTGAGATGAGTGCAATTGTGCAGTAGTTTGAGCATTCTTTGGCATTGTCTTTCTTTGAAGTTGGAATGAAAACTGACCTTTTCCATTCCTGTGGCCACTGCTGAGTTTTCCAAGTTTGCTGGCATATTGAGTGTAGCACTTTCACAGCATCATCTTTCAGGATTTGAAACAGCTCAACTGGAATTCCGTCACTTCCACTAGCTTTGTTCATAATGATGCTTTCTAAGGCCCACTTGACTTCTCATTCCAACATGTCTGGCTCTAGATTAGTGATCACATCATTATGATTATCTGGGTCATGAAGATCTTTTTTGTACAGCTCTTCCATGTATTCTTGCCATCTCTTCTTAATATCTTCTGCTTCTGTTAGGTCCATACCATTTCTGTCCTTTATTGAGCTCATCTTTGCATGAAATATTCCCTTGGTATCTCTAATTCTCTTGAAGAGATCTCTAGTCTATCCCATTCTGTTGTTTTCCTCTATTTCTTTGCATTGATCACTGAAGAAGGCTTTCTTATCTCTTCTTGCTATTCTTTGGAACTCTGCATTCAGATGCTTAAATCTTTCCTTTTCTCTTTTGCTTTTCATTTCTCTTCTTTTCACAGCTATTTGTAAGGCCTCCCCAGACAACCATTTTGCCTTTTTCCATTTCTTTTCAATGGGGATGGTCTTGATCCCTTTCTCCTGTACAATGTCACAAACCTCATTCCACATTTCAAGGTATGAAGACAGAAAGTTGACACATTTATTAATTGTAATGAATTTTTTTTCTTCTTGTAGATAGAAATTAGGTACCTTCCAAGATAATTAATAGAAGAGATCCTGAGTAAAGAAATCTGATAAGTGTGAGAAGTTTTGAAAAAGTCACTGGAGGAATTGACAATGAGAAATGATTACAGAGAAAAAAAAAATGCTTTCTTGGAAGCCCTGTGGGTCTAGTTAGTGTTGGAGGTGATAACAATTTCAGTGACACCAGTCTGCTCATCTGTGTGGTTTTCTTGAACTCTGCTTTATCAAAGTATATAAGAAGGTGCATAAGAAGCCAGATATTAATCCATGATTAGGAATTAATAAGATCATTGATATGACATAGAATTAACTCAAAACGATGAAGTTAGTGACTAAACACTGATTGAAGGAGGGTTGTGAAGTTTAGATACTGTAGAAAGAGAAATAAAAGATTGGAAACTTCTGAGAAATAAGATAACAATAAAGACATCTGGGGACTAAATGATCACAAAGAGTCAAAGACCAAATGCAGCAGAAGTATATGAGTATAAGAATCTGAGGATGCAAGGTTTAGATAGGATGTAAGATTTCAGAGGTGGAGCAGCATGTAACTGGAGAAATAGCATCACATCTTTCTGGAGTTGGCCATGGGAGTTTGTGACTGAGAGGGATCCTAATTGATAGACTTTGGAGCTGATGAGTTCAGGTTTCTCTCTGAATTGTCCTCTCTGAATTTAAGTCAAGGAGTATTTCAGTTTACAGTAGAATCTTATGTGTTTACATCTTCAATATATAAGGGAGAGTGTGGCGGTGTTGCACTGAATAATTCTCACACACAGGATTGTAAGAGACGGTGCAGGGAGAGTTCGTGGAAGAGCATCTCTCTGAGAAAACGCTGAGCACATATTTATTGGTAACATCATGTAGTCTTTAACTAAGAGCAGTAAAGCAAGACAGAGACCAGCACTCTGGGGTTAAGGAAGCTTCCTCCTGGAGGTCTGCAGGAAATCACACGAGAGTCGTAAAGAAGGGTCTTTGAAGAAAGAGGGGTTCGTTAATCATGCAGAACAGCATCTTGCAATGCTGACGTGTCAACCAGAACATCGAACTTGAAGGCAGGGGAGAGCAAGTAAGGAAGAGAGAATCAGTAAGGTTCAGTTCCAGGAGACATTTCTGAGAAAACAGTAAAACATGGTTCTCACAGAAGAGTGTCTGATGTTTATAAAAATGAGAGTGATAAAAGGAATAGGGAAAAGTAGGGGTAAAAGGCAAAGCCTCAAAGGGTCAAAGACAAGAGTCTGTTTTTTGGGGGGTGTGGTAGTGACAAGAATGCTGTTCTCATCTCTAAATTTGAAGTTTTTTAGATGAGAGAGGACCAGAAGTAACCACAAGTGAAAGAGCTCTATTACAAACAGTCAGGTTTCAGTTAGGATATGTGGAAGGAATTTTTACAGGGGCTACTGAATGTTTATTTTCAATAGAGTGAGGATTTAGAGTGCAAAGTAGAAAGTAGTATGGGATGGTAAGAGGTAGTTAGGTCAGTGTAGAAAATTAAACAGGACAGACTCCTTGGTGAATCCTTCCTCTCTGCAAGGAGTCAATCAGAGGTAGAAGCAAATGTGCCTTCAAAGGTCCTAGTACAGAGGAATGTGGCCACAACCAGTCAAATGCACTCAAGTCTCTAAGAAGATGTCACAAATCAGTAAATTTTGGCTATCCTAATGGATTATTTTCAGAAGTGTTCTTTTCTTAGTATTCAGGAAATTGTCTTTTCCACGTGCCATGTGTGTATACACTTGTTACTTGTTTCTTATAACCCTCTTACATCTTATCTACTTTGGGGCCAAGTCAATTTGAAATGACTTAGTATGTGGCACATTTCATGCAATTCTGATAGAATGAATTAGATATTCTTCTAACTTAGAATCAGTCTCTCAGATGTGCCTAACAGATGGAATTTGTGAAACATTAGAATCCTCAATGTGGCATCATTCACATTGTATTCTTGGATATTCAAGAATGAGAAATTTGTCCTGGTGTGTAGGATGTGTATAGAAATGTAAATGGCTATGTTTATCATATTTTGGAAATTGTTTTGATTCTGTGAGTGAAATCTGAGGTAACAGCTACTTGTACTCAAGTCTTGGAAAGTACAATGAGAGGTGCTCTAGCACTTTCCAAAGGTCAGAATATCCCTTCAGGACACTTTCAGTCACCTTTTCCATTTCCTCCTCTGCCGGAAGCCAGCGTGAGGAACTCCGCCCATGGCAAAGGTCATGAGGAAGGAGGCTTTGGCATACGCAAAGGCAGGATCAAGCCTCAGGAAACCCTCTGTTCCCGAGCATCTACCCCCCAAACCAGAGTCAGTTTTATGCTCTCACCTATACCTCTGACTTTACAGGGGGCTGTTCCCCCACCACCTCTCTCGGAGAAGGAGTTAACTTGCAGCTCCAGTTAATAAAAATTCCTGGGCATGACAAGAATGTTTCAACTTACAAACTCTTCTGAAGGTTCTCTAGCCTGCCTGAGCAGGTTCGTCTGGCCACGTGCGATTGTTTACAGCCTCCCAACCATGAGAGGCACAAGATGCTTTGAAACTTTCTAAATACAGACTCTTTTGAGAAGTTACAAAATTATTAGTATAGTATAGTGGGTTGATTAGAAATTATATTGGTGAAGGGTTTTTCATTTGTTGAGCCAATATTTGCTGCTAAATCTCCATATGCCCTGTCCTTATAACGAATATAACTAGCATATAAGAAAAATAAGTATTAACCTTTAAGATTAATCATGTTAAACCTTAGGCTAAGTAAATTCCTTTTTTGATTGTAACCCACTACACCCTCACCCTATAGGAATGCAACTTTATTTGGAGGGTGGCACCTGGTTTAAGAAAAAATCACCTCTGGAAAAAATAAGTTTTCTGGTTGACTGACCGCTATCAGAAAGGGCCATAAAATGTCAGCAGGCCTCATGGCCAGAAGATGATGTAAAACCCCTAAGACCTTTGTATAATTTTATATGAAGCACCTGATTTTGACAATGGTCAGGTCTGCTGACCCTGCGTAACTCTGTATTCATCCCTATGTGTAACAAAAAGTATATAAGCAAACCTGAAAATAAAGAAAACGGATCAGTTTCTGGAAAGACTGATTCCCTCGTGTCGTTCTTTCTTTCCCCTTCTGGCTGAATTCCCGTCTGGAGCGTGGATACTCACCAAGCCTGCTAATTTTGCCTGGGCTTCTAAGATCAGACCTCAGTGCCTCCTCTCCTTTGGGAGAACAGAAAGACACCTATGGCCTACGTAGGTGGTGCAAATTCCTTGTCTTGCAGTTTTATTGGTATTCCATGTAAACCAAGTTATTTTCTCCACTAATTTTCCTACTACACTATTCTTTTCTAATCTCTCTTTATATCTGTAATTAAATAAGATTTCCTAGGATGCCAATTCCATCTCCCCTTCAAATTACCCTGGATCCACCACGGCTGGACCCCAGCACTCCTCTTCACAGCTTTAGAGCTCACTTGCTTATTTCCTCACTTTGCTTTTCCTAAAACATATCTTTCTGTCTGTTTTATTTATTGAAGTGTTCTCAGTAATCAACATAGTACCTGACGAATAGTAGCTGCTCAATAAGCATTTATTGAATAAATAAATATTCTTGGCTGAACATTTTACTGATAATTGCTAGGGATGCAATAAAATATAGAGGGCATGAGTTAGATCTATAAAAATAGAAGAAAGACTCAAAGGACATCACATGGGATCTCATAATGAAGACAAGAATGTATTCCAAAATCCTTATTCATTCATGGACTCATTAAATTTTTCCTTCCTATTTACCTTTTTTCTTTCCTTATTCCCACCCTCTCTCTTTTCCTTCCTTCCTTTTTCTATTCCCCATTCCTATCATTATTAAATGTGAAATCGGTCCCCAGCTATTTTGTTAGGCTCTTCCTGTGAACTTCAGTTCAGTCCAATAAAAACTTCCCTTTATCTCTGACATTCTTCATAGATTGTGATAAATAGCATAAATTTCTGCTTGTTTTATTAAAATTTTTAATTATTGTGTTTGTCATAAGGTGATTGACACCAGATAGTTTGAAAGATTATGATTCCATGTAGCTAGATAGAGTCCCCTGGAAAGACACAAGGAATTCTCCTAACTTTGCAAAAAAGAATAACAAAAAAATATTCATTTAGACATCAGTTGATACTCACAGTCAACGTGTTTTCACAACTATAAGTCAATGAAAATGTAAAAAATACATATGATGATTCAGCAATGTGCCCAAGGAAGCACAGTGCTTGTCAATCCTAAAGTAGTGAATCAATTTGATTAATAAAAAGCCTCTTCTTATATTGGGGCTTCCCAGGTGGCACTAGTGGTAAAGAACCTGCCTGCCAGTGCAAGAGATATAAAAGACACGGGTTTAATCCCAGGGTTGGGAAGATCCCCTGGAGTAGGGCAAGGTGACCCACTTCAGTATTCTTGCCTAGAATCCCATGGACAGAGGAGACAGTCAGGATACAGTCCAGAGGGTCACAAAGAGTCAGACATGAGTGAAACGACTTAGCATACATGCACATTGTGTATAGATAAAGTATGTTTGGATTGTTAAAATAAAAAATACAGGTAATTTCCTATTTGTGGAGGATGCAAGACATGTCTTCTTACTCTGTTGAAGTATGACTGTTTACAGCATATAGAGGGCAAAATGCCACTTCTCCAAAAATTTTAAATGTGCCCTTTATTGAACATCTAATCAAATTTTCTAGTATCTAATTCACATATCTAATTAAAATTTTCATGTACATGCCAAAGTGATTCTAAAAAGATGTGTAAGACAACATTCTTTATGATGGCAAAGAACAAGAAACAATTATTCATTAATGAGTTAAAAATTAATTAATTATTAATTAATTTAATGATAAAATGTTTCAAAGTACTAAATAAGCATCAGAAAGAATGTAGTGGGCCACTCTTTTTTCGTTTCAACTGTAGAAAGAGCTCCAGGACATTATTAAATGAAAATTAAAAGGCACAGTGTAAAAAATCCAAATAAATTCAATTTAATGGCAAATCGTTTGATCTGTGTGTGTGTACCTATGTATGTATGTGTATAAATGTGTATGCAGTTGCATACAGTGATGTGCAAAGATATGTGCATGTGTGTTCAACTGTGTCCAACTCTTTGCAACCCACTAGATCAGCCGCTTAGGCTCCTCTGTCCATGGAATTTCTCAGGCAAGTATACTGGAGTGGGTTGCCATTTCCTACTCCAGGGGATCTTCCTGACCCCGGAATTGAACCTGCCTCTGTTGTGTCTACTGCATTGGCAGGCAGATTCTCTATCACTGCACCACCTGGGGTTCAATTCAGTTCAGTGGCTGAGTCGTGTCCAACTCTTTGCAACCCCGTGGACTGCAGCAGGCCAGGCTTCCCTGTCCATCACCAACTTCCAGAGCTTGCTCAAACTCATGTGCATTGAGTTAGTGATGCCATCCAACCATCTCATCCTCTGTCATTTCCTTCTCCTCCTACTTTCAATCTTTCCCAGCATCAGGGTCTTTTCAAATGAGTCAGTTCTTTGCATCAGGTGGCCAAAGTACTGGAGCTTCAGCTTCAGCATCAATCCTTCCAATGAATATTCAGGACTGATTTCCTTTAGGATGGACTAGTTTGATTTCTTTGCAGTCCAAGGGACTCAAAAGTCTTCTCCAACACCACAGTTCAAAAGCATCAATTCTTCTGCACTCAGCTTTCTTTATAGTCCAACTCTCACACCTATACATGACTACTGGAAAAACCATAGCTTTGACTAGATGGACCTTTGTCACCAAAGTAATGTCACTGCTTTTTAATATGCTATCTATCATAGCTTTTCTTCCAAGAAGCAAGCATCTTTTAATTTCAGTCACCATTTGCAGTGATTTTTGAGCCACTCAAAATAAAGTCTCTCACTGTTTCATTGTTGCCCCATTTATTTGCCAAGAAGTGATGGGACTGGATGCCATGATCTTAGTTTTTTGAATGATGAGTTTTAAGCCAATTTTTCCACTCTCCCCTTTCATTTTCATCAAGGAAAGCCTTTCATCAGGGAAAACTTTCACCTGGGGAACTGGCAAAAAATATATGTAACTGAAATAAACAGGCTGATATGACATACATTAAACTGTCAGAAAAGGACAGTGGGAGGAATCTGTGGGGCCCTAAATGGGAAACCTTAAAGAGAAGGGCTAGCTTTTGCGGTCGGAAACTAAGATGGCACCTGGCGGAAGAGATAGGGGTGTGGTCTATGTTGTCTGTCAAAACGTTTGATTGGCTCTCTTGATTTCTGTACCCGTGGACAGCGTGTGATCACCATAGACTCCTGTTATAATGATGACACATGACAATTTGACCTTTAACGTGATTGGTGCAACTATGGAAAGTCCCTCGCAACCCCCCCCCCACCCCCGTTTGCCTATATAAACCAGGAGCTTGTGGCAATAAAGCGGAACTGCTTAGACAGAACCCCTGTCACATCTGATTGTCTCTCGCTCGCCGAGGGGCTGGGTTGGCGGACAGCAGGCTCACTTTTCCTTGGGACCCCTCAGCTCTGCTGAGGGAAGTTCCACTGCCTCTCTCTTTCTGCGGAGCGCCCCCTGCAGAAACTGGCGCCCAATGTGGGGCACGAAGTGGACGGACAGAGGTGGTGACACTGTGCAGCTCTGAAAGAAGGAGCAACGAGGGACCCTAGGCTGGTTGCAGCATGGCGATCCCCTTTGGAGGAGTATCGCCTGAGGTAAGCCGGACTTCAAGGTGGGCCCCCCTCCGTTTTGAGGGAAGTGGCAAAACACTCTCCTGACTTATTTTCCTTCTCCTCTTCTTTTCTGATCTGTCCTTAATTCCTTTTTCAGGAGTTTCAGTGAACAGGTGAACGGTTGTGGAGGCAATTGATAATTCCTGGCTAGGGCCACTCTCTGGCGGATTTCGAAGGTCTCGCAGCAAGTGAGCCTCAGTAACTAGAGCCAGACAGGGTGAAACTCCCCTTTAATCATTCTTAACTGAGGACGTGGCTTAGAATCTTCCCTGTGGGCACAGGTCAGGCACTTAAAAGCCATTAGGGCGCCTGCCACTTGAAGACTCCCGTGACAGGATAAGGGGGTCACGGAATGGGCTAGAGACACTTAGGGTGCCCGCTCCCAGCAAGAAAACTTCCATGCAACGACGCAGGCACATAAACAGTTCCAAAAGCATACCATAAGCCCAACTTTCTGGCCACCACCGCTCCCAGTAGGATTTTTGGTGGTTGTCCTCAGTGACTTTTCTTTCTATTCTTTCTTGGCAACATGGGAAATAACATTGGTAAGTCTGAATCTGCACTAAAGGCGCTGAGATATATGCTCAAGAGTAGGGGACTTGAAGTTTCAGATAATCAGGCTACTAAGGTCTTGGAGACCGTTACACGGTTGGCCCCCTGGGCTGGGACACCATAACACAAGCCTTCCACTGTCCTGACAATCTTTATCAAGGAGGGAGACCATGCCCTGAGCCTGAGAGTAAAATTGTCGAGCTATCTCAGATAGGGGTAAACCTTACAAATATCCTCCTTACACAGGTGTGCTGGTCAAGAGGTAATGTTAAAAATTGTCCAAAGCTATGGAGTAGTATCAGATTTGTGCCATCTATGGTCTTTGAAACTCTTGAGCCAGAGTCATATCTCCCATGAAACAGCTCTGCAAGGGGGAATCTAAGAAGTGGCTTCTAAGTTTCTTTTTCGTAGGGGTGAAAGGCCATGGCCTCTAACCTATCCAAACATTACATCCAACATGAGCTACCCGGAAGGGGCTCCCTTGACATGGTTTGGATATGCTGATCAATACTGGAAGTCAATAAACAACCGGTCTGGGTGGGACCTTTGCGTCTCAGCAGCAGAGGGTGACACCCCTATTATCTTGGGGCCTGGCCCAATAGATTGGAGACCTATTTTTCTGGTGATGAAAACAAATAAGACAACCAATGATACTCAGGTCTCTCCCAATCCCAAGCCCAATTGCACAAGAAGGGCCATGGAAAGCCCGACAGACCAATGGCATGTATATAATAGTACGACCTCGCAATCATTGGAGGGAAGGGCCTGCTTCCCGGCTGGCACTTATTTTAGACTTTTCAATCCTAGCCAAATCACCAATGCAACAATTAATGTTACTAAATGTATAGATTACAACACAACAAAAGACTCCTTTGTAATTCTTGATCTTCCTCCATATATATAGGTCCCAGTCAATCAAACTAGTGAAGTAATCTGGAAAGGGCCCACTATTGTTTCAGAATTTCATAAAAAGCCTCAAACAGCTGGATTAATTATTGTCGGGATAGTGTCCCTTCTCTCCCTTATAGGTACTACTGTGACGGGATCCATACTGGGGATTCAACAAGAGCAAACAATAAAAGTTGTGAACAACATATCTTCCATATCCTCTCAAGGGTGCCAGACAACATTAACACAATTTGAACACCTTCAATCAGCTATAATGGGACTTCAACAACAGTTGGACTTTTACGCAAGAGCACTAGAGACTTTGACTGTCTTAACAAGGTTAAATTGTGATGTTAGATATCATAATTTCTGTCTTATGGCTTTTCCAGTTCTTAGTGAAACATTAAAAAAGGCACAAAATCTTTCGAACAATATGAAAACATGGGATTTAACATTTTGGAATAATCAAGATGTGTTAACAAACATCATCTTAAATCTAAATGTGTCTAAGGTGAATCAAATTGTACCCCAGAAATTTTGGAAATAAGTAAAAAGGGAAGCAACATATTTATGGGACTGGATACAAAGTCCGTTCACCTGGTTTAAAAATACCTTCTATCTGATTGTCTTTGTTGTTTTGCTTTTTGTAGTGTTAAAGGTAAAAAACTTCACAGCCTGCAACAGACATTTACAACAAAAAATAGTTATGCTTGCCCAGGTCATGGAAAAGGAACCCCACGTTGGGCACCCACAAAACCCCTGGATTAATTTAGCCCTTCAAGAGATTAACCGAGACATATAAATAAAAAGAGTTCTAGATATCCATCATCTAGAGAGATTCCGCCTAGCCCCCAAGAGGTGGCTGGATAGCCAATGATGGGTAAGACCCTCAGAGGAGGGCAACCTAAGACAGGCACAGCCGCAAGAGGGGCTGGCGAGGCTGGAGTTTGGCTGCCTACAGCTTTACGCCTTGCTTTACAAAACATCAATACAAATGTCTCGAGGGCTTAAATAAAAAAAAAGGGGGGGGTGATGTGGGGCCCTAAATGGGAAACCTTAAAGAGAAGGGCTAGCTTTTGCGGTCAGAAACTAAGATGGTGCCTGGCGCAAGAGATAGGGGCATGGTCTATGTTGTCTGTCAAAACTTTTGATTGGCTCTCTTGATTTCCATACCCATGGACAGCACGTGATCACCATAGGCTCCTGTTATAATGATGGCACATGACGATTTGACCTTTAACATAATTGGTGCAACTATGTAAAGTCCTTCGCAACGGGGGGGCGCCCCCCGCTTGCCTATATAAACCAGGAGTTTGCGGCAATAAAGCAGAACTGCTTAGACAGAACCCCTGTCGCGTCTGATTGTCTCTCGCTCGCCAAGGGGCTGAGTTGGCGGACTGCAGGCTCACTTTTCCTCGGGACCCCTCAGCTCTGCTGAGGGAAGTTCCACTGCCTCTCTCTTTCTGAAGAGCACCCCCCACAGAATCTCCTTCATTGGGTGGAATGAGGGAGATAGAGCTATGAGCCTTCACTTTTGCTCTGCCTGAGATGTTTATGATGAGATGGATCTATGTGCTGCTTAGAGAATACAAAAAATGATGAAAACTCTTTATAGAGGCAGAACTTGCCAAATTAAAAATAAATATTCACTTAGTTTTTGTTTCCTTAAATTTTTTTTTATCATAAACATGTGTGTTCTAGAGTAGTAACAAGATAACATTTCAAATTTTCCTCTGAGTAAGATCAATCTGCAAGTGAAACAACTGTAATAATAAGCGTTTCTGAGTAGGAATTTGTCCTGGGTCCAAACGAAAGAAGCCTTTGGAACGGGAGAATTATTTGTGTTTTCCTTATCTTTTCATCTTTAACACACTGAAACCAACATTTTATTGACACAAGGAGGAGCCATGACAAATTATTAATACCTCTTCACTTTATTCCTGTGTTAAAATTATGATTCTTAGTTTCCTTATCATTCATAGCCACATAGACAATGAAGCACTTCTTCCTTGTCCTCTTTCTCTTCTTTTCTTTATCCATCTTCTTCCATTTCCCTTCCCTTCATTTTCCTCATCTCTTACTGCTCTTCTGATTCTCCTTCCAGATGACTCTAGATTTGCTCTTGTGACTTCTCCCCCAACTCTGTCCCCCCCCCCCATCTTCCCACCAGAGAGATACTGCACAGGTGCAGCCCCGTCTGTCCCAGTGTGCCTCTCTCAGGACACAGTAGTACACAGTGGCGTCTCTCAGGATGACCCGGGGCAGGACCAAGATGCTGGACTTTCTGTCTAAAGCTATGTGCAGAGAGGCCATGCTGCTGTTCACTGTGTCTTGAAAGCCATGAATGACATACTGTGGGCTCTGATTGGGATTTTGTCGATACCAATGTATATAGTCATCTCCACTGATGGTAGAGGGGTTACAAGGCAGGTTTATATCCTCTCCTTCAGGACGATCCATGGAGCTGGGCTGGGTGGTCTTAGCATCAAACACATTCCCTAAAGGGTCAAGAAAATAAAATTATCCCCTGACAACAAATCAGTGTAATTCTGTGGATCAAGGGCACAACACTCCCCAAAGTGTCTGGACCTACCCTCTACTCCAGTGTTTTTATCTATGTCCTGAGAAATATTATTGGTCTTTATTATACAGAGACCAAAGACACATGGCAAGAATCTGAGACTCTATAGGCTTTATCCCATGGGTCCTTGGCTCAATAACCCCAGAGAGTTCTTCCAACCTGCTTACTGCTAAGGTCTCTTTCAGGATCATGCCTTTGGATTAACCTGTCATGTAAAAGTTTGTGCTCACTAGCAAATGCATAGAGCTGTTCTCAATTCCATTGCTATAATGCTGAATAAAACACAGGAAGAAGAGTAGAAAGCAAATGACACTTTATGGTCCCTTGGCCTCAAAGTCAACCCTTGTAGACACAGAACACTTACCCAAGGTCAGAAAAACAGTTACTCCAATCACCGGTCTCATACTTCAAGGACAAACCAGGACTGTGGGCTCAGAGCTCACACTTGTGTCTGCTCCTGGGCTTATTTCCAGAGAACAGAAGCAACTGCTGCTGTTAGAGACTTACAACCAGTGCAAGTATCCATTGCAGTGTGTTGTCGCCAGGATCTGTCAGCCAATGATCAAGCAGTTCCCTGTCTATGTCTTCCTGCCCTGTTTTAGTCACATCCCGCAAAGAAGGCGAGACAGCCCCAACTCACAGGGTACTGACTGATATTTTTGTGAAGTTTAAAGTCTGGCTCTGGAACAGGAACACTAACCACAATGGTGTATCTATCCAGAACCTGTGTTCTATCATTTCTTCTTCAAAGAAATTTTCTGATGCTCCGTGAAGCTTGTGGAAAACATTGTTTAATCCCAGAAAGCTTTACTGAGCTCTATATTGTAAAGAGATGAAAATTCCCATCCATGTGCTAGTAAATGTATGTGAGATTTCAAAGTAGGCTGTGGTTGTTCTGAGGGACAGGAAATATTAGTAACATTGAGACGAAAAGCTAAACATCTTGAGCTTGAACATTGGAGCTCAGCGCCCTGAAAATGTCCTTGGAATCATGCATCTGTTTCCATCTAGGCAGTCGTCAAGGCTGTATATTGTCACCCTGCTTATTTAATTTATATGCAGAGTACATCATGAGAAATGCTGGGCTAGAAGAAGCACAAGCTGGAATCAAGATTGCCGGGAGAAATATCAATAACCTCAGATATGCAGATGACACCACCCTTATGGCAGAAAGTGAAGAGGAACTAAAAAGCCTCTTGATGAAAGTGAAAGAGGAGGGCGGGCTCTGGAATGCGCAGGCGCTGTCGTTTCGGGATCTCTGAAGAGCTGGCGGAGCCGGCGAGGATGGAGGCCTCAGGGCGGCGGGGGCGGAGCGCGCCGCGAGCAGGGGCATGTCCGCAGCGCGCGCCGTCTAGAGGAAGGCCGAGCAGCCACCACTACGCTTTCAGTCGCGGCGAGACGCAAGCGAGCCAGGCTGGGGGCCGCGGCGGCGATGCAGCGACGGCGGCGCCCACCGCCGCCCGCTTCTCAGCTGCCGGAGGGCTGCGTGGGAGACGGTGCCGGCTGAGGGGGAGGCGGCGGGAACGAGGAGGTGGAAGTGCAGTTCTCCGCCGGGCGTTTGGGCTCCGCCGCGGCAGTTTGGGTGGCGGCGGCGGCGGCGGCGGCGGCGGCCGCCGCGCGCAGCAGGGAGGAAGAGGAGGAGAGGCTCGAGCGCGAGCACTTCTGGAGGATCATAAATGGCTTCCGCTACTACGGGTGAGGAGCCCGTGGCGGACCCCGGCTCAGCCCGTCGGGGCGCCAGCCGCTTGCGGCGGACCCGCCGGACGCCACGCCTCCGGGGCGTCGGAACCGGGGCGTCGGAACCGGGCCGCCTGAGCTGACCTCCGGGCCCCCGAGTCATCTCGCACCACCTTAGCCCCTCCCGGCACAGCACACCCGCGTGTCTGCCGCGCCGTCTGCTGCTCAGCCTCTTGTCTTCTGACCTCAGGAGCAGATTAGCCCTCTTGCCTTCCATCCCTCGTTAAAGGTTTGGCTTTGAGGCCCGTGGGGATGACCGGAAAAGTGCTGTAAGAATTTCAGATAGAAGATGTTGATGGTAAAATCGTCCAGTGCTGGGCATGATTTGTTTGTGTTGTCGATGTCCTCCAAACTGAACAGACGGAGAACCCAAGTTCACCTACACGTGGGATGCTGTAGGACATTTTTTCCCCAAACTGTTGCCAGTTCTTGTTGAGGGCAACATTAAGATCCCCCAGCCCTCCCCGTCCTAGCCGCACCGGCCCCCCCTCCCCGCCCCCGGGCGCTGTGAACGCACAGGCACTTTTGTGGTCCCCTACCCCCACCCCCCATTTGGCGCGGTGAACGCACAGGCACTTTTGTGGTGAGCGAGTGAATGATGCCACTCAGTGTCTTTAACTGGTGGGTGAAATTAAGGTCGCAGATAGTCCGGATGTTCTAAAATTTGCAAATTTTTAGGGAGGGAAATGAGAGAAAATACTGTAGGAGCCGCCTTTATGATCTTTTCTGCAAATATGTATCGAATCCTCACTGGATTGGGCATCGTGGTAGGACTTTGAAACTTCCTAACTTGGACTTTCTTATAAATAAATCTTAAAGTAGCTTAGTCACAGACTTGTAATTACAAGAACTGAAAGGGACTTAAAACAACTGGGTTTTCAGGTAAAGAAAGCACTTTTATTCGTGTGAGAGATGAGTCCACCGACTACTGTGTTGTAAGTCTGCATTTGGAATCAGATAGATGTGACCTCCTACTCAAGTAAAACTGTTCCCTTAGATGGGCTCCTGCTGTGCTTTATGCAAATTTTTTAATATTGCTTGACTGACCTCCTCAAGGGCAGGGACTGAGCCTTATTTATTTTTATGTCACCAGTGCCTGGCGTTTTGTTGGAACTCTATTTTTAACAGGAAAAGTGGTAGCAAAGAAGTACATTTGCCCTTCCCAGACAGTTTGTCAGTTTGTAACTGATGATTAGTTTGTTACTATTCTGAATTTCAAAACTTGCTTAATAAAAGCTTATGTAGACTCTGAAAAAAAAAAAAAGAGAAAGTGAAAGAGGAGAGTGAAAAAGTTGGCTTAAAGTTCAACATTCAGAAAACGAAGATCATGGCATCTGGTCCCATCACTTCATGGCAAATAGATGAGGAAACAGTGGAAACAGTGTCAGACTTTATTTTGGGGGGCTTCAAAATCACTGCAGATGTTGACTGCAACCATGAAATTAAAAGATGCTTGCTCCTTGGAAGAAAAGATATGACAAACCTAGATAGCATATTGAAAAGCAGAGACATTACTTTGCCAACAAAGGTCCGTCTAGTCAAGGCTATAGTCCGTCTAGTCAAGGCTATGGTTTTTCCAGTAGTCATGTATGGATGGGAGAGTTGGACTATGAAGAAAGCTGAGCACTGAAGAATTGATGCTTTTGAACTGTGGTGTTGGAGAAGACTCTTGAGAGTCCCTTGGACTGCAAGGAGATCCAGCCAGTCCATTCTAAAGGAGATCAGCCCTGGGTGTTCTTTGGAAGGAATGATGCTAAAGCTGAAGCTCCAGTTTATTACTTTGGCCACCTCATGCAAAGAGTTGACTCACTGGAAAAGACTCTGATGCTGGGAGGGATTGGGAGCAGGAGGAAAAGGGGACAACAGAGGATGAGATGGCTGGATGCCATCACTGACTCAATGGACGTGAGTTTGAGGTAACTCCGGGAGTTGGTGATGGACAGAGAGGCCTGGTGTGCTGTGATTCGTGACACAACTGAGCAACTGAACTGAACTGAACTGAACTAAGGCAGACATTTCTCAGTGCATCTGTTCTTGATATAGTAACTGATGACAAGGATGGTATTCTCCTCATCCTCCTTGAACAATTGTGCTTAACCCTTATGCCCCCTGTGCCCAGTAGGTGCTCTGCACCAAGGATGCAGACGCTGAGAGAAAAGACAGAAGGGAAAGCAAACTATCTGGGGTGGAGAAGGGTGGAGGTGGGTGATCCTGGCAGAAAAAGAGGAGTGAAGAGAAAAGAGCATAAGCAATAGGGAAGGGAAGAGTTAACCAGGGGTGGGAAATGGGAAAGCAATGTTTAGGGAGGTACATGGAAAAGGTTTAGGCTATAAGGCTATGATTCCCTGAATCCTTGACCACATGCACTCAACAAAAGATTATAAAATCAGTTTATCTAAAGACTGAAAATCTGTCATTTTTCTTCACTTTTCTGTGGAACATCAATGGAAAACATGTTTCCTTTCCTTTATAGCTAGAAAGGACCACTGTTTCCAAATAAAGCAGCTCCGTCTTGTGACTGAATAAATAATCTGCAGAGGTAAACTCCCACCAGAAATTAACCTTTTGAAAAGTTCCTCAGATTGAAAGGTTAATGTCCCTGGTGGCTCAGCCGGTAAAGAATCCACCTGCAATGTAGGCAATGGGTGTTCGATCCCTGGATCAGGAATGTCCTCTGGTAAAGGAAATAGCTACCCACTTCAGTATTCTTGCCTGGGTAAATCCATGGACAGAGGAGCCTGGTGGGCTACAGTCCATGGTGTCCCAAGAGCTGGACACGACTGAGAACACACACATTGCAGTTGTACTACCTCTGTACTCAGCTGTGTTTTCTTAGTTCTATATGCTCCACAGAAGATTTTAATTATTTTTGGCTCCTTTGTTTTGTCATATCCCCATTATGATCCTCAGTTGTCGGCTTCTTTGTAGTTGTCTTTTTGTCTTTAACCTTCTCATATTTTAAGGTTATTCAATGTTTATAAACAGAGGTTGCTATATATAAAGCACTCAAGAGTTATCTGTTTTCTGAATGCATAGATGAGTTGTTATTCATGAACTTAGTGAAAGAAGTTATGCTGAGAAGCAATCTTTCAATCCTATGGAAGTCAAGGTAAACAAAAGACTCCAACAGGATAAATAGAGGTTTATATTTGTGGACAAAACTCAAGAGCAGATAACAAACATCCCAACTCTAGGATGGAGGAAAATTTAACTAATGACATGGATATAAATATCATGGTAATCACACTTCATTCATTTAACAAATAATCAGTATTCTTTAGGAGTCTCTCTTTGGCAGATCACATACACACACAAGTCAGCACCCACTACTACTGAAAATATAGGAACAAATGAAAATGAATTCATTTAAACTATGTAAGAATATATTATTTTTTATTTTATTAGCAAAAGGCAGAAGAAAACTAGCATGAACGTTGGTTTCTTTGACTTTATTTTTTAGAAGATTGTACAAAATACTTCAAAGTGTCATTTTAAGTAATAATGAAAACCAAAAATATATGGAGAATCTAAAAATAAGTTTTCTAGCCTATTGCATCTTTTCAGAAATTTTAATTTTAGAAGATTATATCTTGACCATATGAGGTGAGGTTATCTTCCTTTGCTTGATGAAAACCAAAATTATGTACTTAATTTACTTTCAGATAATCAAGAGAATTTGCTGAAAGGCTAACATCTCTTTTGTATGTATGTGCGATGGGAATTATGGGAGTAAGTATGATAAATACTCCGAACAATCCAAAAATAAAAGTGAAATTCCCAAATCTAATAAAGGGTATCATTGAAAATATCAAAGTCAATATTATTCCCTATAGGATCACAAACAAGACAGGTAGACTACCACTACGTCTATTCACTGTCCTAATAGAGGGCATGGGATCAAACCAGGAAAGGAAATAAGATGTATTAAGTTTGAAAAGGAGAAGCAAAACTATTTTAATTTATAGATCATAAGTTTATACATGTAGAAAATGCAAAGTACCTCTAGACAAACTGTGAGAACTAGAACATATTAGTGCATTGATAGTCACCAAACACAAAAATCTATTTTATTTCTAGATTCTAGCAAAAGCAGTAGAAAATGCAATTAAAATGTCATTTATCAAATGCTTGGGAACTAATTTAATATAAGGTATGCAAGTCCTCTTCTTGATTCCTCTTCAGTATAAAACTCTAGAATAGTTTTGATTTGTGAGAAAAAAAATCACAGATCATTTTAGGGAGATGAGAAATGTCCTCACTTCTGAGGTCTGGAGTAACTAACATAAATCATGGCCTGGTACTCAGCGGTGACCAGTTCTTGCCGCCTACAGACACTGATATCAGGAAAGACCATTTCCTAAGGTTGCTCAATGAAATAGTGTTTTCAAAACCCCAAATAAGAGGTTGGTACCATCTATTTGGCTGTTGAATTGAATCTGTTCTCATATTGACAGATATCTAGCTCTGTTCTGGCCATTTTACAGCATAATTAATTCCCTGTATTCACATTTTTCTTAACCCAGTTAACCCTAGCCCTGGATTTGATGCTGGGTATTTAGGTCAATTAAAGGTAAAAAAGTTATATGAAATAAAAGATAAAATTGTTATATCTATAGCAAGTAGCCTTGCTTCCCAGGTGGCTCTGTGGTAAAGAGTCTGCCTGCCAACCAGGTGGATTATTTTTATTTACACATCACATGTTTGTACATGTAGAAAATACCGCTCAGTTGGGAAGATCCCCTAGAGATGGGAATGGCAACCCACTCCAGTATTCTTGCCTGTAAAGTCCCATTGACAGAGGAGCCTGGCGGGCTACAGTCCATGGGGTCGAGAAGAGCTGGACACGACAGAGACTAAACAACAGCAGCAATGCAAGCCTCCACAACAACCTCAACATTAACGAAGGAAATTAGAGAGGACACAAATAAAGAGGCTATGGATCCAAAGACTCAGTATGTTAAGATGTCAATTGTCCCAAATCAATTCATAAATTCAACACAATCCCAAGCAAATTACCTCAATCTCTCCTGGTAGAAGCTATTGTATAATTTATGTGGAAGTGCAAAAACCTAGAATAAGCCTTGAATAAGACAAACATCTCTTGCATTTCCAGATTTCAAAACGTATATGAAGCCCCAGTAATTAAGATAGAATGGTCTGTTGGTATGAGGATAAAATGAAGTCAATAAACAGAATCAAGTCCAAGAAGAGGTCATAATGCATGTGTCATCAATTTTTTTTCCTCTAAAAGTGCCTATGCAGCTCCATGGGGCTTCCCCTGTGGCTTAGCTGGTAAAGAATCCACCTGCAATGTGGGAGACCTGGGTTCAATCCCTGGATTCAATCCCTGGGAAGATTCCCCTGGAGAAGGGAAAGGCTACCCACTCCAGTATTCTGGCCTGGAGAATTCCATGGACTGTATAGTCCATGGGGTTGCAATGAGCTGGACATGACTGGGTGACTTTCACTTTCACTTTTAAAGATGCCTATGCAGCTCCATGGGGGTAAAGTTGGTCTTTCTAGGATAATAGCTAGAATAATTGGCTATTTGTATTTTTTGGAAGTAGCAGTGTCTTGTAGCTTTCTGTGTATAAGTTCTGTACATGTTTTCTTAGATTTATGCCTAAGGATTTAGGGTCTTTCTTGAGCCATTGTAAACAGTATTATATTATTAATTTAGATATCCACATGTTTATTTCTAGTATATAGAAATGCATTTGATTTTGTGTTTACCTTGTATATCCTGAGACCTTCTGAACCCACTTACTAGTTGTAGGAGTTTTGGAGGGTATATTCTCTGGGATTTTCTACATAGATAGAAAATAGTGGTAATTTGACTGCCTTTCTGGCTTAAAAGGTTGTTTATATATTTACTTGCTTTACTGCACTGGCTACAATGTCCAGCACTGTGCTGAAGGAGAGTGATTAAAGTGGATATTCTCCCTTTGTTCCCTTCCTTAGGGAAAAATATAGTCTTTTACCAGTAAACATACTAAGAGCTGTTGAAGAACTTCTCCATTATTCCTGTGTTTCTTAGAGTTTTCACCATGGTGAAACTGGATTTTGGCAAATGCTTTTTCTGCACATTGCTGCTGCTGAACTAGCTCATCTTATTGTTGACTCACAACTCTTCCGCTTCCCATTAGAAGTCATCATCTTCTTTGTCTTGGGCCAAGTGTGCGTGTAGCATGATGGCAAATGACAGCCGCTTCTCTTCAAGGTCACCCAGTATTGTGAGACCAAAGGAGGTGAGACAGACAAGTCTTTGTGGGTTCCAAGTGTCCTCACAGTTCAAGTATGACTTTATGTGTCACAGTTTGTCTATGCTTTCATCCTCACCAAACTTTCCTTTACAAATGTTACTCTAAGCTCACTTAAAGTGAATTCAGGCTCAACATCAGATATAAAAACAAAAGCTTTGTACAGACTTGTCCACCAGCTCTAGCCATTGCCTGAGATTTAGTTCTTATACCTTATCTCTTATTCCATATCACCCATGGTTCTGCTTTTCTGATTGTGCCCTGACACAAAGTCTAAGAGGAAATGACTAAGGACATGGTTTTGATGGTGGCTCCACACAACTATACCCAGGTTTGTGATGAAGTAAAACTGCCAGTTTAAAGTATTATGGGACAAGTTTTCAAATCTAGACAACTTTACACATGTTCTGTATGGTTAACTTATAAATAAACTAAAAAAAAAGAAAAGAAAAGCAATTCAGTATATTATATGGAGAAAAAAAATTCAAGAGGAGAATGTATTAGTAGAAAGTTACTCTGGACACCTGTTTCCAATGACATAGAAGGAGCCTTTATCTAGAATTAAATCTTCTGATCCAGACCACAACTTAAACAACCACAGAACTATCATTTCTTGTCTGGGGTCTGTGTGCATTTCAGCTGGGGCCCTGCAGCAGGGGGGCTCTCTCTTATCAAGCTCTGGGTTTTTGTACAGCTTTTCCTATTACTTCAAGCACTGTGAGTCATAGAGAGCACAGAAGTACTTTGCAGAATCTTCCAGCTGTAAGGATGAAATGATGAGGCTGATGGATTTATCTGCTTTCTGGAAGTTTACAGAGTAGCGGCCATTCCTTTCATTGCTGTATCCTGAATACTGTTGAATAAGGTAAGTCATCTGTCCACTGGGAAGTTGCTTGTACCAAAAAAGGTAGTAATAGCTCCAGCTTGTTTCATACCGACAATTCAGGGTGACTGATTGCCCCACTTGGCTGGATACATCTGGCTGGTCTTGAGTAACTTTCTGGGCCACACCAGATGCTATGGGGAAAAAAATCAGAAAACAAAGATGAAGCAGTGAATAAAATAGTGTAGGAGTTATTTAGGACTCAAAGAACAAAAAATTAAATCCTAATATGCTTGCTTTTCTCCAATCCTCGTTCCTTCCCAAGTCCCTGTGAAGCTCCACGTGCCTGTGTGCAGGCCTTTCACCCTGAACACTCGCACCCACATTCAAAAGCATCCCTACCAGAGAAGATGAAGGCCAGGAACACCCAGAGCAGACTGGAGAGTGGCATGAGGCATGGATTTCCCTGAACAAATGTGCTGAGTTCTGCCTCAAGCTGAGAGTTCAATGTCTTTGAGTGCCTGGCAGGACATATACATACTACCTGGTACCATGTGACTCCCCGGAACAGGAAGTGGGGGTTGTCATGTTCATAGACCACGTGGTCTGTGCATGCATGGGAAAAAGTCTGGCTCACCACAAGCCTTTACTTTGTCTGCTTGTCTTTCCCTGGTTATCAAATTAGGCAGATCCTGAAAGAAGGCATGAAAAAAAAAATCAGTATTAAAATCTGAGCTGAGGGGAACTGAATATTAAGCAAGTTGACATACATCAATAATTATTCAGCAAAATGGTTTTTCCAGCTGATTTAAAATATAATTTACTATAGCCTATGAAATGTTCTGTTATCTATTAACTGGTCATTTATTTAGCCTACACTTACTTTTCTCCAACCAGAATCTAATGACTGTTTAAAAAACTTGCAGATCTTAGGCTTTTTGGTGAATGGAAATTTTATTCAAAATAATTATTGTATCTCTTTGTCTTTGAGTTCTATGACTCTATTTAGATTTTTCAATAAATGGTTACTTCACCATAAATGACAAAAAATCAGTCCATCTGACTTTCAGAGTCTATTCAGTTTTAAATTTTGAATGAAACTGTAACAGGAATAAAATATTCTTTTGAAATTTGAAATTAAGTCTCATTTATTAGACTTTGAGGAAGATCAGGATATTCAGTCCTGTCCCCTCCACAAGTAGAATTGTATTTATTGGATCATGTATCCTATAATTGTCCTGATGTCACATTTTCTGTCATTGGTCTAAAGTGTTCAGTCTCACTTGTTAGTGGCTCATTACTTTTGTCTTTGTAAAATAAATTCAAGATAAGTATGCCATATCTTTCTGTGACATAATGCTGTAATGCTCTCCTACAGAAGTTGGTATCTACAGGTTTCAAACACTTTGTTGTTGTTGTTCAGTTGCTAAGTTGTGTCCAACTCTTTGTGACCCCATGGACTGCAGCACACCAGGCCACACTGTGCTTCAATATCTCCCAAAGTTGCTCTAATTCATGTCCATTGAGTCAATGATGCTCTAATCATCTCATCCTCTGCCTCTCCTTTCTCCTTTCGCCTTCAATCTTTCCCATCATCAAGGTCTTTTCCAATGAATTGGCTCTTCACATCAGGTGGCCAAAGTATTGGAGTTTTAGCTTCAACATCAGTCCTTCCAGTGAATATTCACAGTTGATTCCTATTAGGATTGACTGGTTTGTCTTCCTTGCAGTCCAAGGGATTCTCAAGAGTCTTCTCCAGCACCACAGTTCAAAAGCATCAATTCTTCAGCTTTCAGCCTTATTTATAGTCCAACTCTTACAGCACACATGACTATTGGAAAAACCATAGCTTTGACTATACAGACCTTTGTCAGCAACGTGATGTGTATGCTTTTTAATATGTCATCCTAAGCTTCCTAGGTGGCACTAGTGGTTAAGAACTTGCCTGCAAATTCAGGAGACATAAGAGATGTGGGTTCAATCCCTGGGTCAGGAAGATCTCCTGGAGGAGGGCATGGCAACCCACTCCAGTATTCTTGCTTGGGAAATCTCATGGACAGAGGAGCCTGGAGGGCTACGGTTCATAGGGATGCAGAGCCGGACACGACTGAAGCGACTTAGCCCACCTGCAGGTTTGTCATATCTTTTCTTTCACAGTGCAAGCTTCTTTCAATTTCACGGCTTCAGTCACCATCCATAGGGATTTTGGAGCCCAAGAAAATAAAATCTGTCATTGCTTCTACTTTTTCCCCTTCTATTTGCCATGAAGTGACGGGACCAGATGCCATGATCTTAGATTTTTGAATGTTGAGTTTCAAGGCACCTTTTTCACTCTCCTCTTTCACACTCATCAAAAAGCCCTTTCAGTTCCTCTTCATTTTCTCCCATTAGAGTGGTATCTTCTGTGTATCTGAGGTTTTTGATATTTCTCCCATCAATCTTGATTCCAGCTTGTGATTCATCCAGCCCGGCATTTCACATGTTGTACTCAGCATATGAGTTAAATAAGCAGGCTGACAAAATACAGCCTCGAAAGACTCCTTTCCCAATTTGGAACCAGTCTGTTATTCCTTGTCTAGTTCTAATGCTTCTTGACCTGCATCCAGGTTTCTCAGGAGACAAGTGAGGTGGTCTGGTATTTCCATCACTTTAAGAATGTTCCACAGTTTGCTGTTATCCACACAAAGTTTTCAGCATAGTCAATGAAGTAGAAGTAGATGCTTTTCTGGAATTCCTTTGCTTTCTCCATGATCCAGTGAATGTTAGCAACTTGATCTCTGGTTCCTCTGCTTCTTTGAAATCCAGCCTGTACCTCTGGAAGTTCTTGGTTCACACACTGCTGAAAGCTAGCTTAAAAGATTTTAAGCATAACCTTACTTACATGTGAAATGAGCACAATTGCATAATAGTTTGAACAATCTTTGGCATTGCCCTTCTTGGGACTGAATGAAACTGACCTTTTCCAGTCCTATTCAGACACTTAGTATATGTCAAGACCAGTGCCAGTTCTTAAAATTTAGGGTCAAAAGAACTCATTAATGAGTGATTCAAGGAGGAGAGTTTATATGTAGTTGAACCATCTACTCTTCTGTCCCATTTCAACTCTGAGTGACAGGCAGTTGACGTCCTGGTTTCTAATTATTTACAAGGAAGCAGGGGAGACCACAAACGCCCAGAGCAGTCTGGGGAGCAGAATGATAATACATATATTATATAGATCATTATATTATATGTATCATTTTATTATATATACCACATGTTTTTATATCTACCTTTTTATGCACAGCTGTGAAATTTATCCCATTTGTCAGTTCTTGTTACTACCACTAAAATTAAGATACAGAATCATTCCATCACCCTAAAGAACTTACTTTGCAGACCATCCCCAGCACTGCAACCCTTGAAAATCCCTGAAATCTGCTGATGTCCTGGTTCACAATTATTTGTAACTAAGCAGAAGAGACCACAAAGGCTTGCAGCAGCCTGAAGAGCAGCTTGATATTCTAAAATATACATGCTGATATAATTACATATACTTACCAGGAAATTTATATTGCCAAAATATTAAAATATAGATCATGATCTGATACCTCAGTTTAATATGCACCCTTGTTTTGATGCATAGCTCTGTGAAACTTTATCACATGTATAGGCTCTTGTTACCACCATTAAAATCGTGACATAGAGTTGTTTCATCTCTCTAAAGAAACCCTCTTTGTATACCCTCCTGAGGCCTGCAATTCTTTACAACCCAGGTCACTACTGATCTCCTTTCATCTTTATATTTTGTCCTGTTGAGAATGTTGTATAAGTAGAATCACAGTACATATACAGTCATAATAATCCAATAAGTGTAATCATATACCATGTAGCCTCTGAGATTGATTTTTTTTTTTACTCAGCATAACATCCTGAGACCCATCTAGACTACTGCATATATCAATAGTCTGTTCCTTTTAATCACTACAGACTGCCCCCAACTTATGATAATTCAATTTAGAATTTTTGACTTTACAGTAGTGAGAGAGTGATATGCTTTCAGTAGAAACCATACTTGGAATTTTGAAATGTTATCTTTTTCTGGGCTACCAACATGCAGTATTATGTTTCCTGGTGATTCTGGGCAGCAAGAATAGGCTGAGCTGCTGGCCAACCTCAAAATCATGAGCGTAAACAACACATTTACAGTCATTTCATACCCATATAACCATCCTGATTTTCACTTTCAGGACAGTATTCAATACATAGCATAAGATTTTCATTATTTTAGTATAAAATAGACTGTGTGAGATGATTTTTTCCCAGCTGTAGGCTAATGCAAGTATTGGTCACATTTAAGGGAAGCTAGGTTAAATATATTAGATGGATTTCTTTTTTTTAATTTTAATTGATTGTTATTGGAATATAGTTGCTTAAAATGTTAAGTTTCTGCAGTGCAGCAAAGTGAATCAGTTTTACATGTATATACTTATCTCTACTCTTTTTCAGATTTCCTTTCCATATTAAATGAACTTTTGACTTCCTATTGTTTCAACTTAAAATGATTTGTTGCAAAATAACCCTCTTGAAGTTGAGAAAGATGTATAAATAATATTTCATTGTGTGAATGCACTACAGGATATTTATCTGTTCATTCAGTGAAGATCATTGGTTGATTTCCAGTATTAAGATTCAGCAAGTAAATATTTAAGTATATTTGAAATTCTTGTGACTGGGCCATTCACCCACCAGCAATGCATGAGTGATCCAACTTCTCTGCATCCTTGCCAGAACTTGGTATTGTCAGTATTTTTAATTTTAGCCCTTACGATATATGTGAAGTGGTATCTCTTTGTAGTTTTAATTTGGATTTCCCTAATATAAATTTAGGGGCATATTCTTTGTATTTCCTACATAGATAATCATGTTACCAGCAAATAGCGGCAGTTTTACTTCTTCTTTCAACTCTATAATATCATTACATCTACTTTCTTTATTTCTTACTCCAACATCTAGCACTGTACTGAAAGAGTGACAAGAATGGACACTCTGGCTTTTCTCTCTTTCTTACAGAAAATTATAGTCTTTTACTAGTAAGAATACCATTAGCTATTGAGGAAATTCCCCACTATTCTTGTGATTCTCAGAGTTTTCATCATGATTGACTATTGAATTTTTACAAATCCTTTTTTTCTGACTAGATTAATATGATGACATGGTTCTTCTTTTCTACCCTGCTAATATGGCAAATTCTATCCATTGATTTTCAATATTAAAGTGTCTTGTACCCTTGGAAGAAATTACATTTGTGCTTGGTATATTACTCATTTTACATATCAATGAATTGTACTTGCTAAAATATTTTAATAAATTTGGGTCTATCTTCTAGATAAAAGATATTTCCCTGTAGTTTTCAGTTCTTTATGGTCTTTGTCTGATTTTGGCATCAGGGTAATATTAGCTTCATAAAATGAGTGAAGAATTATTTTCTTTCTATTGTCTGCAAGAAACTGTGTGTAATTCATGCTAATTCCTCTTCAATGTTTGACAGAATTCTTCACTGACACTGAATCTGGGGATTTTTTTTAATTAAAATTCAATTTCTTCATAGACATCATGACTTCAGCTTTCTCTGGCCCCTGCTCTGAGGAGAGATGAGGAGGAGCGACCCTGGAGCCCACAGTGAGGTTTGGGGACAGATAGCAGGTGCTTCCAGAGCACTGTGCCTCTGCACAGAAGTAGGTTCCTGCATCTGAGAGCTGGGCAGCAGCGAGGTGCAGAGAGCTGTGTTGTCTGGTCTCTCCAAGCCGACCTGTCCATCTCTGCTCCATCTTCACTTCTCCACCCCTAGCTAATATCATCAAGAAGACAGGACTTCCCCCAGGCCTCTGTTTAAACCACTGTAAGTTGTAAAATGTGCTTGAGGAATTGCAGTATGTGGTGAAGCTCTCTCCTTCTTGCAGAAGCAAGAATTCCAAAAAGTGCTTTATCTGTTGTCCATGCATTTCTGTTCAGAAAAGCAACGAGAAGTAACAGAGAAAGTCTGATTAGATGTTTATTCTCTCAGCTTTAATGGTCTCTTTCATTCTTCTTGTGTATTTTCTCTTTCTTTCCATGTCTCCCTCCCCAACTCCCTCTGTCTCCCTCCCACATTTTAGTTATGTTTTTCTCAACATCTGGCTCTCAGTCAGAAAATCCCACTCCTACAGTTGTCTGCAGATAAGATTCCTCTGTGCTGAATTTTCTGGGAGCAATTAAACTCACGTGACAGTTGTATCCATAAGATCAACACTGGTGCTAACAGTAGCATCTCCCTTTTCTTCCTCTTCAGAAAGAGTTGCTGAATCTGCCTGCTCCTAAAACAGTTTCCCTTGTATCAGCTTCTTCCAGACCTGTAGAAATGTAGTCTATACTGCCTTTTGGAAAGAAAATAGAAAGGAGTGACTACAATTTGAGACAGCCAGTCAGACTTACTACCTTGTATATACCCACCCATCTTCCCCAAGGAGTGTCTATGTTTGCAGATGCTGCCCCTCTGTGACTGGATCAAAAATTGCTGATCCAGTAATACTTGGTAAATAGTGGTTACTCAAACATTTGTTGAATGATAAATAAATGTGTATGTTTACTTATGAGAGAATTTGAATGCAAATGTCCCAAAGAGTAATTTAATTAATTACTCTTTAATTTAGTTTAAAAATGCCCTTCCATGAATGTAAACAATCAGGAGTTGCTTGTAGCTATTTAGAAATGTTACCTTTGGAAAACTGTGGTAGCCCCAGTAGCCCTTGTTCTACCATTACAAATTATCACAAATTTGATGGCTCCAAAAAGCAAGAACTGGTTCCCTACAATCTGGAGGTCAGAAGTCTGAAAACAAGGTGTCAGCAGGAACATACTCCTTCCAAAAGAGGAGAGAATCTTTCCTTGCCTCTTCTGGCTTCTGGTGGCTCCAGGTCCTCCTTTGCTAGTGACTATATACCTCCAACCTCCTCCTCCATCGAGAAGACCTCACAAGGCCTTCTCACCTGTGTGTCTCTTAAAAGGACAATTGTCACTGGATTGAGGCCCCACCAAGACAATCCAGTATGATTGGATTTTGATACCCTTTTCTCAATTACATTTGAAAAGTTTCTTTGTTAAATAAGTTCACATTCACAGTTTCCATGGATTAGGATGTGAATGTATCTTTTGGGGCCCACCTTCTAACTCACTATAGGATCCTTAATGTCTTTGAACTGTTGCCATGCAGTTATATAAATGGTAGACATTTCAAAACTTCTTTAAAGTCAGAAGTAAATCTGAATCTGAATTACTTTATATATAGAAACACAAGGAGTAGCAAGTTTAGGATGTAATGGAAAAGGAAAATCCCATGAGTTAACAAAGTTCTTTGAAATGCACATAATTGGGATAACTTTTCAGCCATGTTGGATTTGGACCTCCAAATGATGACAGATCTAGGAATGCTATGTTGGTGAAGGCTCCACTCCTACCCTAAAAGAGCAATGGGTCTGGAGCAGCACTCGGGGATGCTTTAAAAGTTTCCTGGTCTTCATGCAGATCAGGAGCCCTGCTGCAATTTACACAGAAGGATGTAAAACCAAGACAGAATAGTTACCCACTGGAGAAGGTTGCCCTTTCCCAACTCACACCGTTGTATTTGCTATAGCCTATCTCCAGGTCTTGTGCTGTGAAGGAGATATTTGCTAAATGAAAAGAAGGGAACCTGACCATGCTTTAGTTTGTGGACTAAAAGGAATCTCTTCATGCCTCGTAGCAAACAGTTTGAATGAATATAAATATAAGATGGCCCTCAGTAGCAAATATTCTTGTCAAACCATCTTAAGAGGGGACCAGATTCAAGAATATTTATAATTAAAAGTTAGCAATATTATCCTCTAAGATTTTGCAAAACCAATACAATATTGTAAAGTAATTAACCTCCAATTAAAATAAATAAATTTATATTTTTTAAAAAAGAAATAATGTTGCTTGAACTGGTCTGTAAAGGTTGAGTACATACGTGTGTTTTAAATAAGTACTTTGGAAAAACCATTCTGACCAAAGAGGACAGTATCTGCAAAGGTTCAGATTAAGGAAAAAGCTTAATACTAGCATAAATGGTTTTATTTTAAAGTGGCTGATGTACATCTAGAGTATGTGGCAGAAAAGGGTGAATGAGAAAACTAGAAGTAACTCAGTAACTCAATTGTACATTGCCTTGTAATTCTTAATATAACATTTGATCTTTACAATTTCTAATGGTTCCTCATTATCCAAAGATGAGCAGGAAGTGAACTAATTTTGTGTTATTGTTGTTGTTATTGTTGTTATTGTTGTTCAGTTGCTAAGTCATGTCCAATTCTTTGTGACCCCATGAACTGCAGCACGCCAGGCTCCTCTGTCTGTGGGATTTCCCAGGCAAGAATACTGGAGTGGGTTGCCATTTCCTTCTCCTATATATATAAACTCTGTAGTCATGTAGAAGTCAGATTCATAGAGTTAGGAATAAAGGCAGGAAGAGAGTGAAGAGGCCTTTGCAGTTATCCAAGTCAGAGGTGCTAAATGCTTGGATTAGGGGAGCTGCAAGGAGTATAGAGAAGAGGAAGTGGATATGGGTGCTATTTGAGAAGTAAAGTGACATGACCTTGATGATTATTAAGGTATATGTGCTTCATTAGCACTCTGGTGCCAGTTTGCCACAGGAATGTATTTATTCTATCAGCTCACGTGGAAGCTAGTGGCCAAAGTTGCCTCCAGTGACCCTGCTCCCTGATATCTGGGACCTTGTGTAGCCCCCACACACACTGAGTCCAGGCTGTCTGCATGACTTACTGTAGTAAACAGATGAGCAGAGTTCACATCATGCTGGTTCTGAGGCGAGAGATGGCGACTCTTTGGCAGTTGGCACGTCTGTGGTTTTGGAAGCCCCGAGGCACAGTGTAAGATGCCCAGCTTCCTCAGGGCCACAGAGAGACCACATGCATGGGCCCTGGTCAGTCCTGAGAACATCTGAAGGAGAGATGAGCCCGGGCCTCTGAGATTTCAGCTGAGCCTCAGCTTCCAGTCAACCCCACTAATTAAGTGAGTAAATTGAGGGATTCCAGTGCAATTGAGCCCCATTTCACTGCACTGAGCAGAGGTATCATGAGATAATTAAACAGTAAGTTTTGAGGTGGTTTGTTGTGCAGCAAAACACAGTGACACTAAAGCCCATGAAGAGAATCCTGTTGAAGACTTGTGAGATATTAGCAAGAATAAAGTGCGCTTTTCCTCTCTCTGATTTCTGATTGTCTCTAAGAGCTGGACCTGAAACATCTGTCTGTTACACCAAACTTCATTTCACGTGTGGTCTGGGTGTTCCTGCCTTAGCAGAGAAGATTAGCTGGTGATGCTCAGGTGTGATGAGAGCTTTGGGCCCCACAGAACAGGAGCAGGTGGTTGGTTTCTCATATTGGGGCCCTACAGTAAACAGGGAGATGTGAGCTTTCCTTGTTCAATTTGATTTTTATATTTCACTCATTCTTCTCACTCCACGTGAGTAAAAAATGAGGGACTATTTAAGAGGTCAGATCTGTATCTCTATAACTAACACAACAAACAGAATATTTTCAATTTCAAATCCATTTGAGAACCCAAAGAAACTGAAGTTTGGTGAATGTTTGCTTGGTTACATATGACTTTCATAAAGACACAGGTATTTTTTAAGAAATCTCATTTCCAGGTTTGCATTTTCCCCATGTTTATAAGAGTAGATTTTCCAAGTTATGTGCTGCTGCATCCAGGAATTGATTACGTGTGTGGAAAGTGCTTTACCTCCTTACCCCTTAAGGTGAGGAAGAACCCAGGGAATGTGGAATCACAGGTCAGTTTCAAGCAGAATTCTATACTGAAATGCTGTACAAATGTAATCAAATTCTATATGTTCTTTGGTGTGAAAAACACATGAAGCACTGTGTCGCAGCAACACACAGTATAGACAAATTTTGTCCTTGCTTTTTCTCTGTGCCTTTTGTTTCTGCCAATTCAGAGTTACCTAAAACACAGGGTCTTCACTGATAGTATTAGAAATTTCTTCCACTGATCTTTATGCCAATAATGTTGAAGACCCAGTTTGGGAAGTTGACCAGCAGCTCTTTTTTTGCACGTTGTTTAATTCCATTAACACTACTGTACAATGAACTACAGATTCACCTCATTCACTTCTGTGCTCTACCTTCCAGTTCTATGCACATTCATATAGGAAAATGGGCTCAACTATTTGCAATCTGATGGACAAATAGATTCATTACTGCCTTGTGAATTGTTGGGGGCCAGCGTGAGGAACTCCGCCCATGGCAAAGGTCATGAGGAAGGAGGCTTGGCATACGCAAAGGCGTGATCAAGCCTCAGGAAACCCCCTGTTCCCGAGCATCTACCCCAAAACCAGAGTTTGTTTTATGCTCTCGCCTACACCTCTGACTTTACAGGGGGCTCTCCCCCATAACCATTTTTCTTGGAGAAGGAGTAAACGTGCAGCTCCAAGGCAATAAAAATTCCTGGGCATGACAAGAGTGTTTCAGCTTACGAACTCCTCTGAAGGTTATCTAGCCTGCCTGTATAGGTTCGTCCGGCCACAGGTGATTGTTTACAGCCTCCCAATCTGAGAGGCATGAGATGTTTTAGACTTACAAAAGGCAAATTCTTTTGGGGAGTTAGAAATTATCAGTATAGTGGGTTGGTTAGGAATTATATTGGTGAAGGGTTTTTCATTTGTTGGGCTGATGTTTGCTGCTAAATCTCCATATTCCCTGCCCTTATAATGAATATAACTAACATATAGGAGAAATAAGTATTAACCTTTAAGCATATAGGAGAGATAGGTATTAACCTTTAAGATTAATCCTGTTAACCTTGGGTTAAATAAATTCCTTTCTTGATTGTAACTCACTACACCCTCACCCTATAGGAATGCAACTTTATCTGGAGGGTGGTGCCTGGTTTAAGAAAAACCACCCTTGGAAGAAATAAGGTTTTTGGTTATCAGAAAGAAAGGGTCATAGAATGTCAGCAGGTCTCACTCATGGCCAGAAGATGATGTAATATCCCTAAGACCCCCGCGTGACTCTGTATTCATCCCTATGTGTAACAAAAGGTATATAAGCAAACCCCAAAATAAAAAAATTGGATCAGTTTCTGGAAAGACTGATTCCACCATGTCGCTTCTTTCTTGCTCCCGTTTCTCTGGCTGAAATTCAGCCTCTTTTCTCCACTAATTCTCCTACTACACTATCCGTTTCTAATCTCTCTCTATATCTGTAATTAAATATGTATTTTTCCAAAGACGCCAACTCCGTCTCCACCTTCGAATTCCCTGGATCCACCGGGGCTGGACCCCAGCAGTGAATGATCTTTGAAAAAGAAATTTTTCACATGAACGTCTCTTAAATAGTTTTGGTCTGAGGGATTTGTATGCAAACCAATACTGTTTTTATAATATGTATTATCTTTCCTAAACATAATGACACTAATAAATTTTTTAAAATATGAATTTATGAAAGAGAGAGAGCACAATAGCACCATACTTCAGGAGGCTGGACTGAGGCTTGATATTAATTACTATTGTGTATGGTGGGGAGAAACCTGAAAGCATAAGCTATAAGATGAAGAGGCCCAGAAGCAAATTAATCCGTGTCGACAAACACCAAAAAGACCCCAGAATTAGCAGCCTGTGCCAGAGGAGCCTGGCAGGCTACCGTCCATAGCGTCACGCAGAGTCGGACACACCTGAAGCGACTAAGCAGCAGCAAAGCACCAGTGAGGTATTAAGTGAAAGTGTTAGTCACTCAGTCATGTCCAACCCTTTGTGACTCCATGGATGATAGCCCACCAGGCTCCTCTGCCCATGGAATTATCCAGGCAAGAATACTGGAATGGGTAGCCATCTCCTCCTCCAGGGGATCTTCCTGACCCAGGGATCGAATACGGCTCTCCTGCATTGTGGGCAAATTCTTTACGGTCTGAACCATCAGAGAAGCCCAATATGGTATTAAACTGGTGGGTTATTTGAAAATCTGCAAAATGAGCACAGGATCAGATAATGGATCAGCTTCATATACCTGGAAAATACTAAGTAAGAAACTCAGATCCTGGAATTCAGTTACTTATTCATTATCACAGTTACAATATAAACTGGGGGAGAGACCAAGTTTAGTAGTGAATTTCCCCTATCAATGCTTCTTCCAGATATCACAGTGATTTTTAAAAATGCAAACAACCACACAGTAAAGAAATGACATACAGATATTCATGTAGTGGGAAGTTTGAACTAAAGCAAAACCAAAATCTCCAACGAGTTAAACGAGACAGAATTGACTGTTCTGGTATAAAACATGCAGACTTCCATGCCAGATGTGTGAGACAGCATATCCCCATATTACATTCATGCACATAAGGAAATACCATAAAGACTAGCTCTTAGGATGTAGCAATAGTGAAGGGTAAACATTACCCAGGAATAACCATATTATTTTAGATAGGTTTGAGTACTATCTAGTTTACTTGGAATCACATGAAAAGAGGAGGCTAGGAATTGGAACCAATGATATGGCCAGTATACTGGTGGTAGTGGAGACTAGTGATGTTTAGAAAGAGTCCTGTTAGCTGAGGGAGCTACAGTGACTGGAATGCCTGTTTATCTATGTCTGCATTTCCCCCTGGTTTCTTTATTTTATTTTTTCTGAAAACACTGTCTTTCATTGAATTTCCCTTTTCCTCCCGACAATGGCTCTTCCTCAACGCTGGTCTCAGAGCAGCAGTAGGCACGGGTTTGGGTATGGGCTGCAGCGGGCTTAGTGGCACTGTGTGGAGGCACAGAGGTAGGTGGCTGAGTCTTCAGGCTGGGATCCTCTGATGTGCATGGAGCTGTAGCCCTCCTTAGTATTCAGAGTGACTCTCACTCGTCCTTGCTTCTTTTCATCCCCATTTACACTTATTACAAACAGGTTCTTGGGGCCCTTTGCAGGTTCCCATCTGTACCAGTGTAAAGCATAGAGATAGCTGGAAGAGAAACTGCAGGTGAAATTGGTGCTCTCTCCTTCCTGAACCCACAGCAAGGGAGGACGCTGTTCCACAGTCAAGAGGCTGCTCACTCCTGTGCAGAAAGACAAGGTCACACATAGAAACTGATTTCTCTACAGTGTTCATTGCCTTCACACATTCCCAAATATTAGAATCTTGAGGTGCCTGACTGCATCTCCCTCCTTCCCCATCACCACCCCAGACTGTTCAGAATATCTTCAGCAGCCCCAGTACTTACGGCCAAGATGAAGCCACAGGATCAGCCATGAGGCTGGCAAAGTGTTCCTCTCCATTTATCCTGAACAAGTGTCCTCAGCAGAGGAACGTTCTGCAGCCTAGATCTGTGAAACATGCTGCTTCAGAAAATAGGTTTCTGTACCTGGTTGCCCAACCAATCAGAGACAAGACTACATACATGTGCTAGAAACACACCAACCATTTCTGCCCTAGAATCAGTTGCCTGTGGTTCAAAATGAGGGATCAAACACTGCTTTCTTGAGACCTACTTCACAAACATTGAGATGAGCTCACTACACAAAAAACTGACAACCTTTCAGAAGTGGGCTGCTTAATCATGGACTGCTACTATTCAACTTGAGAGAGTAGGATGGTAATATGTGACATGAATCCTGCTTTGGTTAAGAATCTTTATATGCATTTTAAACAAAATTTTTAAAACTTTCAAATTCCCCAAATAGAAATGTTCACCCACATAATGTGCTGAATTTTCTTTTGCTTCATGTACATTATTCTAATATGAAAGTCACACAATAGAGTTACTATTATTCCTAATTTACAAATAACAAAAACTGAAGCTCAAAGAGTTTGGGTGATTAACTCAAGGTGAAATATCAGGGAAGTGGCATAGTAAGAATTAGAACACTTATCTATCTGGTATGGAGCATATCGTGTTTGGAATTTGTCATGCCCCTACGTTTATGACATTCTATAAATGTTTTAAATGTCAGAGGTTATATGTTTTACATAATAAGAGTCTACTTGTTGATTTTCTTTCTTTTTTTAAAAGAAATTTTCTTGATGTCAATCATTTTTAAAGATTTTATTGAATTTGTTACAATATTGCTTCTGGGTTTTTTAATTTTTGGGGGGGTGGGGACAAGGCATGTGAGATCTTAGCTCCTTGATCAAGAATCAAACCAGCACAGCACCCACTGCACTGGATAAGCACTTTAAGGACAATACAATACTATATTAAGATAGAGAGTTACTCTTGGGATGAGGAAAGGCCTGTGCTCTAAGTAAGGTATAGAGGGAGGGCTCCACTCTGACACTTACTCTGCAACACCAGGCAAGGTATTGAACCTCTCTCATGTTCAATTTCCATTTCTGTGAATAGTCAGTATCCTTCTGCTGGGCACTGGGCTCACACTGGCATTCATCATCTCGTTCACTTCTCCTAACAACCCTGCATGATAGATTCTATCAATATCCACATTGCAGATATGAGGAAACTGAAGCATAAAATAATTAGGTGATACTCCCAAGATCACTCAACTAATGAGTGGTAGGTCTAGAAACATAATCCAAGTCTTCCATCTCAAGCACTGTTACACTGCCTCCCTAAAGTAGCGTGGACCCAACCTTGAAGGGTTAGGATAAGAAGTGAGTGAGAACACACCTGAAAATCACCTCGCACAACACTTTCCCTAGCATAGGCACTCAGTCACAGGCAATGCACAGAACGCTGAGGATTTGGGAGCCAAACTCTCAAATTGCAAAGGAGTCTATCCACAAGATAGAGCTTAATATTTTTTGAGGTATATTTGGCAGTTTAAATGGTAGATTTCATGTATTTTTGTAAGTTTCCATGGTCTATCATGTTCTTTCTGTTCAGGGAAAATCAGTTCATTAGGGTGTTATATTGAGAAACTGAGATGTTGTTGTTGGAATGAGTATACCAAGCAGTGTTTGCTATGATTGCTTAGTTTCTTCCCCATTTTTGAGTCCTGCTTCCTTTCTCAGAATATTTCTATTCTATACTACAAGAAAAGACAGAGCAGTAGAAACTATTTCACTTACCAGAAGAAGAAGGTAAAAAGAAAACAACCTTTTGTGCAATAATTCTGAGCTTCCTCTCCAAGGTAGCCTATTACTTGCCAGCCAAAATCATCGCATGTAAGATGTTACAAGAAGACATGAAGATACTTTTGGGCCAACTCAATATTTGTCATTTGAAGTCAATCATTTTCACATCTGGTAGGCAAAGATTAAAAACCAGCCAGTTGTCTCGAATCTTCTCTCTCCTGTGATTTCTGCATTGAGGCGTTTACTGACTTTGGTTCAACAGTGGCTGCCCCTATTTTGACTAGCGTGCATGCGTACTTGCTCAGCCTCTCTGTGTTTGAAACCTTTGGACTGTAGCCACTCAGGCTCTTCAGTCCATGGGATTCTCCAGACACATAATACTAGTGACTAGGTTTGCCCGCAGTTTAATCCATGATCACTAGAGGGCCAGTATCAACCTCACAAAATATTTAGCAGGCCACCAGGTGGCAGTGCTTCCGCTTTCATTCTTGCTACACGCAGTTGCTGGAGCCTGATTCTCTGGGAATGCAAATAACACTAAGATAAAGCATTCACAAAGGTGTGACATTTGAGCTTTCAGAGGTGCACCATGTAAATGTTTTGAGGGATAGCATCACAGCAGAGAGGGCAAAGGCAAGGGGCACAGGTCTTGATATACAAGATGCTTGGAGTGTTTAATATCCCTTCTTTTCCTGTAGCCTCTTGTTTTTCCAGGGACGCTGCAACTAACAAACTTGCTAAAGCATTTAGCACTTAACTGGATAGTGGATGATTTCCTCATCTACTGATCCTGGGGCAATTTGTACCTAGGTTTACCATCTTCTTTCCTAGTTGCCTTTAGTTTCCAATTTAAACTGGCATAATGTCACCATCACTGAGACATCCAGTCACCCTGTCTTAGATCCAAGTGCTTCTCCATACCCAAACTTTCTCTTAAAGAGCCCTCTAAGGTGGTACATTCTGAAAGACAATAAAAGTTTGGGACACTTTTCAGTTAGAAAAGTTATGTCTCACTTCTCAAAGATGAAAAGAAATGGAACTATAAAATCTGTCTCATAGGGTTTTAACACTTAAATTAGATAATGGATGGTAAATTCATCCCATGCCTTACTATATTATGGTAAGCTCAATAAATATCAACTTTCTTTATTCTACTAAAGAATACCTTTCCTTCAAAGTCCACTTCTGTGACCTACTCTTACCCCCCCCGACCCACCCACATCAGTTCAGTAATGGAAGCTTCCAGGATATTTACTTAATCCTTAGTTTCCTGGAGACAGCCATTATTTTTCCTTATCCTTTTTGTGTCATATACATCTAGCTACAGTGATACACTCAGACTGAAAGGACATGGATGGAACAGATGAGGTTTGATTTTGGTTTCTGTAAAAACAGTAAAATCAAGGTCATAGTGCATGTTTACTACCTACTGGCTATAATATTTCTGATTTGGATCTCTAAGATTTTGCTATTCTTATTAGCTATTTTCTCTTCTTATTGATTTATGCACTTTTAATATATCCTGAATTTGAGTCCTTTTTCAGGACTGTGTACTGCATACATAGTCTTTCAATCAAGCCTTGACTTTTCCCTCTCTTTGTAGTGATTTTTAACAAACAAAAACAATTTTAAAATATACTTGCATGCTCATAAGAAGCTCCCTTGAAACTTTTATGTGTTTGTTTTCTCTAGAAATGCTTACCTTTTGTGACTTTTATTGCCTGTGATGTCAGGTATCATTATTAATAATGTTTCCCAGAATGCAGCATATCAATTTCCCCTGAGTATTAGTAAGAGTTTTTACCACTAAAATAGACTCTTGGATTTGTCTTCAATGCTTTGCAAACTTCTGCCAAAACCACAGAGGTGGACTTGCGGAATTCCTTATTCTTTTTTATTACTTTCCATATAGTGTTGTTCCTGAATAAGGAGCTTGTTTTATATGAAGTTAAGTACAACAGTGAGTGGAGATTCTTGCTATGAGCAAACAGATTATAGAATAGGTAATACAAGCCTTTGACTGTGTGGATCACAATAAACTGTGGAAAATTCTTCAAGAGATGGGAATACCAGACCATATGACCTGCCTCTTGAGAAATCTGTATGCAGGTCAGGAAGCAACAGTTCGAACTGGACATGGAACAACAGACTGGTTCCAAATAGGAAAAGGAGTACGACAAGGCTGTATATTGTCACTCTGCTTATTTAACTTATATGCAGAGTACATCATGAGAAACGCTGGACTGGAAGAAACACAAGCTGGAATCAAGATTGCCGGGAGAAATATCAATACCTTCAGATATACAGATGACACCACCCTTATGGCAGAAAGTGAAGAGGAACCAAAAACCTTCTTGATTGAAAGTGAAAGTAGAGAGTGAAAAAGTTGGCTTAAAGCTCAACATTCAGAAAATGAAGATTATGGCATCTGGTTCCCTCACTTCATGGGAAATAGATGGGGACACAGTGGAAACAGTGGCAGACTTTATTTTGGGGGGCTTCAAAATCACTGCAGATGGTGACTTCAGCCATGAAATTAAAAGACACTTGCTCCTTGGAAGAAAAGTTATGACCAACCTAGATAGCATATTGAAAAGCAGAGACAGTACTTTGCCGACTAAGGTCCGTCTAGTCAAGGCTATGGTTTTTCCTGTGGTCATGTATGGATGTGAGAGTTGGACTGTGAAGAAGGCTGAGCGCCGAAGAATTGATGCTTTTGAACTGTGATGTTGGAGAAGACTCTTGAGAGTCCCTTGGACTGCAAGAAGATCCAACCAGTCCATTCTGAAGGAGATCAGCCCTGGGTGTTCTTTGGAAGAAATGATGCTAAAGCTGAAACTGCAGTACTTTGGCCACCTCATGCGAAGTGTTGACTCATTGGCAAAGACTCTGATGCCGGGAGGGATTGGGAGCAGGAGGAGAAGGGGACGACAGAGGATGAGATGGCTGGATGGCATCACTGACTCGTTGGACGTGAGTCTGAGTGAACTCTGGGAGGTGGTGATGGACAGGGAGGCCTAGCATGCTGCAATTCATGGGGTCACAAAGAGTCGGAGACAACTGAGCAGCTGAACTGAACTGAACTGATTGTTCAAGGAGGTACTGATGAATACCTAGTTAACAAGGAGGGAAGTTAACTAGTTAAGGCATTATGGTAGCTTTGTACTGTTTCAGCTTAACTATCTGGAAATCTATTTCCTCGAATTTGCTTCCCTTTTTGTTCTGCAGTAGGCTTGGCCATGAAAGTGATTTGTGTGAGTTTTGGAAGGTACTTGTGGTGAAGCAGCCATATTTTTATGTTCCACGGGTTGGTGCAGAGCTCCAGGAGCTATGGCAATACATACTGTTGCTGCTGATCTGATAGTTCAACTTATTATTGATTCACAACTCCTCTACCTCCCATCAGATCTCTTACTCATGTTCTCTTTGTATTAGACCAAGTATGCATGTAACATGATGGCAAATGACATCCACTTCTCCTGAAGTTCACGCACCACTGTGAGACTGAAGGAGGTTAGAGACGGACAAATTTTAGGGTGTCTTGTGGGTTCCATTGTCCTCATATATTTCCATACATGCCACAGTTTGTCCATGCTTTTGTCCACATCCAACTTTCCTCCACAAATATTATTCTAGTTGACTTACAGTGAATTCAGCTCAACACCAAATGCAAATATAACAGTATTTATGAACTCTTCCACCAGCTTTAGCCATTGCCTGTGTTCTAATCCTTCATAACTGATCTCTTACTCTATATCACGGGTGGTTCTCCTCCGATTGTGCCCAACACGAAGTCTGAAGGAAAAGGACTAAGGAGATGATTTCCATGACAATTTCAGCTTCTAGATCCAGATTTGCGATGTGAGCCTCTTTAGGTGAAACTGCCATTCTATATTTTTATGGGACAAGGTTTCAAATTTAGACAACTTTTGCACATGTTCTGTGTGGCTGATTTAAAGTCAAAAATTCAGGAGGAGAATGTATCAGTAGAAAGTTACTCTAGGCACCTGCTTCCAAATGACATAGAAGGAGCTTTTATTTAGAATTAAATCTTCTGATCCAGACCACAGATGAAGCAACCGCAGGACTACCATTTCTTGTCTGGGGGCTGCAGGTGTGTATTTCAGCCTGGGTCCTGCAGCAGCGGGGCTCTCTCTTATTGAGCTCTGGGGTTTTGTTCAGCTTTTCCTATTACTTCAAGCACTGTGAGTTTCCAGAGAGCACAGAAGTACTTTGCAGAGTCTTCCAGCTCTAAGTCTGAAATCGTGAGGCTGATGGATTTACGTGATGTCTGAAAATTTACAGAGTAGCGGCCATACCTTGCATTCTGGCTAGAAGAACCCTGACCAATAAGGTAAATCATCTCTCCACTGGGAAGTTGTTTATACCAAAAAATGTTGTATTGGCTCTGAGTTGTCTCATATCGACAGCTCAGGGTGACTATCTCCCAAGCTTGAGTGGAAATGTCTGGCTGGTCTTGAGTAACTCTCTGGGCTGCACTGGATCCTGTGGGAAAATCAGAAAACAGAGATGGAGCAGTGAATAAAGTGGTGTAGGGATTAGACTAAAAAAAAAAAAAAGCCAAGCTGAAATCATAAGGTGCTTGCTTCTCTTTCAGAATACCTACCAGAGAAGATGAAGGCCAGGAACACCCAGGGCAGACTGGAGAGCAGCATGAGGCATGGATTCCCCTGCACAAATGTGCCTAGTTCTGCCTCAGGCTGAGAGTTCAGTGTCTCTGTGTGCTTGGCAGCGCATATACATAGTATCCGGTTCCTGTGTGACTCCTTCAGACAGGAAGTGGGATTTGTCGTGTTCATAGGTAACATGGTCTGTGCACAGACAGGAAAAAAAGTCTAGCTCACCACAAACCTTTCTTTGTCAATTTCCCCCCCCCACAGGTAATTAAAGTATGCTGTGCCTGAAAGGGGGCTTTGCAAAAGCAATTATTTTAAAGGTTTGAACTGAGTGGAACTAAAGAACAACAAGTTGATTTTCACTTATAATTATTCCACGGAATAATTTTGCCATCCCATTTACTATAGGATTTTTGTTTGCTTGTTTGTTTATTTTACGTTTTTATTGGTGTTTGGTTAAAGCAAAATGAAATGTGCTTTGACGGTTCAGTTCAGTCACTCAGTCGTGTCCGTCTCTTTGCGACCCCATGAATCGCAACATGCCAGGCCTCCCTGTCCATCACCAACTCCCAGAGTTCACCCAAACCCATGTCCATTGAGTTGGTGGTGCCATCCAACCATCCCATCCTCTGTTGTCCCCTTCTCCTCCTACCCTCAATCTTTCCCAGCATCAGGGTCTTTTCAAATGACAGAGGAATGAATAAACTGTTACTTATGTACAATTTTATTATTGTTGGTCTTTAGTCACTAAGTAGTGTCTGACTCTTTGGGATCCATGGGCTGTATCCTGCTAGGCTCCTCTTTCCATGGGATTTCTGAGGCAAGATACTGGAGTGGGGTACCATTTCCTTTTCCAGGGATCTTCCTGAGCCAGGAATCGAACCCATGTGTCCTGCTTGGCAGGTGGATTCTTTACCACAGAGCCACTGAGGAAACCCCAATGAAATTGCTCAGCCATGAAAAAGAACAAAATAATGCTGTTTGTAACAAAATGAGCAGACCTAAAATAAGATTTAGTATAAGCAATTAACCTTTCTTATAATCTACTTATTTTTTAAATATAAATTTATTTATTTTAATTGGAGGTTAATTACTTTACAATATTGTATTTGTTTTGCCATACGTCAACATGAATCTGCCACAGGTATACACGTGTTCCCCATCCTGAATCCCCCTCCCTCCTCCCTCCCTGCACCATCCCTCTGGGACTTATTTATTAGTCACGTATTTAGCCTATACTTACATTTCTCCATCCAAAATCTAAATACTCTATTTAAAAACTCACATAATTTTGGCAAAAGGCAGTCTTATCCAAAATTTTTAACATATTTTATAGGTTTTAGAGCTCTACTTGGTTTTTTCAATACATAAAATCATTTTGACATCAAATGATAAAATATCAGTCCTTCTAACTTTCAGAGTCTATTCTCTTTTTTATGTTTGTATGAATTTATAACAAGAATAAAATAATTATTCTTTTGAAACTTGACATTGAATCTTATTTATCAGACTTTAAGGAGGATCAGGAAATTCATTCACGTTCCTTCCACAAGTAGAATTGTACTTCTTAGATCATGTGTTTTACAATTGTTCTCATGTTATTTTTTCTGTTCCACTGGCCCAAAATGTTCAGTCTCACTAGTTAGTTGCTTGTTATTTTTTCTTTTTGCTAAGTAAAATTAAAATAAGCATGTCAGTTCTTTCTGTGCCATAATACTATAATGCACTCCAACAAAACTTGCAAGCACACACTATACCTCTACAGTACAGAAGGTGATGACTGAAAGTTTGTAAACTGTTACCTGTTCATTTGAATGTAGCTGTGAATTTTCCATTTGGTTTTACCATTTTAATGGATGAATTAATATAAAAGAACCAAAGGCAAACAAATAGTAGAAAACAAAGTACAGACAAGGTCTCTAAAACAGTGCCAACTCCTTGCTTTTAAGTTGCTTGAGCTGTATTGTTAGTGACTGATGCATGGAGGAGAGTGCACGTTTAGTTGAGACATCTCCTCTGTCCATTTCACCTCTGAGTGCTGACAAGCAGCTGATGCCCTGGTTTGTATTACCAAATCTACTTGTATTTAAGTAGAAGAGATCATGAATGTCTACAGTAACTGGGCAGCAGCATGGTATTGTATATGTAGCACATGTATCTGTATATAATGATTGTAGATATTATATATATACCAGAAAATTGATATTGATAAAGTATTACTAAAATACAGATGATAATCTGATATATCAGCTTTATATGCACTCTTTCTTATGCATAGCTCTGAAATTTTATCACAGGTATATGTTTTTGTGCCATCACTAAAATCATGATGCAGAATTGTTCCATCTCTCTAGAGCAAACCACTTTCACACTGTCTCCACCCCTGCAACTCCTAGCAACTACTGATCTTTTCATCTCTATATTTTGTCCTTTTGAGAATGCTGTATAAGTAAATTCATACATTATGCATGCAATTATAATAATATGGTGTGTAAGCATGTATCATGTAGTCTTTTGTGATACTTTTTTTCACTCAGCATTGAGATCCATCTAGGCTGTTGCATGAATCAATAGTAAGTTTCTTTTAATCACTACAGACTGTCCCCAACTTGTGATGAATCAGCTTAGGATTTTTCACAGTACGGTAGTGAGAAACCTATATATGCACTCACTAGAAATCATACTTTGTATTTTTAATTTTTATCTTTTCCCATGCTAGCAACATGGTGTATGACATTCTCTAGTGACGCTGGGCAGCAACAGCAAGCTGAGCTCTCAGTCAACCCTGGGATCATGAGGGCAAACAACTGACCCACTTACAACCATTCTGTACCCATACAGCCATTCTGTTTTTTGCTTTCAGTACAACACCTTTAAGATTAGGCCAAGCAAAGCTCTGATGCACAGTAAGTTAAGTATATTATATGCATTTTCCACTTACCACATTTTCAACTTAAAATGGTTTGTTTAGACTTAACCTTACAGCAAGTTGAAATAGATCTATAAATAATATTGTAATGAATGGGTGTACCACAGCATATTTATCTATTCACCCAGTGAAGAACATTTCGCTGGGTTCCAGTTTTTGGCCATCACATATATAGTTTCCATGAATATTCAAGTACAAATTTTGTGTGAGCATAAGTTTTTCATTATTCCATTATAAATGCCCATAAAATAGTGACTGCTGAATTGTAAGGTGAGTGAATATTTAAGTTTATGTGAAACTGCTAAGCTGTCTTCCAGAATGACTGTTCCATTTACCTACCAGCAATGTATGAGTGATCCAATTTCTCTACATTATTGCCAGAACTTGGTATCATCATTATTTTTCATTTTAGCCATTAATAAAAATGTGGAGTGGTATTTCATTGTGGTTTTAATTTGCATTTCCCTGATGGTTAATAATGTTGAACATCTGATTACATGCTTATTTCTCTAACACATAGCTCTTCCATGAAATGTCTGGGTGAACCATTTTCCATTTGGACTACTTGTTTTCTTCCTGCTGAGTTTAGACAGTCATTGTATTCTAAATATCATTCTTTGATGAAAATACATTGTGAAAATATTTCCTGCCATTCTGTGGTTTGTCTTTTTCATTCTCTTGATAGTATCTTTCATAGAGCAAGCGTTTTTACTCTTGATGAAATATTTTATTTTTTATGGATTGTGCTTTGATATCATGACAAAAATCATTTTGTCCAACACTTGGTCCTGAAGATTTTTTTTTTCAAAAAGATTTATAGTTTTAGATTTTACACATGGATGTATGGTCCATTTCGCGATTTTCCTCAAATTTTTGTATAAGGTGTGAAATTTAGGCCAAGATTCAGTTATTTGCCTAAGAGTATCCAATTGTCCCTAAATCATTTGCTCATAAGACTGTCATTTCTCCATTGAATAGTCATTGCACATTCGCCAAAAAATCAGATTTCCCCACTTCCTCATATCCCCACTTGGGATGAACAGTAGCATTATCCTGTTAATGATTTTTTAATTATCTTTTTTTATTGAACTTTTTATCTTGTATTGGAGTATAGCCAATTAGCAATGTTGTGATAGTTTCAGGTAGACAGCAGAGGGACTCTATCATTTTGACACTGTAGCATCTATTGTTTACTTTTTCATTCTTTATATTTCTAATTTGTGTTTTCTCTTTTTTCACCATGATAATTCTACCTAGGAATATAGTTTATTAATCTTTTTAGCAAAATTAACTTTGTATCTCATGGTTATTTCTATTATTTTATTTCTGTGTTTCCAATTTGACATTTTTATTATTTTCTTATTTCAGTTTATATTAGTTGTAATTTGTTCTTCATTTTTTAAATCTTTTTTCCTGAAAGCTTAGAAAATTGTTTTGCAGCCTTTTCTTTAGTTCAGTTCAGTTCAGTCATTCAGTCGTGTCCGACTCTTTGCCATGAATCGCAGCACGCGAGGCCTCCCTGTCCATCACCAACTCCCGGAGTTCACTCAGACTCACGTCCATCAAGTCCGTGATGCCATCCAGCCATCTCATCCTGTCGTCCCCTTCTCCTCCTGCCCCCAATCCCTCCTGGCATCCGAGTCTTTGCCAATGAGTCAACACTTCGCATGAGGTGGCCAAAGTATTGCAGTTTCAGCTTTAGCATCATTCCTTCCAAAGAAATCCCAGGGCTGATCTCCTTCAGAATGGACTGGTTGGATCTCCTTGCAGTCCAAGGGACTCTCAAGAGTCTTCTCAAACACCACAGTTCAAAAGCATCAATTCTTCGGTGCTCAGCTTTCTTCACAGTCCAACTCACATCCATACGTGACCACTGGAAAAACCATAGCCTTGACTAGACGGATCTTAGTCGGCAAAGTAATGTCTCTGCTTTTGAATATGCTATCTAAGTTGGTCACAACTTTTCTTCCAAGGAGCAAGTGTCTTTTAATTTCATGGCTGCAATCACCATCTGCAGTGATTTTGGAGTCCCCCACCAAAATAAAGTCTGGCACTGTTTCCACTGTTTCCCCATCTATTTGCCATGAATTGATGGGACCAGATGCCATGATCTTCGTTTTCTGAATGTTGAGCTTTAAGCCAACTTTTTCACTCTCCTCTTGCACTTTCATCAAGAGGCTTTTTAGTCCTCTTCACTTTCTGCCATAAGGGTGGTGTCATCTGTATATCTGAGGTTATTGATATTTCTCCCGGCAATCTTGATTCCAGCTTGTGTTTCTTCCAGTCCAGCGTTTCTTATAATGTACTTTGCATAGAAGTTAAATAAGCAGGGTGACAATATACAGCCTTGACGTACTCCTTTTCCTATTTGGAACCAGTCTGCTGTTCCATTTCCAGTTTGAACTGTTGCTTCCTGACCTGCATACAGATTTCTCAAGAGGCAGGTCAGGTGGTAGGTATTCCCATCTCTCTCAGAATGTTCCACAGTTTCTTGTGATCCACACAGTCAAAGGCTTTGGCATAGTCAATAAAGCAGAAATAGATGTTTTTCTGGAACTCTCTTGCTTTTTCTTTAGTAGTATAGGTATTTAAAGAGAAATTCCTCCTATGTATATTAGCTGTATCTCATAACATTTATATGTATATGTTCTCACTATATTTTCTTTCACAATATTTTCTTTTTACAGATTTTATTTTTATTATCATTTTTTACTTTACAATATTGTATTAGTTTTGCCATACATCAACATGAATCTGCCACAGGTGTACACGTGTTTCCAATCCTGAACCCACCTCCCACCTCTCTCCCCATACCATCTCTCTGGGTCATCCCAGCACACCAGCCCCAAGCATCCTGTATCCTGCATCAAACCTAGACTGGCAACTTGTTTCTTATATGATATTATACATGTTTCAAAATGATAACCCTGTATGTGAGACAGCAAAAGAGACACAATATTTTCTAATAGCCAAGTAATTATTTATTTAACCTATGGGTTAATCTAAATTTTAATGCCTCAATTTCAAATATTTGGGCATTTCTAAAGATATCATTTTGCTATTGATTTTCAAGTCAATTCCACTTTTGATCAAAGAATAAATTCTATATAATTTCAATTTTCTTAAATATATTAAAACTTTTTATGCACAAACTGATATGTGTGTGTGTGTGTGTGTGTGTGTGTGTGTGTCTGTGAGTATGTTTCTGCACAGAAGTAGGTGGCTAAGTCCCCAGGCTGGGAAGTTGTGATGTGCAGTGAAGGCTGTTTGACACACTTATTGAGGGGAACTGTGAGTCTTCCTTTTTATTCACAACCAAACATATGGTTATTAAGAGTGCAGGGCCTTAACTGGGGTGTTGCTGATACCATTCCTTTAATATTCCTTGTGTGCTCAGTCATGTCCAACTCTTTGTGACCCCATGGAATATAGCCCACCAGGCGCCTCTGTCCATGGAATTCTCCAGGCAAAAATACTGGAGTGGGTTGCCATTTCTTTCTCCAGGGGATCTTCCTGATGCAGCGATCAAACCGGGGTCTCTAGCATTGTAGCCTGATGTTTTACTGTCTGAGCCACCAGGGAAGTCCATGGGAAGTAGTCAAATGCACTCTTCTCATAAGTACAGTTCAGAATGGAAATCTCTCTTTCCTGGACTGTCAATGATTGAGGGCTCTGAGATTAAGAGCAAAGCCAAAAGTCTATTTTTACATGGATGTGGTTGTGAAGACAACGCTGCTCCCCTCTCTAAAGTCAAAATGTTTTAGATGAGGGTGACTAAGAAGCAATCACAAGAGAGAGAAATATATTATACTGTCAGTTTTTGGTTAAGGCCATGTGGAAGAGATTTTCAGAGAGGCTATTGCTTCCTTAACTAAAATGGAGTGTAAAGATAATCATTCCAAAGCTCCTTTATAAATGTTCCTCTCTCTCTTCCATTTCAGCAGACTTTGAAGTCCAAAGACAAGATGAACTTCCTCATCTATTATTACGGCAAACCGGAACCAAGCACCAGATTCTGGAATAATGTTAATGATAAAGATGTTGGCTAATAATCTCATTGACTGCATAGCATGCCACAGTGTTTCAGGAGCCCTTTAACATTTAAGGATATGGCAGGTACTGTTCATTGTCTACAAGTAGATTTACTTCTTCATCCTTACCAGAATCCCAATATTCTGTTTGTTAGCAATGTTCCTAGAGAAAAATGCATAACTTCCCCAGAGTTTCATAGCTTGGGATCATCTTGAACTCTGTTGTAATCAACAAGATGTAAGCATCTTGAGGGATTTATCACCCTTTCCTATTCACTAGAGTTTTCTACTTTTCCTAATAATGCCAAATGTCAACGTGTTGGTACCTCGATACTACATGCGTTGCCTATGTGCGAAGTCACTTCAGTCATGTCTGACTCTTTCTGACCCTATGTACTGTAGCCCTCCAGGTTCCTCTGTCCATGGGATTCTCCAGGCAAGAATACTGGAGTGGGTTGTCATGCCCTCCTCCAGGGGATCTTCCTGACCCAGGGATCGAACCCGAGGCTCCTGAGGTTCCTGCATTGCAGTTGGATTCCTTACCGCTGAGCCACCAGGGAAGTCCTGATACCAAAGATCAAAATCACACATTTGTACCTCAGATAGATGAAAAAGACAAATGACACATTTCTCATCTATGATCTATTAATAGAAAGTCAATGCTTACACATGGTCAGAAGTCATGCTTGTTCCACAAATGTGTTCTTACTTAAATATTTCAGTAGCAGAAAAGGAAAACTAGAATGAAAGCACCTGAAATTTTAGTTTTAGTTTGTCACCTTATGGCTAATAATTAATAAGAGGTCATCATGTATCATTTAGCTTTTATTGGAGTTTTATATTCATATAAGAAAATGTAATATAAGGGTACAGCATGGTAAATTTTCACATAAGCAACACCCCATAACCAGCACTCAGATCAAGAAACAGAGCATTACCAGCCCTTCAGAGCTCTGTTTATGATATTGTATGCTCCATTTATAACAGTATTCTGATTTCTACCAGTGTAAATTAGCTATGTCAGCTTATGCACCTTATGGGAATGACATGTTTATTGACCATTTGACTATCTTCTATTGTCAAATGCCTACTTCAGACTTTTGTCTGTTCTATCAATTTGTTTGTTTTCTTGTTGATTTGAAGGAGATACTTTGAAATCAAAATGAGTCCTTTGATAGTATGATAATATATTTTATAGCTAATACTTGCTAATATAATATTTTTATAGTTAATAATATTAACTTTGGTAACATAATACTGTAAATATATTCACTAGTTACCCTTTAATAGATTGTCTAGCTATCGTTTTAACTCTTGAATACTTTTAATGGCAATTTTAATATACATCAGTTTTTTAATGAAGGATAGTTGGTTTACAATGTTGTGCCCATCTCTGCAATACAGAAAGTGACACAAAAATGAATGTATATATGAATGTAGCCTAGTTTTGATGCTTAGCCATATTTGTGTCCTGTTTAAGAAATGTGTACCTAACACAAAGTAATGAACAAGTTTTGTATTATTTCCATTAACTTCATACATTATTCTTATATTCATATCTGCACTCTGACTGCTATTTATATATGATCTGAAGACCATAATACACTTTTCCATAGGAAAAATGATGGAATGTCACTTATTGAAATGAAAATCCTTTATCCTTGGTGCATAAAGGCAAATGTTTTCCAATTTTTAGCGTAATACGATTTCAGTATTAATTTTACCACAGAATTTTACTTTGTCACCCTCTCCATCTGCTTATATCAATCTCCTTTATTTCAGTTTTTCTTGTTTTTAGAATTTTTTTAAACATTTTATAGTTATCACATATTTATTACTTGGATGATGCAGTTTTCTAAACTTTCATTCTAATTACAAAAATAAAGCTAACAATGGGAAAAAATGGTCAAAAGATAGGAAAAAGCATATGAACAAGGTTGAATGACAGAGTGCCAATATACAGAGAAAAAGTTGCTCGAAATCACTAGGGATCAGTAAAATGTCTATAGATAAAGTACATTTGGATTGTTAAAATGAAAAAGGCTGGTAATTCTCAATTTTTAGAGGGTGCAAAGTACATCTTCTCACTCCCTGTTGGTTGAAGTATAATTGTTTGTACCATTTGAATGGAAAGTTGTCACTTTATCAAAAAAAATTTTAAATGCACCTTGTTTTGAAAATAGCCATTCCAGTTCAGAAATTTCATTACAATAGACATGTCCCCATATATACAAAAGTCAATCTACAAAGTTGTATAAAGACAACACTCTAGGATACCACAGTAATAGAAAGAAATATCTATTAAGGTAAACTAATTAATAATAGAATGTTTCAGAGTACTACACAGGCATTATAAAGAGTGAATTGGACCACTTCCCAGGTGGCACAGAGGTAAAGAATCCTCCTACAATACAGGAGACAAAGGGGACCAGATTTGATCCCTGGATTGGGAAGATCTTCTGCAGAAGGAAATGGCAACCCACTCCAGTATTCTTCCCTGGAAAATCCCAAGGACAGAGGAGGCTGGCAGGCTATAGTTCTTGAGGTCTCAAAGAGTCAGACATGAAAAAACTTTGGAACAGGAGAATTATTTGTATTTTTCTCACTTTTAGGTTGAGACTAAGACACTGGAACCAACATTTTATTGACATGAGAAAGAACCATGAAAAATTGCTGATGTTTCTCACTTTATTTCTGTTGCAATTAGGATTCTTAGTATTCCCATAATTCCTAAAATTCTTCTCAGCCACATCAACCAATGATGCACTTCTTCCTTGTCCTTTTCTTCTTTTCTTTATCCACCTTCCTCCCTTCTCCTTCCCTTCATTTTCCTCATCCCTTACTGCTCTCTGACTCTCCTTCCAGATGACTCTAGATTTGCTCTCGTGACTGCTCTCCCCGCTGTGTCCCCTCTTTCTGCCACCAGAGATGCTGCACAGGTGCAGCCCCGTCTATCCCAGTGTGCCTCTCTCAGGACGCAGTAGTACACAGCAGCGTCTCTCAGGGTGACCTGGGGCAGGACCAGGGTGCTGGACTTTCTATCTGGAGCTATGGTCAGAAAGGCCATGCTGCTGTTCACTGTGCCTCATAAGCCATGAATGACATACTGTGGGCTCTGATTGGGATTTTGCTGATACCAATGTATATAGTCATTTCCACCAATGGTAGAGTGGCTACAAGTCAGGGTTACATCCTCTCCTTCAGCACAATCCATGGAGCTGGGCTGAGTGGTCTTAGCATCAATCACAGTCCCTGGTGGGTTAAGAAATCAAATTAGTTCCAGAGCATTAATAAGCATAATTCTATGGATCAAGGGCATAACACTCTCATAACTGTCTGGCCCTAACCCCTACTCTTTCTATTTATGTCCTGGAAAAATATTATTGGTGTTCAATATTGGACTGTGAGAAGATCAAACCAGTTATCCTAAAGGAAATGAACCCTAAATATTCATGGGAAGGACTGATGCTGAAACTGGAGCTCCAATAATTTGTACACCTGATAAGAGCTGACTCATTGAAAAATACCCTCATGCTGGGAAAAATTGAACACAGAAAGAGAACAGGTAGAGGATGAGGTGGTTAAACAGTGTCACTATCCCAATGGACATGAATTTGAACATATTCCAGGATATAACAGAGGACAGAGGAGCCTGGCATACTGCCATCCATTTGGTTGTAAAAGTTGGATACAACTTAGTGACTGAAAAACAACAAAATTATGGAGACCAAAGATTTGTGGCAAGAATCAGAGATCCATAGGCTTTGTTCCATGGATCCTTGGCTCACTAGACCCAGAGATATCCTACAACCTGCTTACTGCTAAGGACTCTTTTGGAATCATAGCCATGGTTTAACCTGTCATGTAGAAGTTTGTGTTCCCTAGCAAATCCATAGATCAGTTCTCAATTCTATCACTATAATGCTGTATAAAGCACATGGAGAGGAGTAGAGAGCAAATAACTTTGTGGTCCTTTGCCCTCAAAGTCATCCCTTGTAGACACAGAACACTTACCCAAGGTCAGAAACACTGTTACTCCAGTCACCAGCCTCATACTTCAGGGACAAACCAGGATAGTGGGCTCGGATCTCAGACTTGTGTCTGATCCTTGGCTTAAGGAGGTTCTAGAAAGCAGAGGCAACAGCTCTTGGTAAAGACTTACAACGAGTGCAGATACCACTGTGTTGTTGCCAGAACCTTCTCAGCCAATGATCAAGCATTTTCTTATTTAGGTCTTCCTCTCCCGTTTTAGTCGTGTCCCCAAAAGGTAGTAAAACATCCCCAGCTCACAGTGCAATCATCTCTGAAGTTTAATGTCTGCCTCGGGAAAAGGAATACCAATCAGAGTGATGTGTCTATGCACAACCATTGGTCTATCATTTGTTTCTTAAGAAATTGGCTGATGCTCCATGAAGCTTGCAGAGCATAATATTTAATCACAGAAAAATGTACTGAACTCTGTGTAGTAAGATAATGAAAATTTCCATCCACATTCCAGAAAATGTATGGGAGATTCAAAAGCAGTGATGTGATCTGGGAGACAGAAAAATAAATAACATTGAGGCATCCTGGAGCTTGGAGTTCTTGTAAGTGTTCTTGGAATCATGCATCTATCACCATCTAGGTAGACTTTTTTCATGCATCTGTTCTTAATATACTAACTGATGACATAGATGGTGTTCACCTCATCCTCCTTGAACAGTGGTCCATAATCTTCATGTTCCCTATGCTGATGCTTGTGGGTGTTGTATAGCAACGATGCTAAGGCAGAGGAATAGACAGAGAGAAAGGCAAAGTAGGTGGGGGTGAGATAGAGGTGGGTGTGAGTGGTATAAAAAGTCGGAGGAGGGAAAATAGGTTATAAGGAATAGAAAATAGAAGGGATAATCAGAGCAGGGAAATGGGAAAGCAGGTTTTAGGGAGGTACATGGAAAGGGCTTAGGCTATACGGCTGCTGCTGCTGCTGCTGCTGCTGCTGCTGCTAAATCGCTTCAGTCGAGTCCGACTCTGTGCGACCCCATAGACGGCAGCCCGCCAGGCTCTGCCGTCCCTGGGATACTCCAGGCAAGAACACTGGAGTGGGTTGCCATTTCCTTATCCCCTAAACCCTTGACCACACACATAAAGGGATAAAAAGCTCAAGTTGTCTAAAGAAGAAGAAAGCATGTCATTTTTCCTTTTCTTGGCATATCAGTGGAAAACAAATTTCCCTCCCTTTCTCCCAGAAAGAAACACTGTTTTCAGATGAACAGCCCCCTCTTGTGACTGAATAGAAGAACTACAGAGCTAAACCCACACCAAAAGTCAGCAAGCAAATTTTTGAAAAGCTCCTCAGATTTGAAGGTAAACGGGCTTCCCAAGCGGCGGAAGTGGTAAAGAACTCACCTGCCAATGCAGGAGACTTAAGAGACCCAAGTTCAATCCCTGGATCAGGAAGATACCCTAGAGAAGGGCTTAGCAACCCACTTCAATATTCTTGCCTGGAGAATCCACTGGACAGAGGAGCCTGGTGGGCTACAGTCCATGACTCGCAGAGTTAGACAGAATTGAAGCAACTTACCACACAGTACACACCTCTTACTTGTAATACCTCTGTACTCATCTGTATTTTCTTGGTCCTAAATACCCCATGGAAGATTTTAATTATCTCTGACTGCTTTCAGTTCAGTTCAGTTCAGTCGCTCAGTCGTGTCCAACTCTTTGCGACCCCATGAACTGCAGCACACCAGGCCTCTGCAGTCATGAGTCTCATTTGTTGATCTCTTTTCATCTGTCTCTAACCTTCCTATATTTAAAATTTACTTCAAAGCTCATGTAATTCAATATTTATGAGTTTGATACATAGTAGGCACTCAAGAATTACATGGTTTCTGAGTGAGCCGATGAATTGTTATTCATGAATTTGATGAGAAATTACATTAAACAGCTGTTTAAATTACTCTGAAAACAATCTTCCAATTTTGTGGCATACATGCCAAATAAAAGACTCTGATAGTATAAACAGAATGTTATTATCGTGAACAATGAACAATAGACTATAAACAATAAATCCAGGTCTAGCATGGAGGAAAATTATACTGAAGAGATAGAAGTAACGTTACAATAATCATGCTTTGCTCATTTAACAGATATTCATAAATACTCGCTGGAAGCACTGTTGTTCAGTCTCTCAGTCATGTCTGACTCTGTAATCCCATGAACTGCAGCACACCACAATTTCTTGTCCTTCTCTATCTCCAAGAGTTTGTTTGAGCCCATGTCCACTGTGTGGATGCTGCCATCCAATCATCTCATCCTCTCTCACCCCTTTCTCCTCCTGCCCTAAATCTTTCCCAGCATCAGGGTCTTTTCTAACGAGTCGGCACTTTACATAAGGTGGCCGAAGTATTGGAACTTCAGCTTCAGCCTCAGTCTTTCTGATGAATATTCTAGGTTGATTTCCTTAAGGTTTGACTGGTTTGATCTCTTTGCTGTCCAAGAAACTCTTAGAGGTCTTCTGTAGCACCACAATTAGAAAGCCTCAATTCTTCTGCACTCAGCCTTCTTTAGGGTCCAACTCTCACATCAGTATGACTACTGGAAAACCATAGCTTCAACTCTGTGGAACTTTGTTGGCAAAGTGATGTCTCTGGTTTTTAATATGCTGTCTAGGTTTGTCATAGCTTTCCTTCCAAGGAGCAAATGTCTTTTAATATCATGGATGCAGTCATCTTTTGCAGTGGTTTTGAAGCCCAAGAAAATAAAATCTATCACTGCTTCCACTTTTTCCCATCTATTTGCATTAAGTGTTGGGACTCCAGATGCCATGATCTTAGTTTTTTGAATGTTGAGTTTGTCACTGTCCTCCTTCACTCTCATCAAGAGGCTCTTTAGTTACTCTTCTCTTTCTGCCATTAGAGTGGTATTATCTGCATAGGTGAGGTTGTTGGTATTTCTCCTGGTAATCTTGATTCCAGCTTGGGATTCATCCAACCCAGCATTTCACATGATGTACTCTGCATATAATTTAAATAAGCAGATTAACAGTATACAGCCTTAATGTATTCCTTTCCCAATTTTGAATCAGTTTGTTGTTCCATGTCTGGTTCTAACTGTTGCTTCTTGACCTGCATACAGGTTTCTCAGGAGGCAGGTAAGGTGGTCTGGTATTCCTATCTATTTAAGAATTTTCTGGTTTGTTTTGATCCACACAGTGAAAGGCTTTAGCAGAGTCAACAAAGCAGAAGTAGATTTTTTTTTTTTTCTGGAATTGCCTTGCTTTTTCTATGATCCAGTGAATGGTCTAGTGGTTTTTCCTACTTTCTTCAACTTAAGCCTGAATTTTGAAATAATGAGCTCATGATCTGAGCCACAGTCAGCTCCAGATTTTGTTTTTGCTGACTGTGTAGAGTTTCTCCATCTTTGACTGCAAAGAATATAATCAATTTGATTTCTGTATTAACCCTCTGGTGATATTCCTGTGTAGGGTGGGCTCTTGTGTTGTTGGAAGAGGGTGTTTTCTATGACCAATGTGTTTTCTTGGCAAAACTCTATTAGCCCTTCCCTGCTTCATTTTGTATTACAAAGCCAAACTTGCCTGTTACTCCAGGTATCTCTTGACTTCCTATGTTTCCATTCCAATCCCCTATGATGAAAAGGACATCTTTTTTTGGTGGTATTTCTAGAAGGTCTTGTAGATCTTCATGGAACTGTTCTTCATAGATCCCTTTAGGTTCCAGTTTAAACCCATCATGTCACCATCACTGAGATGTCCAGTAACCCTGTTCTGGGTCAAGTGCTTCCTCATACCCAAATCTTCTCCAAGGAGCCCTCTAAATGGTACACTCAGGATAACAATAAAAGTTAAAGATGCTTTTCACAGTTAGGAAAGCTATGTCTCATTTCTCAAAGATTAAAAAAACTGGAACAGTAAAATCTGTCTCATAGGGTTTTGATATTTAAATTAGATAATGAATCAGAAATGCATCCTACAGCCTGACATATAGTAAGCTCAGTAAATACCAACTTTCTATATTCTACCAAAACCTCCTTTCCATTAATGTCCAGGCCTGTGACCTGATTTTTCAATTCCACATCAGTTCAGTAATGGACACTTCTAGGAAATTTATTTAATCACTTGTTTTCCTGGAGACAGTCATTATTTTTCCTTATTCTTTTGGTATGATAGCCAGCTAGCTACACTGATACACTCAGGGTTCTGAAAAGACACAGATGGAACAGGTGAGGTTTGACTTTGATTTCCATAAAAATAGTGAAATCAAGGACACCTTGCATGTTTACTAGCTATTGGATATAATATTTCTGAATTGGATCTCTAAGATTTTGCCATTCTTATTAATGACTATTAATAAGTCATTCGTATTGACTAAAAAGTGACTATTTTCACTTCTTTTTGATTTATAAGCTTTTAATATATTCTGCATTTGATTCCTTTTTCAGTAATGTATATTGCATATCTAGCCTTCCAGACTGACACTGGTTTTCCACTCTCTTAGCAGTGCTTTTTGATTAAAAAGACAATTTAAAAATATGCTTTTGTGCTCATTAGAAGCTTTCTTGAAAGTTTTGTTTGTTTGCTTTCTTTAAAAACTTTACAAGTGCTTTCCTTTTTTCACTGCTATTGCTTGTGATGAGAAGACAAGTATCGTTCTTAATGATGCTTCCCAGAATACAACATATCAATTTCCCCTGCCTATTAACACTATTTTTTCCACTAAAATAGACCCTTGAACTTGTCTTCAACACCTTGCAAACTTCTGCCAAAACCACAGCAGTCCCCTAACAGAATTCCTTATTCATCTTTATGACTTTCCACATAGCATTGCTCCTGAATAAGGAGCTTGTTTTATACGAAGTCAAATACAACAGTGAGTAGAGGTTCTTGCTATGCTAAGAGGTTATGGAATGGGTAACGGATGAGGTAGTTATAAATACCAGTTACAATCTTGTGGTCATTTGCAGTAACACAACCTAGAATATTTGTGAAATTATTTTCATTGTATGTGAATATATTTATGTATACTTTAACCATTTTTAGCTTCCTTCTCCTCTTTGCCTGCCTCTGTAACAGAAAATGTGCTGCTACAAGTTAATCTTATATTTCATTATATCTCTGTAGTAAAGATACAGGGTCAATTGGAGAGTGTGATTCAGCTAGAAGAGGAAAGAACATCACCCTTAAATAGATAAATGAACTTGGTATTCTCTTTGAAGGAGAGAGCTTGTTTTGGCTGAATAAAGAATAATTGCATCATTTTAACAGGAAGCATAGTTTCCCTGTGGTCCTTATTCAAAGTTGTGGTGTTCAAAGAGGTAATGATGAATGCTTAGTTAACAAGGAGGGAAGTTAACTAGTTAAGCTATTATGGTGGATTTGTATTGTCTCAACTTAATCTATTTCCCAGAATTTGCTTCTCTGTATTGTTCTGGGTTATGGTTGGCCATGAAAGAGATTTATGTAAGATTTGGGAGGTACTTGTGATGAAGTAGTCATGTTTCTAGGTTCTGCAGGTTGGTTCAGGGCTCCAGAGACTATGGCAGCTCATAATGTGCTGCTGGTCTGATTGTTCAACTTATTGTTGACTCACAACTCCTCAACCTCCCACCAGATCTCTTACTCATGTTCTCTTTGACCAAGTACACATGTAGCATGATGGCAGACTTCTGAAGTTCACCCATTACTGTGAGCCTGAAGGAGGCAAGAGAAAGACGAGTTTTAGTGTGTCTTGTGTGTTCCATTGCCCTCATGTACATGTCATAGTCTGTCCATGCTTTTTCCAGTTTGTCCACAGTTGGTCCACAGTTTGTCCAGTTGCCACATCCAACTTTCCTTCATAAATGGTACGTTAGTTGACTTACAGAGATCTCAAGCTCAAACCAAATGCAAATATAATAGCTTTTATAGACTCTTCAACCAGCTCTAGCCCCTGCCTGTGAATAATCCTTATAACTAATCTCTTTCTATACATCACTGGTGGTTCTCCTCTGAATAGGCCCTGACACGATGTCTAAGAAGGCTGTATGATAAGTTGCTTCAGTTGTGTCTGACTCTTTGCAACCCCACGGACTGTAGCCCACCAACTTCCTCTGTCCAAGGGATTCTCCAGGCAAGAATATTGGAGTGGGTGGCCGTGCCCTCCTCCAGGGGATCTTCCCAAACCAGGGATCGAATCTGTGTCTCTAATGTCTCCTGCATTGGCAAATGAGTTCTTTACCCCTAGTGCCCAGGAAGCCCTAAAAGGAAAGGACTAAAGAAATTATTTTCATGATGATTTCAGATTCTAGACCCAGATTTGTGATGTCAGGATCTTTAGGTGAAACTACCATTTTATATTATTGTGGCACAAGTTTTCAAATTTAGACAACTTTACACATATTTTGTATGGTTGATTTAAAGTCCAAAATTCAAGAGGAGAACGTTATCAGTAGAGAGTTACTCTGGACACCTGCTTCCATATGTCATGGAAGGAAATTTTATTTAGAATTAAATCCTCTGATGCAGACCACAGATGAAGCAACCACAGGACTACCATTTCTTGTCTAGGATCTACAGGTGTGTATCTCAGCGGTGGTCCTACAGAAGAGGGGCTCTCTCTTATTAAGCTCTGGGGTTTTTGTTCAGCTTTTCCCATTACCTCGAGCACTGTGAGTTCAAAGAGAGCACAGAAGTACTTTCCAGAATCCTCCAGTTGTAAGGTTGAAAGGGTGAGGCTGGAGGATTTCAGTGATCTCTTAAAATTTATAGAGTAGTGGCCATCCCTTGTAAGGAAAATCATCTCTCCACTGGGAGGTTGCTTATACCAAAAAATGTTGTAACTGCTCCAAGCTGTTTCACACCGACAGTTCACAATGACTGCCTCTCCAATCTGAGTGAATATGTCTGGTTGATCTTGAATAACTTTCTGGGCTACACCAGATCCTGTGGGAAAAATCAGAAAACAGAGATGAAGCAGTGAATAAAATAGTGTAGGAATTAGACTCATTTAGGTCTCCAAAATAAAAACCAACTGAAATCCTAAGACGCTTGCTTTTCCCCACTCCTCCTTTCCTCTCCAAGTCCCTGTGAAGCTCCACGCGCCTGTGTGCAGTCCTTTCACCCTGAAGACTCACACCCATGTTTGGAAGCGTCCCTACCAGAGAAGATGAAGGCCAGAAACACCCAGAACAGACTGGAGAGAGGCATGAGGCATAGATTCCCCTGAACAAATGTGCTCACTTCTGCCTCAAGCTGAGAGTTCAGTGTTTTTGTGCACCTAGCAGCATATATGAATAATACCTCAGTTTTTGTGTGACTCCTTCAAACAGGAAGTGGTGTTTGTCATATTCATACATCATGTGGTCTGTGTACAGATGAGAAAAAATGTCTGGCTCACCACAAACTTTTACTTTGTCTATTTTTCCTTCACTAGCAATTAAGTTAGGCTGATCCTGAAAGGGGGGGGGTGTCAAAAAAGCAGTTAGTAATAAAAGTTTGAGCTGACGGAATTGAGGAACAAACTAGGTGTCATTCACTGATACATATTCAGGACAATTATTTTACCATCCCATTTAAAACACCATTTGCTTTCTGTTTTTAAACTTTTTATTAGAGTATAGGCAAAATATTTGTCTGAGATGGCTTTACAAATAGCTGAGAAAAGAAGAGAAGTGAAAGGCAAAGGAGAAAAGGAGCAATATACCCATTTGAATGCAGAGTTCCAAAGAACAGCAAAGAGAGATAAGAAAGTCCTCCTCAGTGATCAGTGAAAAGAAATAGAGGAAAACAACAGAATGGGAAAGACTAGAGATCTCTTCAACAAAATTAGAGATACCAAGGGAACATTTCATTCAAAGATGGGCACAATAAAGGACAGAAATGGTATAGACCTAACAGAACCAGAAGATATTAAGAAAAGGTAGCAAGAATACACAAAGGAACTATATGCAAAAGATCTTCATGATGCAGAAAGCCATGATGGTGTGATCACTCACCTAGAGCCAGACATCCTGGAATGCAAAGTCCAGTGGGCTTTAGGAAGCATCACTACGAACAAAGCCAGTGGAGGTGATGGAATTCCAGTTGAGCTATTTCAAATCCTAAACGATGATGCTGTGAAAGTGCTGCACTCAATATGTCAGCAAATTTGGAAAACTCAGCAGTGACCACAGGAGATTGGTAATGATCAGTTTTCGTTCCAAATCCAAAAAAAGGCAATGCTGAAAAATGTTGAAACTATCGCACAATTGCATTCATCTCACATACTAGCAAAGTAACGCTCAGAATTCTCCAAGCCAGGCTTCAACAGGCTTCAACAATATGTGAACCATGAACTTTCAGATGTTCAAGCTGGATTTAGAAAAAGCAGAGGAGCCAGAGATCAAATTGCCAACATCAGCTGAAACATCGAGAAAGAAAGAGAGTTCCAGAAAAACATCTATTTATGCTTTATTGACTATACCAAAGCCTTTGACTGTGTGGATCACAATATCACAATAAACTGTGGGAAATTCTGAAAGAGATTGGAATACCAGACCACCTGACCTTCCTCCTGAGAAATCTGTATGCAGGTCAGGAAGCAACAGTTAGAACTGGACATGGAACTGGACATGGATTAGTTCAAATCGGGAAAGGAGTATGTCAAGGCTGTCTATTGTCACCTTGCTTATTTAACTTATATGCAGAGTACATCATGTGAAATGCCGAGCTGGATGAAGCCACAGGATCAGTAATGAGGCTGGCAAAGTGCTCCTCTCCATTTATCTTGATCAAGTATCCTCAACAGAGGAAAGTTCTGCAGCTTAGGTCTGTGGAACATTCTGCTTCAGGTATGGATTTTGCATCTTGTTGCCCAGCCAGAGATGAGACCACATACATGTGCTAGAAATACACCATTTCTGCCCTAGAATCAAATTCATGTGGTTCAAAATGAGGAATCAAACACTGCTTTCTTGAGACCAGCATCACAACATTGTGGATATCTCTTATGAGCTCACAATGCGAAGAAAGCTGACAGCCTTTCAGAATGGGTTGCCTTGGGATGGACTGCTGTTATTCAACTTGAGAGAGATTGGGATTGCAAATGTGGCAGGAAACACACTTTGGTTAGGAATCTTTTACATAAAATTTCAATAAAAATTATAAACTTTCAAATCACTAATTTATAAATATGCACAAATGCTATGTGTTAAACTATCTTTCTGCACACTATTCTAATAGAAAATATATGCAATAGAGCTATTATTTCCAACTTACAAATAAGAAAACAAAAGCTGAAAAGGATTGAGTAACTAACTTGAGATCACAAGTTAGTTGTAGCATAGTAAGAATGGGTGGTGGGTAGCATAGTAAGAATCACAATACATATCTATTTGGCTAAGTAGTCTATTCCCTGGGATTCCCCAGTGGCTCAGACGGTAAAGAGTCTCCGTGTAATGCGGCAGACCCTGGTTCAATCCCTGGTCAGAAAGATCCCCTAGAGAAGGAAATGGCAACCCACTCCAGTATTCTTGCCTGGAAAATCCCATGGACAGAGGAGCCTGGCAGACTACATACAGTCCACGGGTCACAAAGAGTCAGACACGACTGACTGACTTCCCTTTCACTTTCAAGTAGTCTATAGTGTTTGGAATTTGCCATGGGACCTACATTTGTGATACTCAGTATATGTGTAAGTGTTAACAAAGTTACCTTCTAAAAATACTGGAAACCTACTTTGTGGTTATCCTTCCTAATAGCCCCAAAATGAGAAGCAACCAAATGTGCAACAGCTGGTGAGTGGATGAACAAAATGTAACTAACTCAATAAATTTCTATTCATCTCATCCTCTGTCATCCCCTTCTCCTCCTGCCCCCAATCCCTCCCAGCATCAGAGTCTTTTCCAATGAGTCAACTCTTCCCATGAGGTGGCCAAAGTGCTGGAGTTTCAGCTTTAGCATCATTCCTTCCAAAGAACACCCAGGGCTGATCTCCTTTAGAATGGACTGGTTGGATCTCCTTGCAGTCCAAGAAACTTTCAAGAGTCTTCTCCAACACCACAGTTCAAAAGCATCAATTCTTCGACACTCAGCTTTCTTCACAGTCCAACTCTCACACCCATACATGACTACTGGAAACACCATAGCCTTATACTACAAGATAAATAATTTTTTTCTAAATAATTATGTTAAGGAAAAATAGCAAAACACAAGATTACATATTGAAAGTTCCCATGTATGTGAAATATTCACAAAAGGAACTTATAAAGCTGTAAATTAGATCCGTGGTTGCCAGGGGGCAAGCGTGGGAATAAAGAACAACTTTAATTGGGGATGAAGGATAATTTACTAAAAAATATTAAACTGGAAATTCAAAATGGATGAATTTTAGGGAATGTCACTCATACCTCAGTAGAGTTGCTTAAAAATAAATAAGAATTTTGTTCTGTCTTACCTGTATCAAGTACGGGAAGAATGTTAGTTTAATTCAACATGTAGGCATTTATTTAAACAGTGATTTTGTCCACAATTTCCCTAGGACCTTTAAAAATTATAAAAGCAACATTATCTGTGATCTCAAAATGTAGTAGAAAAAATAAAACACATCTAGGGAAAATTTGCAAGTATAAGATGGTATTAATAGAGACTGTTCAGAATCTAAATCTACTTCTTGGAATCTGGTACTGCAGACTGACTACAAACCTTCTTTCCAGGGAACAACTGAAATAAGCAAAGTAAACAATATGGCTGTTGTTCAGTAGTTAAGTCGACTACTTGTGACCCCAAGGACTGCAGCATGCTAGTGTACTCTGTCCTCCACTATGCCCTGGAGTTTGCTCAAATTCATGTCTGTTGAATCAATGATGCTATCTAACCACTTCATCTCATCTCACCTAAACAGTATGGGATAGGTGCTAAAAATCAGAGCAGTGCCTTCCACCAGCTTAGTCGCTCAGTCATGTACGATTCTTTTCAACTCCATGGACTGTAACTCACCAGGTTTCTCTGCCATGGGAATTCTCCAGGCAAGAATACTGGAGAGGCTTGCCATGCCCTCCTCCAGGGGATCTTCTCAACCCAGAGGTCAAATGCAGGTCTCCTGCATTGCAGGTGGATTCTTTACCATCTGAGCCACCAGGGAAGCCCATGAATACTCAAACTTAAATCATGTTCTGAAAAGAGAAACAGGATTGAAAGGTTTCTCAAAGGCTAACCTCTGACTTACCTTCCCAAGAAAAGAAACGCAGCTACAGTTAGTAAAGGAATATCTGAAAAGTCTCATTCACGTCTCCTATTTAGAAGTATAAATGTATGTTTGGGGAGGGGATGCTAGAATAACAGTAGTGTGATATAGTGCTAGTTGCTAGGTTGTGTCTGACTCTTTGCAACCCCATTGACTGTAGCCCACCAGGCTCTACTGTCCATGGGATTCTCGGTCCAAGAATACCAGAGTGGGTTACCATGCCCTCCTCCAGGAGATCTTCCGGATCCAGGGACTGAACCCATGCCTCTTATGTCTCCTTCATTGACAGGTAGGTTCTTTTTTTTTTTTTTTTTTACTTTATTTTACTTTACAATACTGTATTGGTTTTGCCATACATCTTCTTTACCACTAGTGCCACTTGGGAAGCCCTGACAAACAGAAATCACCACCAATTGATTTCCTTTTTCTTTTCTCCAAATCACAGCAATCAGCCCACTTGAGGATAGGATTGTAAGAACATGACCACACCATTCAGAAAGCTCATTTGCTATGGAGCTTATTTCTGATGAGATGACTAGTTCTTTGATAAATTTACCCACATATTGGAAAGGCTGTGTCCAAACCAGGAAGTATAGGCCTCCAACAGCAGGAAGCATTCCTTCAACTAATATGGCAGAATCCTGAAATCTAAAGCTATCATAAAGAGGCCAAGCCAACTGACCACTAGATAAATTAAATAAATCTTCCTGAAGTCACTTGCAAGGCAGAAATGTTGACAAATATAGATAAATTAAAATGAGTCCCATTTAATCTCAGCAAGAATGAAAGCTGATATACTGCCACCTGGTGTCTTTCTCAAACATTTTGTGAGGCTTTCTCTGGCTTTCCTGCTCCCCTCCAGTGATCATGCACTACAAGGAGATCAAACCAGTCAATCTTAAAGGAAATCAGTCCTGCATATTCACTGGAAGGACTGATGCTGAAGTTGAAGTTCTAATACTTTGGCCCCCTATATGAAGAACTGAGTCACTGGGAAAAACCCTGATGCTGGGAAAGAGTGAAGACAGGAGGAGAAGAGGATGACAGAGGATGAGATGGTTGCATGACATCCCCGACTCAATGGACATGACTTCGAGCAAGCTCTGGGAGTTGGTGATGGACAGGAAGCTTGGTGTGCTGCAGACACGACTGTGTGACTGAACTGAATTGAAAGTATTATTGTTTTGTCTTGCTTGATTGTTTTCCTTTCTTTCTGCATTTTCTCACTTCTCTGATTAAATTTATACTTTGGGACTTGGGGAAGGTCTGGGGGCTAAAGTTTTTCTTCACACAAGAGGCAGAAAGAGGACATTGCAGGGACAGATGGAGTGGTCTGTTCCAGGAAGGCCCCATAAGGTCCTGCTCAATTACTTATAGATAGATAGATAGATAGATAGATAGTCTCCTATGTGTGCTATGTATTGTTCAGGAATGCAGGATGCGACACTGAAGAGCAATTTAAAAAAAAAGGCCCACATTGCAGTAGAAGGAGAAAAAATTAAACAGTTTTGTTTTTTAAAAAATTAGACAATTTTAAGTAGTGATAAGCACTTTAAAGACATTACAAAACTGTGTTAAGATAGAGAGTGACTCTTGGGATGAGGAAAGGCATCAGCCCTAAGTAGGGTATGGAGGGAGGGCTCCACTCTGACACTTACTTTGCAACACAAGGCTAGGCACTGAACCTCTCTCATGTTCAATTATTTCTGTAAGTAGCCAGTATCTTTCTGCTGGACACTGGTCTCAGCACTGGCATTCGTTATTCCATTCACTTCTTATAAGAACCCTGCATGGTAAATACTACCAATAACCACAGTGCAGAGATGAGGAAATTGAAGCACAAAAATTCTTGTCACAATCGCAAGGTCACACAACTAATGATGCTAGATCTAGAAACACAATCTAAGTCTTCAGTCTTAAGCACTTTGCTCCACTGTCTTCCTAAAGTAGGGTGGACCCAATCTTGAGGGGTTCCGGTAAGAACTGCGAACACACATGCAAATCACCTAGTGCAGCACAGGCTCTCAACCAGCTGTGGTAATGCACAAAACCTTGGAGGACAGGAAGCCATGGTCTGAAATTCCAGACGAGTCTATCTACAAGGTAAAGCTCAATATTTTCTGAGGTTTGTTTAGCAGTTTACACAGATTTCATGTATTATCATAAGTATCAGTGGTCTATCGTGTTTCTTACTGTTAATGGGAAATCAGCTCCCATTAACTGATATTAACCACCTTAAATATAAAATATTACATTGAGACAATGGGTAGCATAATATAACATAGAAAGAGTATACCAAGCTGTGTTTGCTACTACAGTCTATTAGTATTTTTGTAATTGACTTTTGCTCCCACTTCTCAGGATATTTCTACAAGAAAGGACAAGCAATAAATGCAATTTGACTTAATAGATAAAAATCTCTCATCTTGTGCTTTATTTCTAATTTGGAATCAATCACTCTCACATCTATCTGGCAAAAGCAACACACAAACAAACAAACAAACAAAAACAAAAACCAGCCAGTTTTCCTGAATCCTCTCCCTCTTGATTTCTGCACTGGGAAGTTTACTGTTTGTTCAGCCTTGGCAGCTCCTATTGTGATTAAGCTTCCCCACAATTTAATCCAAGATCACTGGACGGAGCAGGGAAGCCAGAGAAAGCCTCACAAAATGTTTGAGAAGGACACCAGGTGGCAGTATATCAGCTTTCATTCTTGCTGCATGCCGTGTGCTAGAGTCCGATTCTCAGGAGGGAAAAACAGATTTCGACATAGGATTCACAAAGGGGTGACATTTGAGTTGAAACATGAAGGGATTCAGAGGTGCATCATGTTCATATTTGGGGGGGATAGCATCACTGGCTCAGTGGTAAGGAATCCACCTCCCAATGGATTCAATCCCTGGGTCTGGAAGATCCCCTAAAGAAGGAAATGGACAGAGGATGAGTCAGACATGACTTAGTGACTAAACAACTGCAAAGCATCACAGTCAAGAGGGAAAAACAAGGGGCACGGGTCTCGATAGGGAAACAAGCTTGAGGTGTTTAAGGAATGAAATCTCATTGTAGACTTTGTTTTCCCAGCACACTATTACTTAAGAAACTTATTAAAGCATCTGGCACTGTGAACTAGTTAGTGGATGCTTTCCTCATTTACTGATCCTAGGACAGTTGAATCTGTTTGGCATTTTCTTTCTTAGTTTCCTTTAGTGTCCAGTATAAACCAGTAATGTCACCACCACTGAGACATCCAGCCACCCAGTTCTGGGGCCAAGTGCTTCTCCATAGTCCAGACCTTGCTTCTAAGCAGCCCTCTAAAATGCAACACACTGGCCGATAATAAAAGGTAGAGAAGCTTTTCACAATTAGGAAAGATAGGGCTCATTCCCAAAGTATTTTTTTTTAAAGGAAACAATAAAACCTATCTCTTAGGGTTTTGATGTTTGAATTAGATAGTGAATCTGAAACGCAAACTACAGTGCCTGACATTGAGTAAAGCTCAGTAAATACCAACTTTCTTTTTTCCAGTAAATCCTACCTCTCCTTCAATGTCCGGGTCTGTGACTTGTTACTGTTTTTTCTTTTCTCCACATCGGTTCAATGATGGAAGCCTCTAGAAAATTCACTTAATCACTTAGTTTCCTGGAGACAGTCATTATTTCTCCCTATTTCCTGGAGTCATATTCTCCTAGCCACATTGATACACTCAGAGTACTGAAAGGACCCAGATGGAACACGGAGATAAAGTATTATTTTCATTTCCCTAATTAATAACAATATTAAGGTCTTTATATATGTATTAACTATTGGATACCTTATTTCTGAGTTGGATCTCCAAGATTTTGTCATTCCTTACTATCTGATTTCTTAGTGATTTAAAGGAATTTCTAACATATTCTGCATTTGAGTCCTTTTTCAGAAATATTCATTGCAAATGCAGTTTAACAGTTTGTGCATTGACTTTCAAAACTCTTAGCAGAGATTTATAACAAACACAATTGTTTTTTTTTTTTAACAAACACAATTTAAGAATATATTTTCATGTTCACAAGAAACTGGCTTGGATATCTAGTTTTCTTTAAACTCTTTAATTTTTTTTTTTTTACCTTGATGGTTTCTATTGTTTCTGATGTGAAGTTATCAGTTCAATTCAGTTGCTCAGTCATGTACTACTCTTTGCAACCCCATGGACTGCAGCACACCAGGCTTCCCTGTCCATCACCAACTCCTGGAGCTTGTTCAAACTTAAGTTCATTGTGTCAGTGATGCCATTCAACCATCTTATCCTCTGTATTCCCCTTCTCCTGCCTTCAATCTTTCTCAAAATCAGTCTTTTCCAGTGAGTCAGTTCTTTGCATCAGGTAGCCAAAGTATTGGAGTTTGAGCTTCAACATCAGTCCTTCCAATGAATATTCAGGACTGATTTCCTTTAGAATTGACTGGTTAGATTTCCTTGCACTCCAAAGGACTCTCAAGAGTCTTCTCCAATACCACAATTCAAAAGCATCAATTCTTCAATGCTTAGCTTTATGTTCCAACTTTCACATACATATACAACTACTGGAAAAACCAGAGCTTTGACTAGATGGACCTTTGTAGGTAAAGTAATGTCTCTGCTGTCTAGCTTTGTCATAGCTCTTCTTCCAAAGAGCAAACGTCTTTTAATCATTCTTAATGATGTTTCCCAGAATATAATGCCTTGCAGACAACTGCCAAAACCAGAGTGGTGGACTTGCAGAATTCCTTATTCAAATTTATGGCTTTACTCATAGCATTGCTCCTGAATAAGGAGATTGCTTTATAGGAAGTCAAGTATAGCAGTGAGTGGAAGTGCTTGCTATGAGCAAACAGGTTATGGGATAGATAATGGAAGAGGTCATTATAAATACCAGGTATAATCATGTGGTCATTTGCAGGGATGAAAACAATGATACTTATGAAAATTTGTTTTTCATTTTGATGTGAATATATTTATGTATATTAGCCAATTTTAACTCCCCTCTCCTATTTTCCTGCATGTAGTAACATAAGAAAGGTATGTTAACATAACTCAATCTTATATCTTATTTTATCTCAGTAGTGAAGATACAGGATTCAGCGGGAGAGTGTGACTAGCTAGAAGATAAAGTAACATCACCTACAAATGGATAAATGAACTTGCCCTAATCATTGAAGGATATGGTTAGAAAATTTTGGATTGAATGAGGAATTGCATCATAATAGCAAGAAGTGTGGTGCTGGAGAAGACTTTTGAGAGTCCCTTGGACTGCAAGGAGATCAAAGTAGTCAATCTCAAAGGAAATCAACTCTGAATATTCATTGGAAGGACTGATGCTGAAACTGAAACTCCAATACTTTAGCCCACTCGTTGAGAAGAGCCAACTCATTGGAAAAGACTGAGCCTGATGCTGGGAAAGATTGAAGGCAAAAGAAGAGGGCAGCAGAGGATGAGACGATTGTATGGTACCACCAAATCAATGGACTTGAATTTGAGCAAACTCTGGGAGATAGTGGAAGATATAGAAGCCTGGTGAACTGCAATCCATGCAGTCACAAACAGACACGACTTAGTGACTGAACAGCAACAACAACATGAGCAAGAAGCATAGCTTTCCAATCGTCCTTATTCAAAAGTGGTTAAAAGGGTACAAATGGATGACAAGTTACCAAAGAGCAGCTTTGATCTATCTTAACTAACTGAAAACATCTTTCCCAGAATGTGCTTCCCATATTATTCTGACTTAGGGTTGGCCACCAAAGGAACTTGCCTAACATTTGGAAGATAGTTATGATGAAGCAGCCATAGTTTTTGTGTTTGGGGGGTTGGTGCAGGGCTCCATGGACTATGGTTACTCACGCGTGTTACTGCTGATCTGATAGCTCATTTTATTGTTGACTCACAACTCCTTCACTTCCAACCAGATCTCCTCCTCATCTTCTCTTTGTCTTGGTCCAAGTATGTATGTAAGCATGGTGCCAAATGACACCTACTTCTCCTAAAGTCACCCACTACTGTGAAATGGAGGGAGGTGAGACATAGACAAGTTTTAGTGTCTTTGTGAGCTCCATTATCTGCATGGTTCTAGTATGCCATTGTGAGTCACAGTTCATCCACGCTTCGGTCTCTATCCAATGTTCTTCTACAAATGTTACTCCAACCAACTAACACTAAATTCAGTCTCAACACCAGATAGTAAGATAACAGCTTTGTATACACTCTTCTACCAGACCTAGCAATTGCCTGAATTCTAATCTTTATAACTAATTTCTTATTCAATAGACACCACTAGTGGTTCTGCTTCTCTGACTGTACCTTAAGTGACACAAGTCTAAGAAGAAAGGACTAAGGAAATGATTTTCTTGATGATTCATGATAACTATACCCAGATTTGTGATGTAAGTGTATTTTAGTGAAACTGTCACTTTATTATGGAGCAAGTTTACAGCTTTAGACAACTTTACACATCTCCTGTATGACTTAAAGTCAAGAATTGAAGAGGAGAACGTATTAGTCAACAGTCACTCTGGACACCTGCTTCCAAATGACATCAAAGAAACTGTTATTTAGAATTAAATCCTCTGATCCAGACTACAGATGAAGCAACTGCAGGACTACCATTTCTTGTCTGGGGTCTGCAGGTGTGCATTTCAGCTGGGTTCCTGCAGCAGGGGGTCTCTCTTTTATTTAGTTCTGGGGTTTTTGTTCAGCCTTTCCTATTACTTCAAGCACTGTGATGCTCTGAGAACACAGAAGTACATTGCAGAATCTTCCAGCTCTAAGGCTGAAATGGTGAGGCTGATGGACTTATGAGCTTTCTGGAAATTTACAGAGTAGCGGCCATCTCTTGCATTCCCATCATCTGAATACTGACGAATAAGATAAGTCATCTGTCCACTGGAAAGCTGCTTGTACCAAAAAATGTAGTAGTAGAACATGTTCCAACTTGTTTCATACCGACAGTTCAGGGTGATTGTCTTCCCCACTTCACTGAGTATGTCTGGCTGGTCTTGAGTAACACTCTGGGCCACACCAGATCCTGTGGAGAAAAGAAGAAAACAGAGCTGAAATAGTGAACAAAATAATGTAGAAATTAGACCTATTTTGGACCCAAATATTTACAAACCAAACTGAAATCCTAAGACGCTTGCTTTTCCCCAGTCCTCCTTTCCTCCCCAAGTCCCTGTGAAGCTCCACGTGCCTGTGTGCAGTCCTTTCACCCTGAATACTCACACCCATGTTTGGAAGCATCCCTACCAGAGAAGGTGAAGGCCAGGAACACCCAGAGCAGACTGGAGAGCGGCATGAGGCATGGATTCCCTTGCACAAATGTGTTTAATTCTGCCTCAAGCTAAGATTTCAGTGTCTGTAAGTGCCTGGCAGCACATATACACAGTACCTGGTTCCTGTGTGGCTCCTCCCCCAGACAGGAAGTGCCGTTTGTCATGTTCCTAGACCAGCTGGTCTGTGCTCAGATGGAAAAAAGTTTGGCTCACCACAAACTTTTACTTTGTCTACTCGTGTTTCCCTGGTCATTAAATTTGGCAGATCCTGAAAAAGGGCTTGAAAAAGGCAATTAATATTAAAGATTTGAATTGAAGGGAACTAAAGATTAAACATGTTGACATACATTGGTAATTATTCAGTAAAATTATCTGCCATCCTGTTTAAGATGTAATTTTGTATAGCCTACGAAACTTTATTGAAATCTACTGATTGGTCATTCATTTAGCCTATACTTACTTTTCTCTGTCCAGAATCTAATGACTGTTTCAAAACATTCACAGATCTTAGGCCTTCTGGGAGAAAAACAATTTTATCCAAAATAATGAATGTATCTCTTTTGTTCTCTTTGTACTGAGTTCCAGGGCTATACTTAGGTTTTTCAATAAATAAAATTACTGCAACATGAAATGATTTAAGAAAATCAGCCCATCTGAATTTCAGAGCCTATTCAGTGGTTTATATTTAAATGAAATGATAACCAGAATAAAATATTATTCTTTTGAAATCTGATATTGATTTCATATCTATCAAGAAATTGATATTAATACAATTTTAGCAAAATATCATAACCTTATACATCAATTTTGATATAGACTCTTAGGTTTTCATACATCGCTCTAAGAAATTTTATCACATGTATAAGTTCTTGTACCACCACTGAAATCATGACACAGAATTGTTTCATCTCTCTAAAGAATCCTCTTTGAATAACCTCCCCATCTCTGCAACTCTTTATAACCCTACTAACTACTCATCTCCTTTTCATCTTTATATTTTGTGCCTTTGAGAATGTTGTTTAAGCAAAATCACACAATGTAAGTATCATAATAATCCAGTAAGTGTAATCATAAACCATGTGGCCTCTGAGATTGACTACCTTTTCATTCAGCATAACGTCCTGACATCCATCTAAGCTATTGTTGTTTAGTCTCTAAGTCCTATCTGACTCTTTTGTGACCCCCATGGACTGTAGCCCACCAGGCTCCTCTGTCTATGGAATTTTCCAGGCACGAATATCAGAGTGAGTTGCCTTTTCCTTCTCAAGGAATCTTCTTGACCCAGAGATCAAACTCTCATCTCCCGCTTGGCCAGCGGATTTTTATCACTGAGCCACCAAGGAAGCCCCATCTAGGCTATTGCACGTATCAGTAGTCTGATTCTTTTAACCACTGAAGATTGTCACCATCTTATGATGTTTTGACTTTGGATTTTTTTACCTTACAATGGCAAGAAAGTGATGAACTTTCAGTAGAAAGTAGAAACCATACTTTGAATTTTTAAATATGATCTTTCCCCATGCTAGCAACATGTGGTATAATATTCCCCGGTGATTCTGGGCAACAGCAGTGAGCTGAGCTCCTGGCCAGCCCTGAGATCATGAGAGTAAACAACCAACATACTTGGATTCACTCTGTACTGATACAATCATTCGTTTTTTACTTTTAGTATATGTGTGTTCCTGCAGTTGTGTCCGACTCTTTGAGATTGTATGGACTGTAGCCCACCAGGCTCCTCTGTCCATGGGATTCTCCAGGCAAGAATACTGAAGTGTGGTGCTATGCCCTCCTCCAAGGGATCTTCCTGATCCAGGGATTTAACCTGCACCTCTTATGTCTCCTGCTTTAGCAGGCAGGTTCTTTATCCATTAGAGCCACCAGGGAAGCCCCACTTTCAGTACAGTACTCACTAAATTATATGAGATTTTCAAAACTTTAATATAAAACAGATTTTGTGTTAGATGATTTCTACCAGGTGCAGGTTAATGTCAGTGTTGAGCACCTTTAACTTAGACTCAATTCAGTGGGTTAGGTATAATAAATGCATTTTCCATTTATGACCCTCTCAACTGAAATTGGTTTATTGAGACACAACTCTACTGCAAGTTGAGAAAAATCTATAAATAATATGTCATTGTACAGATGTATTACAGTGGATTTGTTTGTCTATTCACCCAGTGAAGAACATTTGGCTGGTTTCCAGTTTTCGATAATCAGAAATAGAGCTGCTATGAATATTCATGTACAGATTTTGTATGAATATAAGTTTTTCATTTTCAAGCATAAACACCCAGGAGTGTGATTGCTGAGCTATAAGGTAAGTGAATATTTAAGTTCAGGTGAAACTGCTGAACTTTTTTCCAGAGTGGCTAGACCATTCACCCACCAGCAATGTATGAGTGATCCAATTTCTCTGCAGTTTTGCCAGAACTTGGTATTTTTAGTATTTTTAATTTTAGCCTGTGAGAAATGTGACGTGTTATCTTTTTGTGGCTTAATTTGCATTTCCCTAATTACTAATAATTCTAATCATCTCTTTATATTCTTATTTCATTATCAGATAGCTTTTTGGTAAAGTCTCTGTGTGAATCTTTTGTCCAGGTTTCAGCTGGACTGTTTGCTTTTCTTCCTGCTGAGTTCAGACAGTTAATTGAATTCTGAATATGGTCTCTTGATGAAAATGTGTTTACAAATATTTCCTGCCATTCTGTGGTTTATCTTTTTCCTTCTCTTAATAGTGTCTTTTACAGAGCAAACATTTTAAATTTTGATGAAATCTGTTTTGTTAATGGATTGTGCTTTTGGTGTCATGTCAAAAGCCTTTTTGTCCAGACATAGGTCGTGAAGATATTCTCTTATGTTTTTCTTAAAGATTTGTAATGATACATTTTAATACTTGGATGTATGGTTCACTTTGAGACTATACTCAAATTTTTATATAAGATGTGATATTTAGATCAAGTTTCAATTGTTTCCCAAGAATATCCAATTGTCCTAATCTCATTTGCTCATAAAACTATGCTACCGCTCCAGAATTGAAAGAGACATGTGTACCCCAATGTTCATTGCAGCACTGTTTACAATAGCTAGGACATGGAAGCAACCTAGATGTCCATCGGCAGATGAATGGATAAGAAAAATTGTGGTACATATACACAATGGAATATTTCTCAGCTGTTAAAAAGAACACATTTGAATCAGTTCTAATGAGGTGGATGAAACTGGAGCTTATTATACAAAGTGTAATTGTTTCTTTAACCTAGGGTTGTTTTAAAGTTATAGGTTTTAAATATATACCAAATACATATTGGGAGTTTCTAGAGACGTCTCTTTGCACTTCCATTTGGGTCAAAAAATAAATTCTATATAATGTCAGTTTTCCTAAATATATTAAGACTTTTTATGCACAAACAAATTGTGTGTCTGTGTGTGTATTTCATCTGCACTGCAGGGTGTGTCTGGAGCCTCGGCTGCAGGTTTGGGTACAGGCTCCAGGTGTCTGGGGAGCACTGTGCACTTGCTGCACAGAAGTAGGTGGCTGAGTCTCCAGGCTGGGAAGTTGCGATGTGCAATGAGAGCTGTTTGGCACTCTTATTGAGGAAAACTGTGAGGCTTCCATCTTCCATCTCATTCACAACTGAACGTATGGCTATCAAGAACGCAGGGCCTTTACCAGGATATTGTCAGTACCATGGGAAGTAGTCAAATGCACTCTTCTCATAATTATAGTTCAGAATGGAAATCTCTCCTTCCTGGACTGTCAGAGATCGAGGGCTCTGTTTGACCGGCTATTGGTCATTTTTCTCCTTCTGTTGTCCATTCACCCCTGCTTAGAGAGATAAAAGCCACTAATTCCATAAAATATATTTCTTTTTTAAGAATATCTGCAGGAACTTGTCCTGTTTTCTCAGTCTTCCTAATTAATGAGATATCCAAGGTTTTCTCCTCCACAACTCACGGAATCAAAATGAAGTTGAAGCCACAGAATCAAAAATGATGCTCCCAGTATCTTTTCCATTGTTTCTGGCACCAGTGCTCAGTGGCACTTCCAGATCCTCTTCTCTTCTCAGCCAGTTAGAACTCTAACTTTAAGCTAACACCTATTTTTATTCTTTCAGTAGGTCCCACCCTTTCATAAGTGCTTTTCTCAAACTTATCTCTCTCAAAAGTACTAGTTCTCATTCAGTGCTAATTTAGAATCACCAAAAATCAAATTAATTGGGAATCAGAAATGCCCCCCTTACAAGCATGAAGACCAGGTTAGAATTTCTCTCACTCTATCCCCTTCTTCCTTTTCCTCACACCTCCTAGAAGGTTAAAAATCATATATCAGGAGAGTTTGATGTTTTAATAGGAATAAGATTAGTCTACAACAGGGAAGAGATGGCCTCCCACGATTTTACAAATCAGCATTACAGGGTATTTCTTTTTTATTACAAATACTAATTAAAGTCTATTGCAAATACACAAGGGGCATAATGTATCATTCAAGCAAAGCTTATGGAGCAGAACATAAAGATACATAGTCCTTTTGCCCTGATGGAACTTAAATTTTAACACGATCACTCAATGTTTCCACACTTTACATGATCCTAAGAATTAATAAAATATAATTAGATCAATTTCAGTTTATATTTCTTTTAAAATATAAATCAGGCAAATAAAATGTTTCCAAGAATATGCATAGAGAAAATAAACTGAGGAGCATTGGAATAATCTTTTCTGGAGGACATTTGATCTCCAAATGGATAAGACTGGCTAGGAAAATTCTGCAGAAATTCTGCAGACAATATGAGACCATGATCATTCAGTAAAGAAATATTTTTGGTAGTTCTCACCCTGAGTTACCTTATCCTCACAGGCAAAATCCAAAAATGTGAAGAGTCAATTTGGCTTCTGATGTCAACATATCAGGGGATAGAGACAGAAATTAAGGAGCTCATTTTTTTTTAAGCACAAAGAAGAGTTTGTGGTCTCTGTGTTTGATGTCATCTCAGACACTATCAAAGAAAAACATCATCACAGTTCAAAAGGAGACAATAATAACCATTCCCACTCCTCAATCTAATCCCATCTACTCCAGCTCTCTAAGGGGATGTTTTATTGTTTGTTGAATTTTTGGTGTGTTTTCTCTTTCATTTATTCACTCATTCATACATATCTTCAATATATATTTACTCATGCCTACTAAATGGTCATACTTGGGTCTCACTCCAGAAAGAGACAGAAGTAGCAATCTTCAGCCTACCCACTCCCAATACTCAAGTACATTGAGATAAAAGCTACTAAGGAGAAATGTGTTTCTATATGATGCATCCAAGAAAATGATAATGGCCTCACTTCTGGGCTCAGTCAGAGAGTAGTTCTGATGGACGAGCTGCTTGAACTGGAACTTACACCACCACTAGATTTCTTAATAAAGAATGGGGTAAGGGAATTCTGGCACTGGTTAACTCAGTATGATTTGGGATGTATCTGGGTGCAAACATAAATTTATATTAGAGAAACTAATGTGGTCTTAATCTCAGAGGACAAAACATATTGTTTAAAGAAATATTAATTTTCAGAACCACATTTGTCAAACTGTTGGACTAAAATATACACAGATACTATTTAGATGGATGGAGGGATACCTACATACACACAGGATTGAGAGATGGAAACTGAAGCAAATATGAAGGTAAACATTTGATATTTAAAGATCCTCTCTGGCTCCTTGAAGAATCTGTGTATGTGCTGCTAAGTCACTTCAGTTGTGTCCGACTCTATGTGACCCTACAGACGGCAGCCCACCAGGCTCCTCCGTCCCTGGGATTCCCCAGGCAAGAACACTGGAGTGGGTTGCCATTTCCTTCTCCAATGCATGAAAGTGGAAAGTGAAAATTGAAAGTGAAGTCGCTCAGTCGTGTCCGACTGTTAGCGACCCCATGGACTGCAGCATACCAGGCTCCTCGGTCCATGGGATTTTCCAGGCAAGAGTACCTGAGTGGGGCACCATTGCCTTCTCTGCTGTGTATGTGAGACAAAAGTCAATCTTCTCTGAAGCAGCGTTGCCCCTCTGTGGCCATATAGAGCTATTACTCTGAATGACTTTATCCAGCTTCTTAAAATGGGGAAAAGACAAGTTTCTTCAGTAAGTGGTGTTGACCATACTGAACACCTACAAGGATAAGACTAAAACTAAAATATAACACAACATATATAAATATAAACTCAAAATGGATTAAAGACTGAAATGTAAGACCTGAAACCTTAAAACTCATAAAAGAAAATAAAGGCAGTATGCTCATTGATGTTCCTCTTTGCAATATTTTTTTCTGTCTCAAAGGCAAGGGCAACAAAAGCAAAAATAAATAAACGGGACCTAATCAAACTAAAATCTAATGCATAGCAAAGAAACCACCAGCAAAAATAAAAGGCAAACTACTGAATGGGAGTAAATATCTTTAATAAGGGGTTAGTATCCAAAATACAAAGACATCATATACCTCAATATCAAAAACACAGTCTGACTGAAGAAGGGGCATAGGACCTGAGTAGCCATTTTTCCAAAGAGATAGCCAACAGGTACATGAGAAGATACCGAAAGTCTCTAATATTCAGAAAAATAGCAAATCTATGTCAAAATGAGGTGTCACTTCACATCTATCAGTTTGGTTATCATCAAAAGAAAAAAAAATAACAAGTGTGGTGAGGAGGCAGAGGAGAGGAAACCCTAGTGCACTGCTGCTGGGTTGGAAATTGCTGCAGCTACTATGGAAATTAAAAGACGCTTACTCCTTGGAAGAAAAGTTATGACCAACCTAGACAGTATATTCAAAAGCCGAGACATTACTTTGCTGACTAAGGTCCGTCTAGTCAAGGCTATGGTTTTTCCTGTGGTCATGTGTGAATGTGAGAGTTGGACTGTGAAGACGGCTGAGCATCGAAGAATTGACGCTTTTGAACTGTGGTGTTGGAGAAGACTCTTGAGAGTCCCTTGGACTGCAAGGAGATCCAACCAGTCCATTCTGAAGGAGATCAACCCTGGGATTTCTTTGGAAGGAATGATGCTAAAGCTGAAGCTCCAGTTCTTTGGACACCTCATGCGAAGAGTTGACTCATTGGAAAAGACTCTGATGCTGGGAGGGATTGGGGGCAGGAGGAGAAGGGGACGACCCAGGATGAGATGGCTGGATGGCATTACAGACTCGATGGACGTGAGTCTGAGTGAGCGCCAGGAGATGGTGATGGACAGGGAGGCCTGGCGTGCTGCAATTCATGGGGTTGCAAAGAGTCAGACACGACTGAGCGACTGAACTGAACTGAACTGAACTATGGAAAACATTATGGAGATTCCTTTCAAAACACTAAAAATATAACTCCATATAACCCAGCAATTCCACTCCTGGGTATTTATCCAAAGAAAACAAAAACGCTTCAAAATGGTATCTGCACCCAAATGTTTATAGCAGCATTATTTACAATAACCAAGATCCAGAACCAAGCTAAGTGTTCATTCAGAGATGAATGGATAGAGAAAATACTGACCTTTCATCTAACTATCTATCTACACACACACACACACCACAATGGAACATTAATCAAATACAAAAAAGAATGTAATTGTGCCAAATGGAACAACGTGGATAGATATGAAGTGTATTAAACTTAGTGAAATAAGTCAGACAGAGAAAGACAAATACTGTGTTTTTTTAATTTTTATATCATATATAAAAACAAAGCAAAACAAAGGAACAAATAGGACAAAAACAGAATCACAGGGACAGGGAACAAACGGCAGACTGCAAAGTATTTCCCCATAAAAGATGAGTTTATTTGAGATCACCAACGGACTGCAGTTCCGGATCAGCAACAATGAGGAGCCATATGCAAGTTTCCACTGGACAAGGAAAGAAAATGCTTTTATAGAGAAGATATGGAAACTGGGACAGTGATAGTAAACAGAGTGCCCTTAACTTTCTATTGACTGCATCCTGACCAGGGAAGAAGGGGCTTCTTTTCTCTTTGCCCCCCGTGATGTCCACAAGTCAGGAGAGCTCCCCCTCTTCTGCCAGCTCTATTTAATTGAGATTCCTGTGCATTAAATTTTTGTACCTTATAGGAGAGAGTCAGAAAAATATTTAACTCTGTAAGAGGAGGGAGCCATGGTGGTGGAAGTAAGATGTTGGAGTGATTCAAGAAGGAGTCTTGAGCCATGGAATCCAGGTGGCTTCCAGAAACTACAAAATGAAAGGAAACAGATTCTTCCTAGAGAATCTGGAAGGAAACAACCCTGCCGAGACCTTGACTGTAGACAGCAAAACAGATTTTAGATTTCTTGCATCCAGAACTATAAGATATTTTGTAAGTGATCAAGTTCATATTAAACATTGAGCAAATATTTTCTGTTCACTTTGCTGCACTCACAGGATGGGACAGATTGTGGTGAAACAGACCTGAACATTCTTGAGACACCCAACCAAGCTGGATAATATATTTACTGGAGAGATTTCTATCTTCTTTTAGTTGCTTTCAATGTTTACTGTTTTGGAGTCCAGCATACTTGGAAAATATTTATTTTAATTCTATCCTCTTATCAGCTATTCTTTTAGTTACAAGTTAGAGGTGCTAGTGCAGAAGGAGATACAGATTGGGAAGGGAAAAGACCAAATCCCAAATCTGTAGGGTTAAAAAGTGTTTGTGGTTATAACTATACCAATGTGGGTAAGAAATACTAAGTATTGCAAATGCCTTATGGTGACCTCACGGAGGCCTCATGGTGTGACTGTGGCTGGAGGAGGGGCTGAGCCCCACGAAGGGTGTGTGTACCCGCTGCAGGTGCCTGGGGAGCGCTGTGCTGTACAGCACAGAAGTAAGAGCCTGAGTCTGTGGTCTGTGAAGAGAAAATGTGCAGTGAGTTGCAGCATTCTGTAGGGACTGTGGTGGCCTTTAATCTTCCGTCCTGTTTTGTCCCTAAAGGAAAGTAAACCAGATGAATGAGACAGCCCCCAGGGTTCTTATTACCAATTCACACTCTGTGGGGAAGTGGAAAAATTACACCAATATGTGGAGTTGACTCCCTCCTGGAGATTCAGTGCTGGGGGACTCTGCTCAACATTCACTTCTCACACACCTGATGAGGAAAGAGAAGTAGTCACAGGTGAGGGTCACCTTAGCTCCTACAAAACCCTGAAACTGCACTGCCCCCCAATCCCCATAGATGATGAAAAGGATAGAAAGTCTGCAAGTCTTGTCAGCCCCTCTCTCTCCCTTAAAAATGCAGAAGCTGGTCAATCCTTCAGAGTCCCCTGTGGGTCAGCCCCAACTCACAGCAAACCTGGGAAAACAAAAGCCCCAACACAGTGCCTGCTAGCCTCTTCATGATGCTTCATTTTCTTACTGAGACATTTCCGCTGTAAAATACTTCACTGAACCCTGAGGGGGTGAACGTCATAAGTCCATGCAGAAATGTTCTTGCTCCTACAGCCAATCAGCTCACCCAGCTTCCTTACTTTGTGACAGGAAGTCCCACCCTCCCACCTCAACCAATTCAGAATGGACTGGAGAGGAGTGGAGTGAAAGTGGGAAATAGAAAGGTCATTATGTTAGGACTTGAGGGGCATGTTTTAAGAACATTGCAAAGAAGGCAAACTCTGATTTGGAATTTGTGGAGGATTTTAGGGAAGAAAAAACAAAACTTAATTATCTAGCTGGTGTGGATGCAAGAGACTTTTGCAAAATGAAATATTATTTCCCAAGAGTTTTCAGGATCTTTTTTTCCCATCTCTTATGCACTCACCTGTGATTCTGAAGGGTGCTCACAAATCAACACAATATTCATAACAGTCTTGCCTAAAACATTTTGCAGTATTAAACAACTTTACTTTTAAATTTTATATATATATGTATATATATATATATATATATATATATAAACTGAACCTACATAAAGAGTGATTTTTTTGTCACTTTGTGAGCATTGAAAGATGGAGTAGCCATCATAGTCAACCAAAGAGTCTGAAATGCAGTAATCGGATGCAATTTCAAAAACGACAGAATGATCTCTGTTTGGATCCAAGACAAACCATTCAACCTGACCAATAATGCTAAAGAAGCTGAAGTTGAATGGTTCTATGAAGACCTACAAGACCCTCTAGAACTAACACCCAAAGAAGTTGTGCTTTCCATTATAGGAGACTGGAATGCAAACGTAGGAAGTCAAGAAATACCTGGAGTAACAGGCAAATTTTGCCTTGGAGTACAGAATGAAGCAGGGCAAAGGCTAACAGAGTTTTGCCATGAGAACTCACTGGCCATAGCAAACAATCTCTTCCAACAACACAAGAGAGGACTCTACACATGGACATCACCAGATGGTCAATACCGAAATCAGACTGATTATATTCTTTGCAGCCAAAGATGGAGAAGCTCTATACAGTCAGCAAAAACAAGACCAGGAGCTGACTATGGCTCAGATCATGAACTCCTTGTTGCCAAATTCAGACTTAAATTGAAGAAAGTAGGGAAAACCACAAGACCATTCAAGTATGGCCTAAATCAAATCCCTTATGACTATACAGCGGCAGTGACAAATAGATTCAAGGGATCAGAGCTGACAGGCAGAGTGCCTGAAACCTATGGACGGAGGCATATGACACTGTACCAGACTCAGGAATCAAGACCGTCCCCAAGAAAAAGAAATGCAAAGAGGCAAAATGGTTGTCTGAGGAGGCTTTACAAATAGCTGTGAAGAAGAGAAGTGAAAAGCAAAGGAGAAGAGGAAAAATATACCCATTTAATGCAGAGATTCAAAGAATAGCAGAGAGAGATAAGAAAGCCTTTCTCAGTGATCAATGCAAAGAAATAGAGGAAAACAATAGAATGGGAAAGATTAGAGAATTCTTCAAGAAAATTAAAGATACCAAGGGAAAATTTCATGCAAAGATGGGCACAATAAAAGACAGAAATGGTATGGACCTAACAGAAGCAGAAGATATTAAGAAGAGGTGGCAAGAATACACAGAAGAACTATACAAAAATGATCTTCACAACCCAGATAACCACAATGGTGTGATCACTCACCTAGGGCCAGACATCCTGGAATGTGAAGTCAAGTGGGCCTTAGAAAGCATCACTACAAACAAAGCTAGTAGAGGTGATGGAATTCCAGTTGAGCTATTTCAAATCCTAAAAGATGATGCTGTGAAAGTGTTGTGCTCAATATGCCAGCAAATTTGGAAAACTCAGCAGTGGCCACAGGACTGGAAAAGGTCAGTTTTCATTCCAATCCCAAAGAAAGGCAATGCCAAAGAATGTTCAAACTATTGCACAATTGCACTCATCTCACATGCTAGCAAAGTATTGCTCATAATTCTCCAAGCCAAATTCAACAGTACATGAAGCATGAACTTCCAGATGTTCAAGCTGGATTTAGAAAAAGCTGAGGAACCAGAGATCAAATTGCCAACATCCTCTGGATCCCTGAAAAAGCAAGAAAGTTCCAGAAAAACATCTATTTCTGCTTTATTGACTAAGCCAAAGCCTTTGACTGTGTAGATCACAGCAAACTGTGGAAAATTCTTAAAGAGATGGGAATACCAGACCACCTGACCTGCCTCCTGAGTAATCTGTATGCAGGTCAAGAAGCAACAGTTAGAACTGGACATGGAACAATAGACTGGTTCCAAATTGGGAAAGGAGTATGTCAAGGCTGTATATTGTCACCCTGCTTATTAACTTATATGCAGAGTACATCGTGAGAAATGCTGGACTGGAGGAAACACAAGCTGGAATCAAGATTGCTGGGAGGAATATCAATAACCTCAGATATGCAGATGACACCACCCTTATAGCAGAAAGTGAGGAGGAACTAAAGAGCTTCCTGATGGAAGTGCAAGAGGAGAGTGAAAAAGTTGGCTTAAAGCTCAACATTCAGAAAACTAAGATCATGGCATCCGGTCCCATCACTTCATGGCAAATAAATGGAGAAATAGTGGAAACAGTGTCAGAAATTTATTTTTTTTGGCTCCAAAATCACTGCAGATGGTGACTGCAGCCATGAAATTAAAAGACACTTGCTTCTTGCAAGAAAAGTTATGACCAACCTAGACAGCTTATTAAAAACCAAAGACATTACTTTGCCCACAAATGTCTGTCTAGTCAAAGATATGATTTTTCCAGTAGTCATGTATGTATGTGAGAGTTGGACTACAAAGAAAACGAGCACTGAAGAATTGATACTTTTGTATTTTGGTGTAGAAGACTCTTGAAAGAGCCTTGGACTGCAAGGAGATCCAACCAGTCCATCCTAAAGGAAATCAGTCTTGAATATTCATTGGAAGTATTGATGCTGAAGCTGACACTCCAATACTTTGGCCACCTGATGTGAAGAACTGACTCATTTGAAAAGACCCTGAAGCTGGGAAAGATTGAAGCTGGGGGGAGAAGGGAATGACAGAGATGGATGACAGATTGGATGGCATCACCGACTCATGAGTTGGAGTAAGATCCAGGAGTTTGTGATGGATAGGGAGGCTTCATGTTCTGCAGTCCACGGTGTCTCAAAGAGTTGGAAACAACTGAGTGACTAAAGTGAACTGAGGGAAAATGTGGGTACAGAATCACTGTTTAAATAAATATGTGCATGTTGAATAACACTATTCCTGGACTGTGACACCGGTAAGACAGAACAGTCTTTTTTATTTTGAGCAACTCTACTGAGGTATAAGTGACATTCCATAAAGTTCATCCATTTTGAAATTCCAGTTTAATAATTTTAATAAATTATCCTTCATCCTCAACTATACTTATTCTCTATTTCCATGCCTGGCAGGATAGAGGAGCCTAGTGTGCTGCAGTCCATGGGATCACAAAGAATCAGGCATGACTTAGTGACTGAACAGCGATAACAACATTAGCAAGAAGCATAGTTTTGCTGTGGTCTTTATTCAAAAGCTGTTAGAGCAAACAGAGGGATGCCAAGTTAACAAAGAGGGTACTGTAGCAGCTTTGATCTGTCTTAACTAGCTGGAAGTATCTTTCCCAGAATGTGCTTCCCATATTGTTCTGGCTTAGGGTTGGCCACAAAAGAAGTTAGTGTGACATGTGGAAGGTCGTTGTGATGAAGCAGCCACAGCTTTTATGTTTGGGTTGGTGCGGGGCTCCAGGGACTATGGTTACTCACAGGTGTTCCTCCTGATCTGATAGCTCATTGTTGACTCACGACCCCTCCACTTCCCACCAGACCTCCTCCTCATCTTCCGTTTGTCTTGGGCCAAGTATGTATGTAGCCAAGTAAGTGTGTATGTATGCCAAATGACACTCACTTCTCCTAAGCTCACCCTCTACTGTGAGACTGAAGGAGGTGAGACATAGACAAGTTTTAGTGTGTCTACGTGGGTTCCATTACCCTCATGGTTCTAGTATGTCCTTATGAGTCACAGTTTGTCTATGCTTCAGTCTCTCCCTAACTTTGCTCTAGCTGATTAACAATGAATTCAGTCTCAACACCAGATCCAAAGATAACAGCTTTGTATACACTCTTCCACCAGATCTAGCAATTGCCTCAGTTCTAATCTTCATCATTAATTTCTTATTTGATACCACTGGTGATCTGCTTCTCTGATTGTACCTTAAGTGACACAAGTCTAAGAAAGGACTAAGGAAATGATTTTCATGATGATTTCAGATAACTATACCCAGATTTGTGACATTAGTGTATTTTAGTGAAACTGTCACTTTTAATTAACTTTGGAATAAGTTTAGACAACTTTACACATGTTCTGTATGATTAATTTAGTCAAAAATTCAAGAGGAGAATGTAAACAGTAGAAAGTTTCTCTGGACATAGAAGAAGCTTTAATTTAGAATTAAATTTTCTGATTCAGACCACACATTAAGCAATCACATGATTACTATTTCTTGTCTGGGGTCTGCAGGTGTGCATTTCAGCTGGAGTCCTGCAGCAGTGGAGCTCTCTTATTAAGCTCTGGGGTTTTTATTAAGCTCTGTACGGCTTTTCCCATTACTTCAAGCATTGTGATCATGTTCTTTTGTACTTGTACTTGAGAGCTCCCTTAGAGCACAGAAGTACTTTGCCGAGTCTTCCAGCTGTAAGGCTGAAATGGTGAGGCTGATGGATTTATCTGCTTTCTGGAAGTTTACAGAGTAGCGGCCATTCGCTGCATTCCCGTGTTCTGAATGTTGATGAATAAGGAGAGTCATCTGTCCCCTGGGAAGCTGCTTGTACCAATAAATGGAGTAGTAGTAGGTGAACCAACCTATTCCATACTGACAGTTAAAAATGACTAACTGCCCCGCTTGCTTGATTATGTCTGACTGGTCTTGAGTAACTTTCTGGGCCACACAAGATCCTGTGGAAAATGTGAGAAAACAGAGCCAAAATAGGAACAAAATAATGCAGAAATTAATTTTGGACTGACTCAAAAATTTATAAGCCAAACTGAAATCACAAGACGCTTGCTTTTCCCCAATCCTCTTTTCCTCCCCAAGTCCCTGTGAAGCTCCACATGCCTGTGTGCGGTCCCTTCACCCTGAACACACGCACCCATGTTTGGAAGCATCCCTACCGGAGAAGGCAAAGGCCAGGAACACCCAGAGCAGGCTGGAGAGCGGCATGAGGCACGGATTCTGTACATAAATGTGTTTAATTCTGCCTCAAGCTAAGAATTCTTTAAGTGCCTGACAGCACATATACACGGCACCTGGCTCCTGTATGGCTCCTCCCCCAGACAGGAAGTGGGGTTTGTCATGTTCCTAGACCAGCTTGTCTGTGCCCAGAAGGGAAAAAGTCTTGCTCACTACAAACCTTTACTTTGGCTACTTGTCTTTCCCTGGTCATTAAGTTTGGCAGATCCTGAAAAGGGGCATGAAGAAAGCAATTAATGTTAAAGGTTTAAACTGAGGGAAACTGAAGGTTAAACAAGTTGACATACATTGGTATTTATTCAGTAAAATAATTTTGCCATCCTGTTTAAGATATAACTTAGTATAGCCTCTGAAACATTCTTGTAATCGACTAATTGGTCATTCATTTAGCCTATACTTACTTTTCTCCATCCAGAATCTAGTAACTGTTTTAAAACTTCCACAGATCTTAGGCCTTCTGAGTGAAAAGCAATCTTAACCAAAGTAATTAATATCTCATCTTTTTTTTTTTTTTTTTTACTTAATTCCAGGACTCTACTTAGGTTTTTCAATAAATAAAACTACTTCAACATGAAATGATTTTAAAACATCAGTTCATCTGAATTTCAGCGTCTGTTCTTTGGTTTATATTTAAATGAAATTATAACTGGAATAAAATATTATTCTTTTGAAATCTGATATTGAGTCTTATGTATTAGACTTTGAGGGAAATCAGGCTATTCAATCCTGTTGCCTCTAAATGTACAATTGTACTTATTAGATCATGTGTACTGCTGCTGCTGCTGCTAAGTCGCTTCAGTCGTGTCCGACTCTGTGCGACCCCATAGACGGCAGCCCACCAGGCTCCCCCGTCCCTCATCCAAATGTCACATTTTCTATCTCATTGGTTCAGAGTATTCAGTCTAACTTCTCAGTCACTCATTATTATTTCTCTTTGTAAAATAAAGTTAAGATAAACATGCCAGATCTTTCTCTGATGTACTGCTATAATGCACTTCTACAAAACTCAGTATCTACAGACTGCAGGCACTTAGTACCTGTCAATACCACAGAAGTTGGTGACTGAAGCTCTGTGCACTGTTTCATGTTCATGTGGAATGTAGCTGTCAATCTTGCATTTGGTTTCAGTGTCGTAATGGATGAATTAATGTAAAAGAATGAAAGGCAAATAGACAAGTAGAAAAGAAACACACAGGCAAGGTCTAAAACAATGCCAGTTCATGGAATTTAAGATCAAAATGACTCATGAATGAGTGAAGCAGGGAGGCGAGTTTGTATTTATCTGGGACTTCTACTCTTCTGTCCCATTTGACTTCTGAGTGCTGGCAGGTAGCTAATGCCTGGGCTTGAAATTATTTGTAACTAAGCAGAGGAGATCATGAATGACTGCATCAGCCTGTGCAGCAGCATGATGTTATAAAATATAGATATATATTAATATAATAATCACATAAATATTAATAAATTGATATTGATGACATTTTTATCAAAATACAGACCATAATCTTATACATCAGTTTTTATACATGCTCTTTGGTTTTGATATGAAGCTTTATGAAGTTTTAGCACATATATAGGTTCTTGTACCACCACTAAAATCATGACACATCTCTCTAAAGAAACCCTCTTTGCATACCCTCCATATCTCTGCAACTGTTTATAATCCCAGTAACTACTAATCTCATTTTTATCTCTATGTTTTGTCCTTTTGAGGATGTTGTATAAGTATAATCACACCATATATACAATCATAATAATCCAATAAGTGTAGACATACATCATGTAGCCTCTGAGACTGATTTTTCTTTCATTCAGCATAACATCCTGAGATCCATCCTGGCTATTGTTGTTTAGTTGCTAAGTCATGTCATACTCTTTTTAGACCCCATGTACTGTAGACTGCCAGGCCACTCTGTCCTTGGAATTTTCCAGAGAAGAATACTGGAGGGGTTGCCATTTCCTTCTCCAGGGGATCTTCCTGACCCAGGCATCAAACCTGGGTCTTCTGCACTGCAGGCAGATTCTTTACCACTGACCCATCTAGGAATCCCCATCTAAGCTATTGCAAGTATCAACAGTCTGTTTCTTTTAATAACTACAGAATCACCAACTTACGATGTTTTGACTTCAGATTTTCAACTTTACAGTGATAAGAAAGTAATACACATTCAGTGGTAACCATACTTTGAATTTGTAAATTTGGTCTTTTCCCATGCTAACAAGATGTGGTGTATATTCTCTGGTGATTCTTGGCAGCAGCAGTGAGCTGAGCTCCTGGCCTGCCCTGAGATCATGATGGTAAACAACCAGCCCACTTGCATTCATTCTGTGCTCATACAGTCACTCTGCTTTTCACTTTCAGTGTATGTATTCTCAGTCACTACAGTCATGTCTGACTCTTTGCAACCTTATGGACTGAAGCCCACCAGGCTCCTCTGTCCATGAAATTCTCCAGGCAAGGTTATGGGAGTGGCCTGCCGTGTCCTCCTCCAGGGCATCTTCCTGATCCAGGGGTTGAACCCATTACTTGCATTGGCAGGCCAGCTCTTTACCATTGGTGCCACCTGGGAGGCCCACTTTCAGGTCAGTTCAGTTCAGTTCAGTTCAGTCGTTCAGTAATGTCTGACTCTTTGTGACCCCTTGCAGCACACCAATTTTACTACAGTACTCAAGGAATTGCATGAGATTTTCAACACTTTAGTATAAAATAGACTTTGTGTTAGATGATTTCTTCCAACTGTACACTAATGTAAATGTTGAGCACCTTTAAGTTAGGCTGGGTTAGGAATATGGATCTTTGTCAATACATGATATAGGACAAAGGTCTGTCTAGTCAAAGCTATGGTTTTTCCACCAGTCATGTATTGATGTGAGAGTTGGACCATAAAGAAAGCTGAGTGCTGAAGAATTGATGCTTTTGAACTGTGGTGTTGGAGAAGATTCTTGAGAGCCCCTCAGACATCAAGGAGATCAAAACAGTCAATCCTAAAATAAATGAACCCTGAATATTCGTTGGAAGGACTGATGAAGCTGAAGTTACAATACTTTGGCCACCTGATGCAAAGAACTGATTCATTGGAAAACACCCTGATGCTGGGAAAGACTGAAGCCAGGAGGAGAAGGGAACGACAGGATGAGATGGTTGGATGGCATCATCAACTTAATGGACATGAGTTTGAGCAGGCTTGGGGAGTTGGTGATGGACAGGGAAAACTGGTGTGCTACAGTCCATGGTTGCACAGAGACAGACATGACTGAGCAACTGAACTGAACTAAACTGATGGTCCATTTTGAGACTGCTCAAATTTTTGTATAAGACGTGATATTTAGGCCAAGTTTCAATTATTTCCCAACAATATTCAATTGTCCCAACCTCATTTGCTTATGAGACTATGTCACTTCTATTGAGTTGTCTTTGCACTTTTTCAAAATATAAGTTTTCCCAACCTGTGTAGATCTACCGCTATACACTTACAAAGTGACATAAACTTAATGATATTTATTCATTACCCTTAAAACATTATAGAACCTGCAGAATAGTTTTCTTTTTTATTATTAATATTTATAATTTGTGTTTTTGTTTTTTCCGTGGATAATTCTACCTAGGAATATATCAATGTTATTCATCTTTTTTAAAAAGTTGACTTTGTATTTATGGTTATCTTCATAGCATTCTTTGTATTTCACTAATCAAACATTTCATTATTGACTTCTTTGGTGATGAGTTTAATTTGCTTTTCCATCATCTTTTGCTACAAGTCTTGATAATAGTTTTTCAACTTTTTTTCTTTAGTGATATAAGTATTTAAAAAGATAAATTTCCTTCTATGCATTATTTTAGCTGCACCTCATACATGTTTATATCATGTACTCTCACAATATTTACTTTCAAAATATTTTCTAAAGTCATCGTAATTTTTTCTTTAACCCATGTTATTTTTAAGTTAGTGCATGTATTCCAAATGTTTGGAAGTTTTTAGGGACATCTTTTAACAACTGATTTTCTGTATCAATTCCATTTTGATGAAAGAATAAATTCTGTATACTTTCAGTTTTCTTAAATATATTAAGACTTTTTATGCACAAACAAATTGTGTGTGTGTGTTTCATCTGTACAGCAGGATGTGTCTGGAGCCTCAGCTGCAGGTTTGGGTACAGGCTGCAGGTGTCTGGGGAGCACTGTGCACTTGCTGCACAGAAGTAGGTGGCTGAGTCTCCAGGCTGGGAAGTTGTGACGTGCAATGAGAGCTGTTTGGCACTCTTATTGAGGAAAACTGTGAGTCTTCCATCTTCCATCTCATTCACAACTGAACGTATGGCTATCAAGAACGCAGGGCCTTTACCAGGATATTGTCGGTACCATGGGAAGTAGTCAAACAAACTGTTCTCATAACTACAGTTCAGAATGGAAATCTCTCCTTCCTGGACTGTCAGAGATCGAGGGCTCTGTTTGACCTGCTGTTGGTCACTTTTCTCCTTCTGTTGTCCATTCACCCCTGCTTAAATAGATAAAAGCCATTAATTTCATAAAATATATTTCTTTTTTTTAAGTTTCTATATGCATCAACTTGTTTGTAATCCAAGTTTCTCAGTCCCCCTAATTAACAAAATAGCCTAGGTTTTCTCCTCCACAACTTACAGACTAGATGAAGCCACAGGATCAAAAATGATGCTCCCAGTATCTTGTCCATTGTTTCTGGCCCCAGTGCTCAGCAGCAACTCAAGTTCCTCTTCTGCTCTTCTCAGCCAGCTAGAACTCTGACTTTACGTTCACACCTGCTTTTATTCTTTCAGCAGGCCTCACCCTTTCACAATTGCTTTCACTTAAACCTCTCTCTCTCAAAAGTACTAGTTCTCATTTGGTGCTAATTTAGAATCACCAAAAATCAAATTAATTGGGAATCAGAAATGCGCTCCCCCAATTTAAATGGATAAAGAGCATGTTAGAATTTCTCCCACACTATCCCCTTCTTCCTTTCCTTACACCTCCTAGAAGTTTAAAAATCATATATCAGGACAAGTTGATGTGTTAATAGGAAATAACGTTATATGACAATGGGGAAGAGAGAGACTCCCAAGAAGTCACAAGATTAGTATGTAGGAGACATTTCTTTCTCTCTCTCTCTCTCTCTCTCTCTCTTTGCAAACTACTTAAAGTCTACTGAGAATACACAAGGGGCAAAATATTTCATAACTAGCTAAACTTCCCTGATGGCTTCCCTGGTGGCTCAGACGGTAAAGAATCTGCCTGCCAAGCAGGAGACCAGGGTGTGTTCCCTAGGTCAGGAAGATCCCCTGGAGAAAGAAATGGCAATCCACCCCAGTATTCTTGCCTGGAGAATCCCATGGACCAAGGGAGCCTGGCAGGGTCACAATGTCTGAAACTACTGAGTAACTAACACTTTCACTTTCACAAGCTAAGTTTATGCATTAGAACATAAAGAATATATAGTCCTTTTGCCCTGGTGGAACTTAAATTTTAACACCATCGTTCAGATGTTTCCACACTTTACATGACCTTCAGAAGTAAAATAAATAAATAAATAAATAAATAAATAAATAAATTTCAATTTATATTTCTTCTAAAATATAAATTAGGCAAATAAAATATTTCCAAGAATAGGCATGGAGAAAACAAATTGAGAAGCACTAGAGTAATCTATTCTGGAGGATCTTTGATCTCCAAAGGATAAAATTGACTAGAAAAATTCTGCAGAATTCAGAAGATATGGGACCATGATCATTCCGTAATGAAACATTTTTGGTAGTTCTCATCCTTAGTTACATCTTAACCTCACAGGTAAAATACAAAAATGTGAAGGATCAGTTTGGCTTTTGAAGTCAACACATCAGGGTATAGAGACAGAAATTAAGGAGTGCCTCTTCCAGCACAGCAGGTAAGAAAGACTTGAGATGGGGGCGAGTGCCTAATGAAAAGACAGACACATTTAATTTGGCAAATGGGGAGTCAGGGAGCCCTCCCGCTGTCCATGGCAGGAAGACAAAATGGCTCCTTTCAGCCCACACTTTTATTGGTAGAAGACACAAAAGATCATTAGGGAATAGTTATACTGGAGAGTTTGATTAGCACACCATAAAGAGGGAGTAAAGTTAAGGCTCTGCTGTTGATCAGGAACATCTTGTTTTGTTTCCATGGGGACGGAGGCAGGTGTAGACAGTGAAGCGGATCAGAGAGCAAGTCCACCCAAGAATGTCCCTTCGGCTCGCTTACTAAGACAATCGCAAGGACGCAGTTTGCCGCACCGTCCAGTCACGGGGTAGATTCTGGTCTCCGCTCTGCCAGGGTGCAACAAAGGAGCTCATATTTTTGAAGCACAGAGAATAGTTTGCGGTCTCTGCATTGATGTGATCTCAGATACTCTCAAAGAAAAGCATCTTCACGGTTCAAAGGAAACAATGATATCCATTCCCACTTCACATACTAATCCATCTAGTCCAGCTCTCTAAGGGGATTTTTTATTGTTAAATTTTGGTGTGTTTTCTTTTTTATTCATTTTTTTGTTAACACATGTCTTCAGTATATATTTACTAGCGATACTAAGTGCCTACTAAATGGTCATACTTAGGTCTCATTTAAGAAAGAAACAGAAATAGCACTCTTCGGTCAACCCACTCCCAGTACTCAAGTACATTCAGATAAAAGCTACTAAAGAGAAATGTGTTTCTATATGATGGACCCAAGAAAATGATAATGGACTCACTTCTGGACTCAGTCAGAGAGTAGTTCTGATGGAGGAGCTGCTTGAACTGGAACTTATACCACCACTAGATTTCTTAGTAAAGAATGGGGTAAGGGAATTCTGGCACTGATTAACTCAGTATGATTGCAGTTTGGCATGTATCTGGGTGAAAACATTATACATTTATATTAGAGAAACTAAGGTGGCCTTAATCTTAAAGGACAATATATATTCTTTACAGAGATACTAACTCTCAAAGTCATACTTTTCAAACTGTTAGACAAATATACACAGATACTATTTAGGAAGATAGATGGACACATACATACATGCAAGAATGATAGATGTAAATTGAACCAACGTTGGAGATAAAAATTTGATAGATATTTAAAGGATCCTTTCTGGCTCCTTGAAGAATCTGTGTATGTGGGACAAAAGTTAATCTTCTCTGAAGCAGCGTTGCCCCTCTGTGGCCATACAGAGATATTACTCTGAATGACTTTATCCAGCTTCTTAAAATGGGGAAAAGACAAGTTTCTTCAGTAAGTGGTGTTGACCATACTGAACACCTACAAGGATAAGACTAAAACTAAAATATAACACAACATATATAAATATAAACTGAAAATGGATTAAAGACTGAAAAGTAAGACCTGAAACCTTAAAACTCATAAAAGAAAATATAGGCAGTATGCTCATTGATGTTCCTCTTTGCAATATTTTTTTCTGTCTCAAAGGCAAGGGTAACAAAAGCAAAAATAAATAAACGGGACCTAATCAAAGTAAAATCTAATGAACAGCAAAGAAACCACCAGCAAAAATAAAAGGCAAACTACTGAATGGGAGTAAATATTTGCAATTAGGGGTTAATATCCAAAATACATAAAGACATCATATACCTCAATATCAAAAACACAGTCTGACTGAAGAATGGGCATAGGACCTGAGTAGCCATTTTTCCAAAGAGATAGCCAACAAGTACATGAAAAGACATCCAAAGTCTCTAATATTCAGAAAAATAGCAAATCTATGTCAAAATGAGGTGTCACCTCACATCTATCAGTATGGCTATCACCAAAAGAAAAAAAATAACAAGTGTGGCGAGGAGGCAGAGGAGAGGAAACGCTAGTGCACTGCTGCTGGGTTGGAAATTGCTGCAGCTACTATGGAAAACATTATGGAGATTCCTCTCAAAACACTAAAAATATAACTTCCATATAACCCAGCAATTCCACTCCTGGGTATTTATCCAAAGAAAACAAAAACGCTTCAAAACTGTATCTGCACCCAAATGTTTATAGCAGCATTATTTACAATAACCAAGATCCAAAACCAAGCTAAGTGTTCATTCATAGATGAATGGATAGAGAAAATACCGATCTTTCATCTAACTATCTATACACACACACACTCTCTCTCTCTACAATGGAACATTAATCAAATATAAAAAAAGAATGTAATCATGCCAAATGTAACAACATGGATAGATACAGAGTGTATTATACTTAGTGAAATAAGTCAGACAGAGGAAGACAAATACTGTGTCTTTGTACTTATATATGCTACATAGAAGCAAAGCAAAACAAAGGAACAAATAGAACAAAAACAGAATCACAGGAACCAATGGCAGACTGCCAGGTATTTCCCCATAAAAGGTGATTTTATTTGAGATCACCAAAGGACTGCAGTCTGGATCAGCAACCATGAGGAGCCACATGCAAGTCCCCACTGGACAAGGAAAGGAAGTGCTTTTATAGAGAAGACAAGGAGATGTGGAGGGTTATAGTAAACAGAGTGCCCTTGACTTTCCATTGACCGCGTCCTCACCAGGGAAGAAGAGGCTTCTTTCATCTTCCCTTTGCCCTCTGTGATGTCCGCAGGTCGGGAGAGCTCCCCCTCTTCTTTCAGCTCTATTTAATTGAGGTTTCTGTGCATTAAATTTTCATACCTTATAGGACAGAGTCAGAAAGATATTTGATTCCAGGAGATGAGGGAGCCACGGTGGTGGAAGTAAGATGTTGGAGTGATTCAAGAAGGGGTCTTGAGCCATGGATACAAGTGGCTTCCAAGCTACAAAATGAAAGGAAACAGATTCTTCCTCAGAAAGCCTGGAAGGAATCAATCCTGCCAAGACCTTGATGTAGACAGCAAAACAGATTTTAGATTTCCTGCCTCCAGAACTATAAGAAATATTTTGTCAGTGATCAAGTTCATATCAAACATTGAGCAAATATTTTCTGTTCACTTTGTTGCGCTCATAGGATGGGATACCAGTGCTTACAGTTGCCTGTTGGGACACATCGTGGTGAGACAGACCTGAACATTCTTGAGACACCCAACCAAGCCGGATAATATATTTACTGGAGAGATTTCTCTCTTCTTTTAGTTGCTTTCAATGCTTACTGTTTTGGAGTCCAGCTTACTGTGGGAAATATTTATTTTAATTCTGTCATCTTATCAGATTCTTTTAGTTATAAGTTAGAGATTCTAGTGTGGAAGGAGATACAGATTGAGAAGGGAAAAGACCAAATCACAAATCTGTAGGGTTAAAAAGTGTTTGTGGTTATAACTATACCAACGTAGGTAAGAAATACTAAGTATTGCAAATGCCTTATGGTGACCTCGCGGAGGCCTCATGATGTGCCTGTGGCTGGAGGAGGGGCTGAGCCCCATGAAGGGTTTGTGTATGGGCTCCCTGTTTATTTTGCAACTTCCCATTCGTTATCTGTTTTACACAAAATATATTTTAGCTGTTAACTATTGCTATTTGTATTCTGCTTTTTGCCTCTAGTAGGTTATTTTAAAAGAAGAATAAGGGGTTTTAAAACATATGAAAGGCAAGTCTTTGCTTTTTCTCAGACTCTATGAATAATAATGGTTCTGTGTATATGGATTTTGAGGTAAAAAGGATGGAAAATGAGGACCTGTTTATTTTCACTGAGGTAAAATTGAAGTGATCTGTAGGCACAGGGATCAGATGGGCAGTTTGAGATTATTGCAGATGTTTACTAAAGGAAGTGTGAGAAATAGTGTATAAAAATAAAGCTTATTGCGAATCAATAATTATTATTGTGCACACAGTGGGTATTAGAGAAGTTAAATAGAAGAGAGAAAAGAAGTGAGGTGCAACCTGAGTGGGTCACTTGGAACTTTGCCAAAGCAATGTGTTTAACCTAGAATGCCTGTTATAGGCCACTGCTAGATAAAGAAAGCTTTTTTTACCTTCATACCCTATTGTCTAGACATACAAGAAGAAATAAGTTCACTACAGGTAGGTATAGTTGCACCTCCACTTTAGGGGGCTTCTTAGAGCCAGTGATGCAGCTGTCAGGCAGGTCACTAACTGGCCTCCAGTTCTTCCTGCAGCATCAGTGCCGAATCAGTGAGACCAGGACAGACCTGCCTATAATGAGTGTTATTCTCTTTTCAGTGTCTCTATTCTCTCTCAGTGTCTCTATTCAGATTTCCATCAGAACTCTGTTTGTTCTACAGAGGCAGGAGCATGGAATATAATGTCACTGATTCCCTATGAAGAGCATTCCCAACATGAGAAGGGTAGTGGGAAACATGGCTATGCAGGAAGGAAACTGAGATCCATTTTGTGGAAGATCTCCCCTGAGGAGCAGGAAGGAATGTGCCAGAAGGTGCTGAGTCTTTATTACAGGGAAATCTGAGATTCAAAGGATCCCAATGTAAGCAAGTTCTAGTGACTATCAGGAAGAAATGAGTCCTTGACAATTATGCTGCTGGTGCTGAGCCTATTCAAATGTACACCTCAGTGAGCTGTGAGGTACAGAAGCTCCTGAGGGGGTGTGGAAATGGAGCTTTTATTAAAGGTGACATTTAAAGTTTCTGCAACATCACCTGGAGGTCAACAACTGGAACAAATCCTTTCTTGAGTATTTCGTGCTCTGTTTCCTCTCTGTTCTTACCAGGGTTGAATTTCTTCCCATTATATTCTGACAAGAGTGTTTTCAGGGTTTCCCATATTCAATTTTTGTTGTTGTTGTTGTTTTTCAGTTGCTAAGTTGTGTCCAACTCTTTGTGACCTCATGGACTGCAGCATGCCAGGCTTCCCTGCCCTTCACTATCTCCCAGAATATGCTCAAACTCATGTCTCCTGGTAGCTCAATTGGTAAAGAATCCACCTGCAATGCAGGAGACCCCATATGGATTCCTGGGTCAGGAAGATCCACTGGAGAAGGATAGGTTACCCACTCCAAGATTCTTGGGCTACCCTGGTGGCTCAGCTGGTAAAGAATCCACCTGCAATGTGGGAGACCTGGGTTCAATCCCTGGTTGGGGAAGATCCCCTGGAGAAGGGAAAGGCTACTCACTTCAGTATTCTGGCCTGGAGAATCCCATGGACTGTATAGTCCATGGGTTTGCAAAGATTTGGACATAGCTGAGTGACTTTCACTCACGTGTTCACTGAGTCGATGATAGCAATGGCAACCCACTCCAGTACTCTTGCCTGGAAAATCTCATGGATGGAGGAGCATGGTAGGCTGCAGTCCATGAGGTTGCCAAGAGTCGGACACAACTGAGCAACTTCACTTTCACTTTTCACTTTCATGCATTGGAGAAAGACATGGCAACCCACTCCAGTGTTCTTGCCTGGAGAATCCCAGGGACGGGAGAGCCTGGTGGGCTGCCATCTATGGGGTCACACAGAGTCGGACACAACTGAAGTGACTTAGCAGCAGCAGCAGCCATCCTACTACATCATCCTCTGTTGCCATTTTCTCCTGCCCTTGATTTTTCCCAGATCAAGATCTTGATTTTTCCCAGATTTTGAGGTCATTTGCAGAAATAAGAATAATAATACTAATGAAAATTTGTTTTTCAACTTGATATAATATATTTATGTATTACATTAACCAATTTTAACTCCCTCTCCAACTTGCTTACATGTAGTAACATAAGAGATGCTAAAATAAGTCAATGTTATATGTTATTATATCTCAGTAGTGAAGATACTGGATTCAATGGGAGGGTATGTCTTAGGTAGAAAAGAAAATAACATCATTCACAAAGGGACAAATGAACTTGCTATAATCTTCACAGAATATGTTTAGAATATTTTGATTTGAATGAGGAATTACTGCATCATATTAGCAAGAAGTGTGGTCCTAGAGAAGACTCTTGAGAGGCCCTTGGATTGCAAGGAGATGAAACCAGTCAATCCTAAAGGAAATCAACCCTGAATATTCATTGGAAGGACTGATACTGAAGCTGAAACTTCAGTACTTTGGCCACTTGGTGAGAAAAGCCAACTCATTGGCTCAAAAGACCCTGATGCTGGGAAAGATTGAAGGCAAAAGAAGAAGACAGCAGGAGAGGCTGAGGTGGTTGGATGGTATCACCAACTCAGTCGACATGAATTTGAGCAAACTCCAAAAGATAGTGGGAGATAGAGGATCCTGCAGTCCATAGGATCACAGAGTCAGACACGACTTAGTGACTGAACAGCAACAAAAACATTAGCAAGAAGCATGGTTTTGCTATGGTCTTTATTCAAAAGCTGTTAAAGAGTACAGATGGATGCCACGTTAACAAAGAGGATACTGTAGCAGCTTTGTACTATCTTAACTAGAAATATCTTTCCCAGAATGTGCTTCCCATATTTTTCTGGGTTAGGGTTGGCCACAAAAGAAATTTGTGTGACATTCGGAAGGTCGTTTTGATGAAGCAGCCACAGTTTTTATGTTTGGGGGGTTGGTGCAGGGCTCCAGGGACTATAGTTACTCACTCATGTTGCTGCTGATCCAATAGCTTATCTTATCATTGATTCACAACCCTTCCACTTCCCACCAAACCTCCTCCCCATCTTCTCTTTGTCTTGGACCAAGTAGGTATGTTAGCATGATGCCAAATGACACTCACTTTTCCTAAGGTCACTCACTTCTGTGAAACTGAAGGAGGTGAGACATAGACAAGTTTTAGTGTGTCTGTGTGGGTTCCATTACCCTCATGGTTCTGGTATGTCCTTATGAGTCACAGTTTGCCCATGCTTTGGGCTATATCCAACTTTGTTCTACAAATACTAATCTAGTTGATTAACAATGAATTCAGTCTCAGCACCACATACAAAGATAGCAGCTTTGTATACACTCTTCCACCAGATCTAGCAATTGCCTGAGTTTTAATCTTCATAACCAATTTCTTATTTGACAGCACTGGTAATCTGCTTCTCTGATTGTATCTTAAGTGACACAAGTCTAAGAAGAAAGGACTTAGGAAATAATTTCATGATGATTCTAGATAACCAGACCCAGGTTCAGAGAAGGCAGTGGCATCCCACTCCAGTACTCTTGCCTGGAAAATCCCATGGATGGAGGAGCCTGGTGGGCTGCAGTCCATGGGGTCGCTAAGAGTTGGACACGACGGAGTGACTTCACTTTCATTTTTCATTTTCATGCATTGGAGAAGGAAACGGCAACCCACTCCAGTGTTCTCACCTGGAGAATCACAAGGACGGGGGAGCCTGGTAGGCTGCCGTCTATGGGGTCGCACAGAGTCGGACACGACTGAAGTGACTTAGCAGACCCAGGTTTGGGATGTGAGTGTAGTTTAGTGAAACTGTCACTTTACATTATTATAGAGAACGTTTACAACTTTAGACAAGGTTACACATGCTCTGCATGATTGATTTAAAGTCAAGAATTCAAGAGGAGAATATTAGTAGAAAGTCACTCAGGACACCTGCTTCCAAATTACATAGAAGAAGCTTTTATTTAGAATCAAATCTTCTGATCCAGATCACAGATTAAGGAACCACAGGACTACTATTTCTTGTCTGGGGTCTGCAGCTGTACACTTCAACCTGGGTCCCGCAGCAGGGAGACTCTCTCTTATTAAGCTCTGGGGTTTTTGTTCAGCTTTTCCCATTACTTCAAGCACTGTGCGTTCCCAGAGAGCACAGAAGTATTTTCCAGAATGCTCCAGCTTTAAGGATGAAATGGTGAGGCTGATGAACTTATGTGCTTTCTGAAAGTTTACAGAGTAGTGGCTGTCCCTTGCATTCCCATCTTCTGAATACTGATGAATGAGGTAAGTCATCTCTCCACTGGGAAGCTGCTTGTACCAAAATATCCAGTAGGTGTACATGTTCCAACTTGTTTCATACCGACAGTTCAGGATGACTACGTTCCGCACTTGACTGGTTATGTCTGGCTGCTATTGAGTAAGTTTCTGAGCCACACTAGATCCTGTGGACAAAAACAAGAAAATAGAGCTGAAATAGTGAACAAAATAATGTAGAAATTCAACTAATTTTGGACCCAAATATTTACAAACCATACTGAAATCATAAGATGCTTGCTTTTCCCCAATCCTCCTTTCCTCCCCAAGTCCCTGTGAAGCACCATGCGACTGTGTGCAGTCCCTTTACCCTGAACACACACACCCATGCTTGAGAGCATCCCTACCAGAGAAGGTGGAGGCCAGGAACACCCAGAGCAGACTGGAGAGAGGCATGAGGCATGGATTCCCCTACACAAATATGCTCATTTCTGCCTCAAACTAAGATTTCAGTGTCTTTGAGTGCCTGGCAGCACATATACACGGTAACTGGTTCCTGTGTGACTCCTCCCAAACAGGAAGTAGGGTGTCATGTTCATCGACCACGTGGTCTGTGTACAGATAAAGACTGGCTCACCACACACCTTTACTTTGTCTACTTTTCTTTCCCTGGTCATTAAGTTTGGCAGAGCCTGAAAAGGGGCATGAAGAAAGCAATTAATATTAAAGGTTTGAACTGAAGGAAACTGAAGATTAAACAGGTTGACATACATTTATTTTTTTTTTTTAATTTTTACTTATTTATTTATTTTTTATTTTACTTTACAATTCTGTATTGGTTTTGCCATTCATTGACATGAATCCATCACGGGTGTACATGCGTTCCCAAACATGAACCCCCTCCCACCCCCCTCCCCACAACATCTCTCTGGGTCATCCCCGTGTACCAGCCCCAAGCATGCCGTATCCTGTATTGGACATAGAGTGGCGATTCGATTCTTACATGATATTATACATGTTTCAATGTCATTCTCCCAAATCATCTCACCCTCTCCCTCTCCCTCTGACTTCCCTGGTGGTCCAGTGGCTAGGACTACATGCTCCCAATGCATGGGGTGCAGGTTCAATCCCTGAACAGGGAACTAGATGCCATGTGCTGCAACTAGGACTTGGTGCAGCCAAAATAAATATTTATTTATTTTAAATGAAGGCGAATCACTTTACAATAGTGTAGTGGTTTTTGCCATACACTGACATGAATCACCCATAGGTGTACATGTGTTCCCCATCCTGAATTCCCCTTCCACCTCCCTCCCCATCCCATCCTTCAGTGTCATCCCAGTGCACCAGCCCTGAGCACCCTGTCTCATGCATCTAACCTGGACTGGCAATCTCTTTCACATAGGATAATATACATTTCAATGTTATTCTCTCAAATCATCCCACCCTCGCCTTCTTCCACAGAGTCCAAAAGATTGTTCTATACATTTGTGTTTCTTTTGCTGTCCTGCATATAGGGTCATCATTACCATTTTCCTAAGTTCCATATATATGTGTTAGTATACTGTATTGGTGTTTTTCTTTCTGACTTACTTCACTCTGTATAATAGGCTCTCATTTCATCCATCTCATTAGAACTGATTTAAATGCATTCTTTTTAATAGCTGAGTAATATTTCATTGTATATACATACCACAGCTTTCTTATCTATTCATCTGCTGGTGGACATCTAGGTTGCTTCCATGTCCTGGCTATTGTAAACAGTGCTGTGATGAACACTGGGGTATGCGTGTCTCTTTCAATTTTGGTTTCTCAGTGTGTATGCCCAGCAGTGAGATTGCTAGGTCATATGGCAGTTCTCTTTCCAGTTTTTTAAGGAATCTCCACACTGTTCTTCATAGTGGCTGTATTAGTTTGCATTCCCACCAACAGTGTAAGAGGGTTCCCTTTTCTCCACACCCTCTCCAGCACTTATTGTTTGTAGGCTTTTGGACAGCAGTCATTCTGACCGGCGTGACATGGTACCTCATTGTGGTTTGATTATCATTTCTCTGATGAGTGATATTGAGCATCCTTTCACATGTTTGTTAGCCATATGTATGTTTTCTTTGGAGAAACGTCTGTTTAGTTCTTTGGCCCATTTATTGATTGGGTCATGTATTTTTCTGGAATTGAACTGCAGGAGCTGCTTGTATATTTTTGAGATTGATTTTTTTGTCAGTTGCTTCATTTGCTATTATTTTCTCCCATTCTGAAGGCTGTCTTTTCACCTTGCTTATAGTTTTCTTCATTGTGCAAAACTTTATGTTTAATTAGTTCCCATTTGTTTATTTTTGCCTTTATTTCCATTACTCTGGGAGGTGAGTCATAGAGGATCCTGCTGTGATTTATGTCCGAGAGTGTTTTGCCTATGTTTTCCTCTAGGAGTTTTATAGTTTCTGGTCTTACACTTAGATCTTTAATCAATTTTGAATTTATTTTTGTGTATGGTGTTAGAAAGTGTTCTAGTTTCATTCTTTTACAAGTGGTTGACCAGTCTTCTCAGCACTACTTGTTGAAGAGATTGTCTTTTCTCCATTCTATATTCTTGCCTCTTTTGTCAAAGATAAGGTGTCCATAGGTGCATGGATTTATCTCTGGGCTTTCTATTTTGTTCCATTGATCTATATTTCTGTCTTTGTGCCAGTACCATACTATCTTGATGACTGTAGCTTTGTAGTAGAGCCTGAAGTCAGGCAGGTTGATTCCTCCAGTTCAATACTTCTTTCTCAAGATTGCTTTGGCTATTCGAGGTTTCTTGTATTTCCATACAAATTGTGAAATTATTTGTTCTAGTTCTCTGAAAAATACCGTTGGTAGCTTGACAGGGATTGCATTGAATCTATAGATTGCTTTTGGTAGTATACTCATTTTCACTATATTGATTTTTCTGATCCATAAACATGGTATATTTCTCCATCTATTTGAGTCATCTTTGATTTCTTTCATCAGTGTTTTATAGTTTTCTATATATATATATCTTTTGTTTATTTGCTGCTACTGCTGCTAAGTCACTTCAGTCTTTTCCGACTCTGTGTGACCCCATAAAATGGCAGCCCACCAGGCTCTCCCACCCCTGGGATTCTCCAGGAAAGATCACTGGAGTGGATTGCCATTTCCTTCTCCAATGCATGAAAGTGAAAAGTGAAAAGTGAAATTGAAGTTGCTCAGTCGTATCTAACTGTTAGCGACCCCATGGACTGCAGCCTACCAGGCTCCTCCGTCCATGGGATTTTCCAGGCAAGAGTACTGGAGTGGGTTGCCATTTCCTTCTTTCTTTGTTTCTTTAGGTAGATTTATTCCTAAATATTTTATTATTTTCATTGCAATGGTGAATGGAATTGTGTCCTTAATTTCTTTTTCTGTTTTCTCATTGTTAAAGTATAGGAATGCAAGAAATTTCTATTTGTTAATTTTATATCTTGCAACTTTATTCATTGATTAGCTCTGGCAATTTTCTGGTTGAGTCTTTAGAGTTTTCTATGTAGAGAATCATGTCTTCTGCAAACAGTGAGAGTTTTACTTCTTCTTTTCAATCTGGATTCCTTTTATTTCTTTTTCTTCTCTGATTGCTGTGGCTAAAACTTCAAAAACTATGTTGAATAGTGGTGGTGAGAGTGGGCACCCTTGTCTTGTTTCTGAGTTTAGGGGAAATGCTTTCAGTTTTTCACCTTTGAGGATAATGCTGTGGGTTTGTCATATATGGGTTTTATTATGTTGAGGTATGTTCCTTCTATTCCTGCTTTCTGGAGGTTTTTTTTTTTTTAATCATAAATGGATGTTGAATTTTGTCAAAGGCTTTTTCTGCATCTATTGAAATAATCATATGATTTTTATCTTTCAATTTATTAATGTGGTGTATCACATTGATTGATTTGTGGATATTAAAGAATACTTTCATCCCTGGGATAAAGCCCACTTGGTCATGGTTTATGATCTTTTTAATATGTTGTTGGATTCTGTTCTTTAGAATTTTGTTAAGGATTTTTGCATCTATGTTCATCAGTTATATAAGCCTGTGGTTTTCTTTTTTGTGGCATCTTTGTCTGGTTTTGGTATTAGGGTGATGGTGGCCTTATAAAATGAGTTTGGAAGTTTACCTGCTTCTGCAAATTTCTTGAAGAGTTTGAGTAGGATAGGTGTTAGCTCTTCTCTAAATTTTTAGTAGAATTCAGCTGTGAAGCCAAAGTTGACAACCATTGATTCAGTAAAATAATTTTGTCATCCTCTTTAAGATATAATTTATTATAGCTTAAGAAATATTCTTGTAATCTACTGATTTGTCATTCATTTAGCCTATACTTACTTTTCTCTATCCAGAATCTAGTGACTATTTTAAAACATTTACAGATCTTAGGACTTCTGGGTGAATAGCAATCTTATACAAAACAATTACTGTACCTCTGTCCTTTTTTTTTTTTTTTTTTTTACTGTGTTCCAGGGCTTCACTTAGATTTTTCAATAAATAAAATCACTTCAACATAAAATGACTTTAAGAAATTAGCCCATCTGAATTTCAGAGTCTATTCAGTGGTGTATATTTAAATGAAATTATAATTAGAATAAAATATTCTTCTTTTGAAATTTTATATTGAGTCTTTAGTATTAAACTTTGAAGGCAATCAGGCTGTTCAATCCTGTTACCTCTAAATGTAGAATTGTACTTATTAGATCATCTCTCCTAGAGTCATTCTCATGTCACATTTTCTGTCTCATTGATCCAGAGTGTTCAGTCTCACTTGTCAGTTGCTCATTATTATTTCTCTTTACAAAATAAAGATAAACATGCCAGATCTTTCTCTGGTGTAATGCTATAATGCACTCCTACACAACTTAATATTTACAGACTGTAGACACTTAGTACCTGTCAACACCAGAGAAGCTGGTGACTGAAGTTCTCTGCACTGTTTCATGTTCATGTGGAGTGTAGCTGTCCATCTTCCATTTGCTTTCATTGCTGTAATAGATGAATTAATATAAAAGAACCAAAGGTAAATAGATAAGTAGAAAAGAAAATACAGACAAGGTCTAAAATAGTGCCAGTTCATGGAATTTAAGATCAAAATAACTCATGAATGACTGAAGCAGGGAGGCGAGTTTGTATTTATCTGAGACATCTACTCTTCTGTCTCATTTCACTTCTGAGTGTTGACAGGCAACGAATGCCTGGGCTTGAAATTATTTGTAACTAAGCAGAGGAGATCATGAATGACCACAGCAGCTTTCAAAGCAGCATGATATTATAAAATGTATATATATAGTAATATAACAATTACATACACCAAGAAATTGATATTGATAAAATTTTATCAAAATACCATAACCTTATCATCAGTTTTTATTTGCATTCTTTGGTTTTGATGCATTAGTCCATGAAATTTTATCACATGTATTGGTTCTTGTACCGCCACTAAAATCATGACACAAAATTGATTTGTCTCTTAAAGAAATCCCCTCTGCACACTCTTCCCAACCCTGCAGCTCTTTCTAACCCTGACTACTGATCTCTTTTTCATCTCTAATTCTGTTCTTTAAGAATGTTGTATAAGTAGGATCACCATATGTATACAATCATAACAATCCAATAAGTGTAATTAAACACCGTGTAGCCTCTGAGATTATTTCTTCATCCAGCACAACATCCTGAGAGGCATCTAGGCTATTGTTTTTTAGTTGCTATGTCATGTCCCACTCTTTTGCAACCTCACTAACTGTAGACTTCCAGACTCCTCTGTCCTTGGAATTTTCCAGGGAAGAATACTGGAGTGGGTTGCCATTTCCTTCTCCAGGGGATCTTCTCGCCCGCCCCCCCCCCCCCCCCCCCCAGGGATCAAACCCCTGTCTCCTGCATTGCAGGCAGATTCTTAGCACTGAGCCACCTCGGAAGCCCCATCTAAGCTATTGCATGCATCGGTAGTCTGTTTCTTTTAATCACTACAGATTGTCACCAACTTATGATGTCTTGACTTTGGATTTTTGACTTTACAGTGGTAAGAAAGTGATGCACATTCAGTAGAAACCACACTTTGAATTTTTAAATTTGATCTTTTCCCATGCTAGCAACATTTGCTATACATTCTTTGGTGATCTGGGCAGCAGCAATAAGCTGAGCTCCTGGCCAGCCCTGAGATTGTGAGGGTAAAAAACTGACACACTTACCTTCCTTCTGTAATCATACAACTATTCTATTTTCCACTTTCAGTACAGTACTCAATAAATTACATGAGATTTTCACCATTTTAGTATAAAATAGACTTTGCGTTAGATGATTTCTCCCACCTAAAGAAAAAGTAAGTAAGTTAAAGTAAAAAAAAAAAAAGTAAGTAGGCTAAAGTAAGTGTTGGGCACCTTTAATGTAGGCTGGGTTAGGTATATTAAATGCATTTTTGTTATTTTCAACTGAAAATGGTTTGTTGAGACACAACTCTATTACAAGTTGAAAAAATCTATAAATAATATGTCATTGTACAGATGCATTACAGTGGATTTATTAATCTATTCACCCAATGAAGAATACTTGACTGGTTTCCAGCTTTTGGTCATCACAAATATATTCATGCTATGAATATTCATGTACAGATTTTTATGTAAATATAAAGTTTTCATTTCTCAAGTATAAATACTCAGGAGTGTGATTGCAGAGTTGTAAGGTAAGTGAATATTTAAGTTTATGTGGAACTGCTGAACTTTTTTCCAGAATGACTGGACCATTCACCCACCAGCAATATATGAGTGCTCCAATTTTTCTGCATCTTTGCCAGAACTTGATATTGTCAGTATTTTTAATTTTAGTCTTTATGGTAGATGTGAAGTAGTATCTCTTTGTGCCTTAATTTGAATTTCCCTAATGACTAATAATGTTGACCATCTTTTTTTCTCTTTATTTTTTAAATTATGAAAGCATACATTAGTCTTAGAAAACACAGCACAAAATACAGTTCCACTATATATTACAACTATTTTTAAGTAAATAAATTAAAAATTTTGGTTGGAGTTTCAATAGCAAACTCTCAAAAATTAATAGAATAAATACACAGAAAAGTAGGAGGGTACAGTAGACCTGAAGAGCACTATGAATCAACATAATTAAGACTTATGCAATTTTCACACAGTAGTAGGATGCAAATTCTATTCAGGGTCCCATAGACTATAAACTAGAAGACATTGGTACATATCCAGGGACATAAAACAAGGTGCAAATTTTCATGGTCTAAAGATATTAAAATCCTACAGTCTGTTTTCTAATCACCGTGGAATTATGTTAGAAATCATTATCAAAAGATATTTGAAAATAACCCACATATTTTCCAGTGAAATGTGACATTTCAGTTCAGTTCAGTCACTCAGTCGTGTCTGACTCTTTGCGACCCCATGAATCGCAGCATGCCAGGCCTCCCTGTCCATCACCATCTTCCGGAGTTCACTCAGACTCATATCCATCGAGTCCGTGATGCCATCAGCCATCTCATCCTCAGTCGTCCCCTTCTCCTCCTGCCCCCAATCCCTCCCAGCATCAGAGACTTTTCCAATGAGTCAACTCTTCTCATGAGGTGGCCAAAGTACTGGAGCTTCAGCTTTAGCATCATACCTTCCAAAGAAATCCCAGGGTTGATCTCCTTCAGAATGGACTGGTTGGATCTCCTTGCAGTCCAAGGGACTCTCAAGAGTCTTCTCCAACACCACAGTTCAAAAGCATCAATTCTTTGGTGCTCAGCCTTCTTCACAGTCCAACTCTCACACCCATACATGACCACAGGAAAAACCATAGCCTTGACTAGACGGACCTTCGTCAGCTAAGTAATGTCTCTGCTTTTGATTATGCTATCTAGGTTGGTCATAACTTTTCTTCCAAGGAGTAAGTGTCTTTTAATTTCATAGCTGCAGTCACCATCTGCAGTGATTTTGGACCCCCAAAAAATAAAGTCTGACACTGTTTCCACTGTTTCCCCATCTATTTGCCATGAAGTGATGGGACCGGATGCCATGATCTTCATTTTCTGAATGTTGAGCTTTAAGCCAACTTTTTCACTCTCCTCTTTCACTTTCATCAAGAGGCTTTTTAGTTCCTCTTCACTTTCTGCCATAAGGGTGGTGTCATCTGCATATCTGAGGTTATTGATATTCCTCCTGGCAATCTTGATTCCAGCTTGTGTTTCTTCCAGTCCAGCGTTTCTCATGATGTACTCTGCATAGAAGTTAAATAAGCAGGGTGACAATATACAGCCTCGACATACTCCTTTTCCTGTTTGAAACCAGTCTGTTGTTCCATGTCCAGTTCTAACTGTTGCTTCCTGACCTGCATACAGATTTCTCAAGAGGCAGGTCACATGGTCTGATATTCCCATCTCTCTCAGAATTTTCCACAGTTTATTGTGATCCACACAGTGAAGGGTTTTGGCATAGTCAATAAAGCAGAAATAGATGCTTTTCTGGAACTCTCTTGCTTTTTCCATGATCCAGCGGATGTTGGCAATTTGACATTTACTAAGGGAGATATTTGATTTAGACTGACCATCTTTTTATATGCTTATTTCCTTACCACATAGCTCTCTGGTGAAGTGTCTGTGTAAATCTGTCATCCAGTTTTCAACTGGATTATTTTCTTCCTGCTGTCTAGAGAGTTCATTGTATTCTGAACACAATCTTTTGATGAAAATGTATTTCTTGTCATTTCTGCAGTTTATCTTTTTCCTTCTCTAAACAGTGTCTTTCATTGAGCAAACAGTGTCTTTCACAGAGCAAATTTTTAATTTTGATGAAATCTAAGTTTGTTTATGGATCATGCTCTTGGTGTCATGTCAAAATTATTTTTGTCTAACCTAGGTCATGAAGATATTCTCTTATGTTTTTCCTAAAAGATTTGGTAATTTTACATTTTACACTTGAATGTATGGTTCATTTTGAGGCTGTACCCAAGTTTTTGTGTAAGGTGTGATATTTGGCCAAGTTTTAATTATTTCCCAAGAGTATCCAATTGTCCCAACATCATTTGCTCATCAATTGCTCATTCATTACCCCCACTGAATTGTCTTTGAACTTTGTCAAAAAATTAAATCTTCCCTACTTGTGTAAATCTACTTCTATACATTTATATAAACTTCTCAGTGACATAAACTTGTTAATTATATTCTTTTATTACCCTTTTAACATTATAGAACTTGCAGAATAATTTTCTTTTTAGTTACTTATATTTATAATTTGTTTTTTTTTCTTTTTCCCTTGATAATTCTACCTAGAAATATTTCAATCTTATTGACCATTTTAATAAAATTAACTTTGTATTTCATGGCTATCCTTAAAGCTTTCTTTGTATTTCACCGGTCCAACATTTTATTATTTACTTCTTTCAGTTTTATGTTGGGTTTAATTCACTTTTCTATCATCTTTCACTGAAAACCTAGATGATAGTTTTTCAACCTTTTTTCTTTAGTTAAATAAGCATTTAAAAAGATAAATTTCCTTTTATGTATAATTTTAGCTGCATCTCATACATATTTATATAATGTGCTCTCACAATATTTACTTTCAAAATATTTTCTAAAGTCATAGTAATTGTTTCTTTAACCTATGGTTATTTTTAAGTTAGTGCATATATTCCAAATATTCGAGAGTTTCTACAGACATCTCTTTGTACTAGATATTCTGTATCATCTCCATTTTGAAGAATAAATTCTATATAATTTCAGTTTTCTTAAATATATTAAGATTTTTATGACCAACCAGATTGTGTGTGTGTGTGTGTGCGTATGTGTGTGTGTGTGTGTGTGTGCGTATGTGTATTTCATCTCTACAGCAGGGTGTGGCTGCAGCTCAGCTGCAGGTGCCTGGGGAGCACCCAGCACTTGCTGCACAGATGTAGGTGGCTGAGTCTCCAGGCTGGGAAGCTGAGATGTGCAATGAGAGCTGTTTGGCACTCTTATTGAGGGAAACTGTGAAACTTCCATCTTCCATTTCATTCATAATTGAACTTACGGCTATCAAGAATGCAGGGCCTTTACCAGGATATTGCCAGTAGTAGTCAAATGCACTCTTCTCATAACTACAGTTCAGAATGGAAATCTCTCCTTCCTGGACTGTCAAAGATTGAGAGCTCTGTTTCACCTGCTCTTGATCCCTTTATTCCTTCTGTTGTCCACTCACCCCTACTTAAAGAGATAAAAAGTCGTTAGTTCCACAGACACCTATTTCCTTCTTAGAGTTTCTATCTGCATGAGCTTGTTTGTAATCCAGTTTTCTCAGTCAGCCTAATTGATGAGATATCCTAGGTTTTCTCCTCCACTAGTCACAGCCTAGTTGAAGCCACAGAATCAAAAATGATGCTCCCAGTATCCTGTCCATTGTTTCTGGCATCAGTGCTCAGTGGCAGCTCAAGTTCCTCTTCTGCTCTTCGCAGCCAGCTAGAACTCCAAGTTCATATCTGCTTTAATTCTGTCAGTAGGCCCCACCCTCTGACACACTGGGTAATATCTTTATTGGAGTGATTTCATTTAATTCCTTTCACTTTTTAACATTGTTGAGTTCAGCATGTGTACTTAGTCACTCAGTCAGTCCAACTCTGTGAGACCCCATGGACTGGAGCCCGCCAGGCTCCTCTGCCTATGAGATTTCCCAGTGTTCCCCAAGAATACTGGAGTGGGTTTCCATCTCCTCCTCCAGAGGATCTTGCCAACCCAGGGCTCAAACCCGTGTCTTCTGCATCTCCTTCATTGGTTGGCAAATTCTTCTCCCCTGGGAAGCTGTGGTTAAATATTTATTTTAATTCTACCCTCTTATCAACTACTCTGCTAGTTTCCGGTTAGAAGTTTCTACTGCAGAAGAAGATACTGTTGAGAAGGAAACATAAAGACCAAAGTCCATAATTTGTAGGGCCAAAAAGTGTCTGTGATTAAAACTGTCCTGATAAAGGTGAGTAACATTAAGCACTGCAAATGCCCTGTGGTGGCCTCACGGTGTGACTGTGGCTGGAGGAGGGGCTGAGCCCGCGGAGGGTTTGTGTAGAGGCTGCAGGTGCCTGGGGAGCACCGTGCTGCGCAGCACAGAAGTAAGTGCCCGAGTCTGTGGTCTGCGAAGAGGAAATGTGCAGTGAGCTGCGGCGTTCTGCAGGGACTGTCGTGGCATTTAATCTTCCATCCTGCTTTGTCCCTGAAGGAATGTAAAACAGGTGGATGATGCGGCCCCTAGAGTTCTGAAGATACCAGTTCACAGTCTGTGGGGAAGTGGAAAAATTACACTGAAGCGTGTAGCTGGCTCCCTCCTGGAGACTCAGAGCCGGGGGACTCTGCTCCACATCCACCCCTCGCACACCTGATGAGGAAAGAGAAACTGTCACTGGTGAGGGTCACTGTAACTCCTACTAAACCCTGAAAGTGCCCTCCCCATCCCCATAGATGATGACAAGGATAAAAAGTCTGCAGGACTTGTCAGCTCCTCTCCCTCCCCCAACAATAGAGCAGCGCCTCATTCCTGCAGATCCTCTGTGGGGCAGCCCCCACTCACAGCAGACCTGGGCAAACAAAAGCCCCAGCACAGTGCCTGCTAGCCTCTTCATGACGCTGCCTCTTCCTGTTGGGACATTTTCACTGTAAGACAGTTAACAAAACCCCGAGGGAGTGAGTGTCGTTAAATCGTTCCTGCTCCTGCAGCCAATCAGCTCACCAGCAAATCCTGCTCAGGTGACACGGACAGGACGCCCCGCCCCCCACCGCAACCCGCTCAGAACGTGCTGGCCAGGGGTAGGGTAGGAAAGAGAAAGACCATTATTATATGACTTAAGGGATTCTTTCTGAGAACATTTAGGAGAAGGAAGACTCTGATTAGGAATTTGGGAGAATTTAGGGAAAAGAAAGCAAAAATTAGTTGTACAGCCCCATCTTGCTCTCACACGGCATGGATGCAGTAGGTTCTTCCCTAATGAAACACTGTTTCCCAGAAGAGCTGAGGATGCAGCTTTTGCTTCTCTTATGCACTTCCTTGTGGTTCTGAAGGGTGCTCATGAATCAGCATGATCAGAAGTTGCTCCTATTGGCTGGAATACTTTGCTGTATTAAACAGTATTTTTAAAATTAATTTATTTTTAACTGGAGGATAATTGCTTTACAATGTTGTGTTGGCTTCTGCCATACAATGATGTGAATCAGCCATAAGTATACATACGTCCCCTCCTTTTGAGTCTTCTCACCACCCCTCTAGGTTGTCACAGAGCTCCGTGTTGAGCTCCCTGCATCATGCAGCAACTTCCCACTAGCTATCTATTTTACATATGGTAAAGCATATGTTTCAATGCTTCTCTCTCAAATTTTCCCACTCTCTCCCTCCTCTACTGTGTCCAAAGTCTGTTCTCTATGTCTGCATCTCTATTTTTGCCTTGCAAATAGGGTCCATCAACAGATGAACAGATAAAGAAGTTGTCTTACTTATATACGATGGAGTATTTCTCAGCCATAAAAAAACACCATTTGAGACATTTTTAGTGAGGTGGATGAGCCTAGAGCCTGTTAAACAGAGTGACATAGTCAGAAAGAGGAAAAAAAATTGTATATTAATGCATATACATGGATTCTATAAAAATGGTACTGATGACTTTAAAAGTTATATATATTTTAGACTCAGCCTGCATTGAGAGCAATATTAGTTATCTTAACCACCAGCTAGACATTGAAAATTGAATCATAATAGTTTTATTTTTATTAAAACATCTATAATTTTAAAATAAATTATTTTTAAAATTTTTATTGTAAATAAAATTTTAAACCTTCGATTACTGCTTTTGAATTTTAGTAGGCCATTTTAAAGAAAAAAATAAGTCCTTTTGAGGACCACATGAAGATATGTTTAGTTTGTGCTCTTATCTCAGACTCTGTAAATAATATTGATTCTCTGTCAGTAGATTTGGGGGTAAAAGGGATGGAAGATGAGGACCTGTATATTTTCGCTGCAGTGAAAGTGAAGTGATCTGCAGACACTGACGTTCAGATGGACAGTTCAAGGCTGGTTCAGTAGTAGCAGCACGTAGGCCTAGTTGCTCCAAGGCATGTGGGGTCTTAGTCCTCCAACCAGGGACCAAACCTGGGTCCCTTGCATTGGCAGGCAGATTCTTTACCACTGAGCCACCAGGGTAAGCTCCATGTGCTACTTGCATGCTAAGTCACTTCAGTCATGTCTGATTCTTTGCAACTCTAAAGACTGTAGCCTGCCAGGCTCCTCTGTCCATGGAGTTCTCCAGGGGAGAATACTGGAGTGGGTTGCCATGCCCTCCTCTGAGGGCTCTTCCTGAACCAAGGATTGAACCCGGGTCTCTTGCAGCTCCTGCATTGCAGGTGGGTTCTTCACTGCTGAGCCATGGGGGGCCCCCATGTGCTGCTTAGGGATGATCAAATTGGTGAAAACGCCTTAGAGAGGCAGGGTTTCCAGACCCGCCTAGAAAGAGAAAAATTATTATTTACTTAAGTTTGTTTCTTTCAAAAAACGTCTTCATGGGAAATATGAATGTTCTAGACCAACAACAAAAAAAATTTCAGATCTTTCTCAGAGAAAGTAGTTTGTTTCTGGTAAGTGGAAAAGCTATAACACATCAGAGTCTCAACTTGCCCTTGGATCCAAATGAAAGAATCCTTTGGTACAAGGAGAATTATTTGTATGTTTCCCACTTCTTATGTTGGGACTAGCACACTGAAACCCACATTTTATTCACATGAGAAAGAGTCATAAAAAATTATTAACACCTCTTTCTTTATTGCTAGGTTAAAATTATCCTCAAAATTCTTCTCAGATTCATCAATAAACTAGGTGCTATTCCTTGTCCTCTTTTTCTTCTGTTTTTATCCATCTTCTTCCATTTCCCTTCCCTTCATTTTCCTCATCTCTTACTGCTCTCTGACTCTCCTTCCAGATGACTCTAAATTTGCTCTAGTGACTGCTCTCCCTACTCTGTCCCCACTTCTTCCCACCAGAGATACTGCACAGGTGCAGCCCCATCTGTCCCAGTGTGCCTCTCTCAGGATGCAGTAGTACACAGCGGCGTCTCTCAGGGTGACCTGGGGCAGGACCAGGGTGCTGGACTTTCTGTCTGAAGCTATGGTCAGAGAGGCCATGCTGCCGTTCACTGTGCCTCGTAAGCCATGAATGACATACTGTGGACTCTGGTCGGGATTTTGCCGATACCAATGTATATAGTCATTTCCACTGATGGTAGAGTGGTTACAAGGCAGGTTTACATCCTCTCCTTCAGCACAATCCATGGAGCTGGGCTGGGTTGTCTTACCATTAATCACAGTCCCTAAAGGGTCAAGAAAATAAAATTAACCCCTGACAACAAATCAGTGTAATTCTGTGGATCAAGGGCACAACACTCCCCAAACTGTCTGGACCCACCCCCTACTCCAGTGTTTTTATCTATGTCCTGAAAAATATTATTGCTTATTATATAGGGACCAAAGACACATGCCAAGAATCTGAGACTCTATAGGCTTTATCCCAGGGTCCTTGGCTCAATAACCCCAGAGAGTTCTTCCAACCTGCTTACTGCTAAGGTCTCTTCAGCATCATGGCTATGAATTAACCTGTCACAAAGAAGTTTGTACTCCTTAGAAAATGCATAGATCTTTTTTCAATTCCATTGCTATAGTGCTTAATAAAACACAGGGAGAGGAGTAGAAAGCAAATGACCCTTTATGGTTCCTTGACCTCAAGTCGTCCCTTGTAGACAGGGAACACTTACCCAAGGTGAGAAAAACAGTTACTCCAATCACCAGCCTCATCCTTCAAGGACAAACCAGGACTGTGGGCTCAGAGTTCAGACTTGTGTCTGCTCCTGGGCTTGTTTCCAGAGAACAGAAGCAACTGCTGCTGTTAGAGACTTACAACCAGTGCAGGTGTCCGTTGCAGTCTGCTGTTGCCAGGATCTGTCAGCCAATGATCAAGAAGTTCCTTGTTTAGGGCTTCCTACCCTTTTTAATCATGTCCCCCAAAGAAGGAGATACATCCCCAACTCACAGGGTATGTGCTGCCATCCTCTGTGACGTTTAAAGTCTGGCTCTGAAAAAGGAACACTGATCATGATGGTGTGTCTATCCAAAACCATTGTTCTATCATTTCTTCTTCAAAGAAATTTTCTGATGTTCCATGAAGCTTGTGGAAAACATTGTTTAATCCCAGAAAACTGTACTGAGCTCTGCATTGTAAAGAGATAAAAATTCCCATCCATGTTCAAGCAAGTAAGTGAGATTTCAAAGTAGGCTGTGATTACTCTGAGGGACCGGAAATATTAATAACATTGGGACAGAAAACTAAATGTCTTGAGCTCAGACATTGGAGCTCAGCGTCCTGAAAAGGTCCTTGGAATCACGTATCTGTCTCCATCTAGGCAGGCATTTCTCAATGCATCTGTTCTTGACATAGTAACTGATGACACGGATGGTATTCTCCTCATCCTCCTTGAACAATGGTCCTTAATCCTTATGCCCTCTATGCCCGTGTTTGTAGGTGCTCTGCACCAAAGATGCTGAGACAGAGACACCAAGGATGCTGAGACAGAAAAGACAGAAGGGAAAGCAAACTATCTGGGGTGGCGAAGGGTGGAGGTGGGTGATCCTGGCAGAAAAAGAGGAGTGAAGAGAAAAGAGCGTAAGGAATCGGGAAGGGAAGAGTTAACCAGGGGTGGGAAATGGGAAAGCAATGTTTAGGGAGGTACATGGAAGAGGTTTAGGCTATAAGGCTATGATCCCCTGAATCCTTGACAACACGCACTCAACAAAGGATTATAAAATCAAGTTGTCTAAAGATGATAAATATTTTTTTTTTTTTTTGCTTTTCTGTGGAACATAGATGGAAAACATAAACTTCCTTTCCTTGATAGCCAGAAAGACCGCTGTTTCCAAATGACGCAGCCCCCTCTAGTAACTGAATCAATGAACTGCAGAGCTAAACTCCCACAGGATGTCAACCTTTTGAAATGTTTCTCAGATTGAAAGGTGAATATCCCTGGTGTCTCAGTCGGTAAAGAATCCCTGTGCAGTGTAGGCAATGGGGGTTCGATACCTGGATCAGGATAGCTTCCTGAAAAGGAAATGGCTACCCACTCCAGTTTTTTCGATGATCCACCTGATGTTGGCAATTTGATCTCTGGTTCCTCTGCCTTTTCTAAAACCAGGTTGAACATCAGGAAGTTCACGGTTGACATATTGCTGAAGCCTGGCTTGGAGAATTTTGAGCATTTCCTTACTAGCATGTGAGATGACTGCAATTGTGTGGTAGTTTGAGCACTCTTTGGCATTGCCTTTCTTTGGGATTGGAATGAAAACTGACCTTTTCCAGTCTTATGGCCACTGCTGAGTTTTCCAAATTTGCTGACATATTGAGTGCAGCACTTTCACAGCATCATCTTTTAGGATTTGAAATAGCTCAACTGGAATTCAAACACCTCCACTAGCTTTGTTCGTAGTGATGCTTTCTAAGGCCCACTTGACTTCACATTCCAGGATGTCTGGCTCTAGATGAGCATGAGTGAACACAACTTCGTGATTATCCTGGTCATGAAGATCTTTTTTGTATAGTTCTTCTGTGTATTCTTACCACCTCTTCTTAATATCTTCTGCTTCTGTTAGGTCCCTACCAGTTCTGTCCTTTATTGTGCCCATCTTTGCATGAAATATTCCCTTGGTATCTCTAATTTTGTTGAAGAGATCTCTAATCTTTTGCATTTTATTGTTTTCCTCTATTTCTTTGCACTGATCACCGAGGAAAGCTTTCTTATCTCTCCTTGCTATTCTTTGGAACTCTGCATTTAATTGGGTATATCTTTCCTTTTCTCCTGTGCCTTTCACCTCTCTTCTTTTCACAGCTATTTGTAAGGCCTCCTCAGACAGCCATTTTGCTTTTTTGCATTTCTTTTTCTTGGAAATGGTCTTGATCCCTGTCTCCTGTACAATGTAATGAACCTCCGTCCATAGTTCATCAAGCACTCTGTCTATCAGACCTAGGCCCTTAAATCTATTTCTCACTTCCACTGTACAGTCATAAGGGATTTGATTTAGGTCATCAAAAAAGCAAGAGAGTTCCAGAAAAACATCTATTTCTGCTTTATTGACTATACCAAAGCCTTTGACTGTGTGGATCACAAGAAACTGTGGAAAATTCTGAAAGAGATGGGAATACCAGACTAACCTGACCTGCCTCTTGAGAAACCTGTATGGAGATCAGGAAGCAATAGTTCGAACTGGACATGGAACAACAGACTGGTTCCAAATAGGAAAAGGAGTACGTCAAGGCTGTATATTGTCACCCTGCTTATTTAACTTCTATGCAGAGTACATCATCGAAACACTGGACTGGAAAAACACAAGCTGGAGTCAAGATTACCGGGAGAAATATCAACAACCTCACATATTCAGATGACACCACCCTTATGGCAGAAAGTGAAGAGGAACTAAAGAGCCTCTTAATGAAAGTGAAAAAGGAGAGTGAAAAAGTTCGCTTAACATTCAATGTTCAGAAAACTAAGATCATGGCATCCGGTCCCATCACTTCGTGGCAAATAAATGGGGAATCAGTGGAAACAGTGGCTGACTATTTTTCTGGGCTCCAAAATCATATGCTGATTGCAGCCATGAAATTAAAAGATGCTTACTACTTGGAAGGAAAGTTTTGACCAACCTAGACAGCATATTAAAAAGCAGAAATATTACTTTGCCAACAAAGGTCCATCTAGTCAAGGCTATGGTTTTTCCAGTGGTCATGTATGGATGTGATAGTTGGACTATAAAGAAAGCTGAGCGCCGAAGAATTGATGCTTTTGAACTGTGGTGTTGGAGAAGACTCTTGAGCGTCCCTTGGACTGCAAGGAGATCCAACCAGTCCATTCTAAAGGAGATCAGTCTGGGTGTTCTTTGGAAGGACAGATGTTGAAGCTGAAACTCCAATACTTTGGCCACCTGATGTGAAGAGCTGACTCATTTGAAAAGCCCCTGATGCTGGGAAAGATTGAGGGCAGGAGGAGAAGGGGACAACAGAGGATGTGATGGCTGGATGGCATCACCAACTCGATGGACATGGGTTTGGGTGGACTCTGGTAGTTGGTGATGGACAGGGAGGCCTGGCGTGCTGCGGTTCATGGGGTTGCAGAGAGCCAGACATGACTAAATGACTGAACTGAGCTGAACTATACCCACTCCAGTATTCTTGACTGGGTAAATCCATGCACAGAAGAGTCTGGTGGGCTACAGTCCATGGTGTCCCAGGAGTTGGACACACTGAGATACACACATCTTAGTTGCATGACCTCTGTATTCATCTGTGTTTTCTTAGTTCTATTCCACTCCACAAATTGTTTTCATTATTTGTGACTCCTTTCTTTGTCACACATCCTCAGTTGTTGGGTTCTTTGTAGTTTTCCTTTTGTCTTTTATCTTCCCATATTTGAAGGTTATTTAATGTTAAGGTTGGTACACATAAAGCACTCCAAAGTTGTTTTCTGAATGAGTAGATGAGTTGTTATTCATGAACTTAGTGAAAGAAGTTATGCTGAACAACTCTTGAAATTATTCTAAAAGCAATCTTTCAATACTACAGAAGTCAAGTTAAACAAAAGACTCCAATAGAATAAATAGAGGGTTATATTCATGGACAGAATTCAAGAACAGATAACAAACATCACAAGTCTAGGGTGGGGGAAAATTAAACTGATGATATTGGAATAAATATTATTCCCATATAAATATTTAACAAATATTCATAAATATTCTTTGGTAGTCTGTTATGTGGCAGATCACACACACACAAGTCAACACCTACTACTACTGAAAATATAGGAACAACTAAAAATGAATTCATTTAAGCTATGTAGGAATATATTATTTTACTATATTAGCAAAAGCCAGAAAAAAAAAAAAGTTTTTGTTTCTTGGTTTCTTTGACTTTATTTTTTTTAGAAGATTGTACAAAACATTTCAAAGTGGCATTTTAAATAATAACAAAACCAAAAAAATGGAAACCAAAATATGGAGAATCTAAAAATAAATTTCTTAGCCTATTGGCTCTTTTCAGAATTTTTAATTTTAGAAGATTGTATCTTGACCATATGAGGTGAAGTTATCTTTCTTTGCTTGATGAAAACCAAAATAATGTACTTAATTTACTTTTAAAAAATCAAGAGAATTTGATGAGAGGCTAACATCTCTGCATGATGAATACTCCCAACAATCCAAAAATAAAAGAGAAATTCCCAAATCTGATAAAGGGCATCAGTGAAAATATCAAACTCAATATTACTCCCTACAGGATCACAAACAAGACAGGTACTTCTATTCACTGTCCTAATGGAGGGCCTGGGATCAAACCAGGGAAGAAAATAAGATATATTAAGTTTGAAAAGGAGAAGCAAAACTATTTTAATTTACAGATCATAAGTTTATACATGTAGAAAATACAAAGTACCTCTAAACAAACTGTTTAAGAGCTAGAACTTATTAGTGCATTGATATAGTCACCAAACACAAAAATCAATTTTATTTCTAGATTCTAGCAAAAGCATTCGAAAATGCAATTAAAATGTCATTTATCAAATGCTTGGGAACTAATTTAATATAAGGTATGCAAGACCTCTTCTTGATTCCTCTCCAGTAACTCTAGAATAATTTTGATTTGAGAGATAAAAATCACAGATCATTTTAGGAAGATGAGAAATGTCCTCACTTCTGAGGTCTGGGGTAACTAACATAAATCATGGCCTGGTACTCAGTCATGACCAGTCCTTGCCACCTACAGACACTGATGTCAGGAAAGACCATTTCCTAAGGCTGATCAATGAAATAGTGTTTTCAAAACCCCAAACAAGAGGTTGGTACCATCTGTTTGGCTGTTGAACTAAATCTGTTATCATCTTGACAGGTATCCTAGCTCTGTTCTGGCTACTTCAGGGCATAATTAATTCCCTGTATCCACATTTTTCTTAACCCAATTAGTCCTAGCTCTGGATTTGATGCTGGGCATTTAGGTCAATTAAGGTAAAAAAGCTATACAAAATAAAAGATAAAATTGTTATAAGTAGCCTTGCTTTCCAGGTGGCTCAGTGGTAGAGTCTGCCTGCCAACAAGGTGGACTATTTTTATTCACACATCATACGTTTGTACCTGTAGAAAATCCCCCTGCATTGGGAAGATCCCCTAGAGAAGGGAGGGCCAACCCACTCCAGTATTCTTGCCTGGGAAATCCCATGGACAGGGGAGCCTGGGGGCTACAGTCCATGGGGTCACAAAGAGCTGGACACAACAGAGACTAAACAACAGCAGCAATGCAAGCCTCCACAGCAGTCTCAACATTAACGAAGGGAATCAGAGAGGACCTAGATTACTGAAAGAAATCAGAGAGGACAAATAAAGAGGCTGTGGATCCAAAGACTCCGTATGTTAAGATGTCAGTTGTCCCAAATGAATTCATAAATTCAACACAACCCCAATCAAATTACCTCAATCTCCTGTGGTAGAAGCTATTCTATACCTTACCTGGAAGTGCAAAGACCTAGAATAAGCCTTGAATAAGACAAAGAAAACAAGACTTGCATTTCCAGATTTCAAAATGTGTATGAAGCCCCAGTAATTAAGATAGAATGGTCTGCTGGTATGAGTATAAAACAAAGAAGTCAATAAACAGAATCAAGTCCAAAAAGAGGTCACAATACATGTGCCATCAATTTTTTTTCTCTAAAAGTGCCTATGCAGCTCCACTGGGGGAAAGTTGGTCTTTCTAGGATAATAGCTAGAATAATTGGCTATTTTTATTTTTTAGAAGTAGCAGTGTTTTGTCGACTGAGCGACTTCACTTTCACTTTTTACTTTCATGCATTGGAGAAGGAAATGGCAACCCACTCCAGCATTCTTGCCTGGAGAATCCCAGGGACAGAGGAACCTAGTGGGCTGCTGTCTATGGGGTCGCACAGAGTCGGACACGACTGAAGCGACTTAGCAGCAGCAGCAGCAGCAGCAGCAGCAGCAGCAGTGTTTTGTAGCTTTCTGTGTATAAGTTCTGTACATGATTTCTTAGATTTACGCCTAAGGATTTAGGATCTTTCTTGAGCCATTGTAAATAGTATTATATTTTTGATTTACGTATCCACATGTTTACTGATAGTATATAAAAATGCATTTTATTTTGTGTGTTTACCTTATATGTCCTGAGACCTTCTGAACCCACTTACTAGTTGTAGGCGTTTTGGAGGGTATATTCTTTGGGATTTTCTACATAGATAGAAAATAGTGGTAATTTGACTGCCATTCTGGCTTAAAAGATTGTTTATATGTTTATTTGCTTTACTGCACTGGCTACAACGTCCAGCACTGTGCTGAAGGAGAGTGATTAAAGTGGATATTATCCCTTTGTTCCCTTCCTTAGGAACAGACAAGTCTGTGGGTTCCAGTTGTCCTCACAGTTCAAGTATGACTTTGTTTGCCACAGTTTGTCCATGCTTTTGTCTCCATCAGACTTTCCTTTACTAATGTTACCCTCAGTCCAGTTTTGTTCAGTTCAGTTGCTCAGTTGTGTCCGACTCTTTGCGACTCCATGGACTACAGTATGCCAGGCTTCCCTGTTCGTCACCAACTCCCGGAGCTTACTCAAACTCATGTCCATTGAGTCAGTGATGCCATCCAAACATCTCATCCTCTTTCTTCCCCTTCTCCTTCCACCTTCAATCTTTCCCAGTTTCAGGGTCTTTTCCAATAAGTCAGTTCTTCACACCATGTGGGCAAAGTATTGGAATTTCAGCTTCAGCATCAGTCCTTCCAATGAATATTCAGGACTGATTTCCTTTAGGATGGACTGGTTGAATCTCCTTGCAGTCCAAGGGACTCTCAAGATTCTTATCCAACACCACAGTTCAAAAGCATCAATGTTACTCTAAGCTGACTTAGAGTGAATTCAGGCTCAACACCAGATATGAAGATAACAGCTTTGTACAGACTTGTCCACCAGTTCTAGCCATTGCCTGAGTTCTAATCCCTAGAACTAATCTCTTATTCTACATCATTCATGGTTCTGCTTTTCTGATTGTGCCCTGACACAAAGTCTAAGAGGAAATGATTAAGGAAATAATTTTAATGGTGATTCCACACAACTAGACCCAGTTTTGTGATGAAGTAAAACTGCCAGTTTAAAATATTATGGGGCAAGTTTTCAAATTTAGACAACTTTACATGTGTTCTTTACAGTTGATTTAAAGTCAAAAATTCAAGTGGAGAATATAGTAGTAGAAAATTACTCTGGACACCTGTTTCCAAAAAACATAGAAGGTGCCTTTAACTAGAACTAAATCTTCTGATCCAGACCACAACTTAAATAACCACAGGACTATCATTTCTTGTCTGGAGTCTGCCAGTGTGCATTTCAGCTGGGGTCCTGCAGCAGGGGGGCTCTCTCTTACTAAGCTCAGGGGTTTTTGTACAGCTTTTCCTATCACTTCAAGCACTGTGAGACAGAGAGAGCACAGAAGTACTTTGCAGAGTCTTCCAGTTGTAAGGCTGAAATGGTGAGGCTGATGGATTTATCTGCTTTCTTAAAGTTTACAGTGTAGCGGTCTTCCCTTGCATTTATCACTTCTGAACCTTGATGAATAACATAAGTCATCTGTCCACTGGGAAGTTGCTTGTACCAATAAAGGTAGTAAGCGCTCCAACTTGTTTCATACCGACAATTCAGCGTGGCTGACTGCCCCACTTGGCTGGATACATCTGACTGGTCTTGAGTAACTTTCTGAGCCACACCAGATCCTGTGGGGAAAAAAAAATCAGAAAACAAAGATGAAGCAATGAATCAAATAGTGTAGGAGTTATTTAGGATCCAAAGACAAAAAATTGAAATCCTAAGACGCTTGCTTTTCTCCAGTCCTCCTTTCCTCCCCAAGTCTCTGTGAATTTCCACGTGCCTGTGTGCAGTCCTTTCACCCTGAACACGTGCACCCATGCTTGCAAGCACCCCTACCAGAGAAGGTGAAGGCCAGGAACACCCAGAGCAGACAGGAGAGCTGCATGAGGCATGGATTTCCCTGCACAAATGTGCTCAGTTCTGCCTCAGGCTGAGAGTTCAGTGTCTTTGAGTGCTCGGCAGCACATATACACACTACCCAGAACCTGTGTGACTCCCCGGAACAGGAAGTGAGGGTTTTCATGTTCGTAGACCACGTGGTCTGTGCACACATGGGAAAAAGTCTAGCTCACCACAAGCCTTTACTTTGTCTGCTTGTCTTTCTCTGGCCATTGAGTTATGCAGATCCTGAAAGAAGGCCTGAAAAAAGCATCAGTATTAAAATTTGAGCAGAGGAGAACTGAATATTAAGCAAGTTGACATACATTGGTAATTATTCAGCAAAATAGTTTTGCCATCCTGTTTAAGATATAATTTACTATAGCCTATGAAACTTTCTGTAATCTACTAACAGGTTGTTCATTTAGCCTATTCTTACTTTTCTCCATCTGGAATGTAATGACTCTTTTAAAAAACTTGCAGATCTTAGGTTTCTTGGTGAATGGAACTTTTATTCAAAATCATTAAAATATCTCTGTCTTTGTATTGAGTTTTGTGACTCTATTTAGGTTTCTCAATAAATAAAATTACTTCACCATGAAATGACCAAAAAAAAAAAAATCAGTCCATCTGACTTTCAGAGTTTATTCAGTTTTATATTTTGAATGAAGTTATACAGGAATAAAATATTCTTTTGAAATTTGAAATTAAGTCTTATTTATTAGACTTTGAGGAAGGTCAGGATATTCAGTCCTGGCCCCTCCACAAGTAGAACTGCATTTATTAGACTGTGTGTCCTGGAATTGTCCTGATGTCACATTTTCTATGTCATTGGTCCAAAGTGTTCAGTCTCACTTGTTAGTGGCTCATTATTTTTCTCTTTGTAAAATAAATTCAAAATAAGTATGCCAGATCTTTCTGTGACATAATGCTGTAATGTTCTCCTACAAAACTTGGTATCTACAGGTTTTAAACACTTTTTTGTTGTTGTTCACTCACTAAGTCGTGTCCAAACTTTGTGACCCCATGGACTGCAGCACCCCAGGCCACTGTACTTCAATATCTCCCAAAGTTGCTCTAATTCATTTCCATTGAGTTAATGATGCTATCTATCCACCTCATCCTCTGCTGCTCCTTTCTCCTCCTGCCCTCAATCTTTCCCAGCATCAGAGTTTTTCCAATGAGTCAGCTCTTCGCATCAGGTGGCCAAAGTATTGGAGCTTCAGCTTCAGCATCAGTCCTTCCAGTGAATATTCACACTTGATTCTATTAGGACTGACTGGTTTGTCTTCCTTGCCGCCCAAGGGACTCTCAAGAGCTTTCTCCAGCCCCACAGTTCAAAAGCATCAATTCCTCAGCATTCAGCCTTATTTATGGTCCAGCTCTCACACCACACATGACAACTGAAAAAACCATAGCTTTGATTATACAGACTTTTGTGGGCAAAGTGATGTGTCTGCTTTTTAATATGCCATCTTAAGCTTCTTGGGGCCACAAGTGTTTAAGAACCCGCCTGCAAATGCAGGAGACATAAGAGATGTGGGTTCGATCCCTGGGTCAGGAAGTTCTCCTGGAGGAGGGCATGGCAACCCACTCTAGTATTCTTGCCTGGAAAATCTTATGGACAGAGGAGCCAGGAGGGCTACGGTTCATAGGATGCAGAGCTGGACACGACTGAAGCGACTTAGCCTACCGGCGGGTTTGTCATATCTTTTCTTCCAAGGACCAAGCATCTTTTAATTTCACAGCTTCAGTCACCACCCATAGGGATTTTGGAGCCCAAGAAAGTAAAATCTGTCATTACTTCTACTTTTCCCCTTCTATTTGCCATGAAGTGATGGGACCAGATGCCATGATCTTAGATTTCTGAATGTTGAGTTTCAAGCCAGTTTTTTCACTCTCTTCTTTCATACTCATCAAGAGGCCCTTTAATTCCTCTTCACCTTCTGCCATTAGAGTGGTATCATCTGCATATCCAAGGTTTTTGATATTTCTCCCAGCAATCTTGATTCCAGCTTGTGATCCATCCAGCCCAGCATTTTGCATGTTATACTCTGCATATAAGTTAAATAAGAGGACTGGCAATACAGCCTTGACATACTCCTTTCCCAACTTGGAACCAGTCAGTTGTTCCATGTCTGGTTCTAACTGTTGCTTTTTGACCTGCATACAGGTTTCTCAGGAAACAAGTAAGGTGGGCTGGTATTTTCATCTCCTTAAGAATTTTCCAGTTTGTTGTTATACACGCAAAGTTTTTAGTGTAGTAAATGAAACAGAAGTAGATGTTTTTCTGGAATTCCTTTGCTTTCTTCATGATCCCATGAATGTTGGCAATTTGATCTCTGATTCCTCTGCCTCTTTGAAACCCAGTTTGTATATCTGGAATTTCTTGGTTCACGTACTGCTGAAGGCTAGCTGAAGGATTTTAAGCATAATCTTACTAGCATATGAAATGAACACAATTGCATAATAATTTGAACAATCTTTGCTATTGCCCTTCTTGGGACTGGAATGAATACTGACCTTTTCCAATCCTGTTCAAACACTTAGTATATGTCAATACCACAGAACTTAATGATTGAAGCTTTGTATACTATACATGATCATGAAGTATGTATCTCTCAATCTTCCACTTGGTTACATCATTTTAATAGATGAATTCATTTGAAAGAACCAAAAGCAAACAAACAAGTAGAAAAGGAAGTATAGAAGTACAGTCTCCATACAGTACTGTAAAGTAAAATAAAGTAAAATTTTAAAAAATTAATTAATTTAAAAAAATAAAGAAGTACAGTCTCCAAAACAGTGCCAGTTCTTAGAATTTAAGTTCAAAAGAACTCATTAATGAGTGATACAGGGAGGAGAGTTTATATGAGGTTGAACTATCTATTCTTCTGTCCCATATGAACTCTGAGTGACAGGCAGCTGATGTCTTGGTTTCTAATTATTTACAAGGAAGCAGGGGAGACCACAAATGCCCAGAGCAGTCTGGGGAACAGCAAGATAATACATGTATTATAGGTATCAGTATATTTATCACATGTTTTATATCCACCTTTTTATGCATAGTTGTGAAGTTGATCACATTTGTAAATTCTTATTACCACCACTAAAATTAAGATACAGAACCATTCCACCACCCTAAAGAACTTGCTTTGCCAACCATCCCCACCTATGCAGCCCTTGAAAACTGCTGATGCCTTGGTTTCCAATTATTTGTAACTAGGCAGAAGAGACCACAAAGGCCCACAACTTGATATTCTAAAATATATATGCTAATATAATAATTACATGTACATAACAGGAAATTTATATTGCCAAAATTTTATTAAAATACAGATTGCGATCTGATACCTGTTTTATATGCACTCTGGTTTTGATGCATAGCTCTGTGAAGTTTTATCACATGTATAGGCTCTTGTTATCACCATTAAAATCATGACATTGAATTGTTCCATCTCTCTAAAGAAGCCCTCTTTGCACACTCTCCTGAGGCCTGCAAATCTTTACAATCCAGGTCACTACTGATCTCCTTTTATCTCTCTGTTTTGTCCTGTTGAGACTGTTGTATAAGTAGAATCACACTATGTATACAATCATAATAATCCAGTAAGTGTAATCATACACCATGTAGCCTCTGAGATTGATTTCTTTTTTACTCAGCATAACATCCTGAGATCCATCTAGACTACTGCATATATCAATAATCTTTTCCATTTAATCACCACAGACTGTCCCCAACTTAATTTAGGATAATTCAATTTAGGATTTTTGACTTTACAGTAGTGAGAAAGTGGTATGCATTCAGTAGAAACCATACTTGGAATACTGAAATTTTATCTTTTCCTGGGCTAGCAATATGCAGTATGATATTTCCTGGTGAATCTGGGCAGCAACAGTGAGCTGAGCTCCTGGCCAGCCTCAAAATCATGAGTGTAAACAACCAACACATTTACAGCCATTTCATATCCATATAACCATTCTGATTTTCACTTTCAGTACAGTACTCAACACATTCATAATATTTTCATCATTTTAATAAAATAGACTGTGTGAGACAATTTTTTTCCCAACTGTAGGCTAATGTAAGTATTGGCCACATTTAAGGGTAGCTACCACTTCCCTGATAGCTGAGTTGGTAAAGAATTTGCTGCAAAGCAGGAGACCCTGGTTTGATTCCTGGGGTAGGAAGTTCCTCTGGAGAAGGGATAGGTTACCCACTCCAGTATTCTTGGGCTTCCCTTGTGGCTCAGCTGGTTAAGAATCCACCTGCAATGCAGGAGACCTGTGTTCGATCCCTGGATTGGGAAGATGCCCTGGAGAAGGGAAAGGCTACCAACTCCATTAGTCTGGCCTGGAGAATTCCATAGACAGTCCATAGGGTCGCAAAGAGTCGGACATGACTGAGCAAATTTCACTTTCAAGGGAAGCTAGGTTAAATATATTAGATGGGTTATCATTAAAAAAATTTTTTAATATAAATTTATTTATTTTAATTGGAGGTTACTTTACAATATTGTATTGGTTTTGCCATACATCAACATGAATCTGCCACAGGTATACACGTGTTCCCCATCCTGAACCCCTCTCCCACCTCCCTCCTTTATTTTTATTGAAGTGTAGTTTCTTTACAATGTTAGTTTCTGCAGTGCAGCAAAGAAAATCTGTTATACATGTATACAATTATCTCCACTCTTTTTTAGATTTCCTTCCCATATTAAATGAACTTTTGACTTACTATTGTTTCAACTTAAAATGATTCATTGCAAAATAACTCTGTTGAAATTGAGGAAGATGTATAAATAGTATTTCATTGTGTAAATGTACTACAGGATATTTATCTGTTCATTCAGTGAAGATCACTGGTTAATTTCCAGTACTAATATACATATTTTTGTGTGAACATAAAGTTTTCCTTTCTCAAGCATAAATACCCAGGAGTGTGATTGCTGGGTTGTTCAGTAAGTGAATACTTAAGTTTATGTGAAACTCTTGGATTGTTTTCTAGAATGACTGGGCCATTCACCCACCAGCAATGCATGAGTGATCCAATTTCTCTGCTTCCTTGACAGAACTTGGTATTGTCAGTAATTTTCATTTTAGCCCTTATGATAGATGTGAAGTGGTTTCTCTTTGTAATTTTAATTTGGATTTCCCTAATATAATTTTAGGGGTATATTCTTTGGATTTTCTGCATAGATAATCATGTTACCAGCAAATAGTGGAAGCTTTACTTTTTCTTTCAACTCCATTAGATTGTTACATCTACTTTCTTTATTGCACTGGCTCCAACATCTAGCACTGTATGGAAGGAGTGACAAGAATGGACACTCTGGTTTTGTTCTCTTTATTAGAGAAAATCATAGTCTTTTACTAGTAAGAATACCATTAGCTATTGAGGAGATTCCCCACTCTTCTTATGTTGCTCAGAGTTTTCACCATAACTGACTACTGAATTTTTGCAAATCCTTTTCTTCTGACTAGATTAATATGATGGTATGATTTTTCTTTTCTACCCTGTTAATATGGTGAATTCCATCCATTGATTTTCAATATTAAAGAGTCTTGCACCCTTGAAAGAAATTACATTTGTGCTCAGTATATTATTCATTTTATATATCAATGAATTTTACTTGCTAATATATTTTAAGAAATGTGTGTCTGTCTTCAAGATAAAAGTTATTTCCCTGTAGTTTTTGGTTCTTTATGGTCTTTGTCTGATTTGGGTCTCTGGGTAATATTAGCCTCATAAAATGAGTGAAGAATTATTTTCTTTCTATTTTCTGCAAGAAATTGTGTATAATTCAATGTTTGACAGAATTC
>NW_024070210.1:77775823-77788132 GCF_014754425.2 Oryx dammah | reverse complement strand
AGGTTGACTGTGACTCCCAGCAAAGGAAAGGACTCTCAGAGCAGTAAGAAATCCTCTTTGAATAACCTCCCCATCCCTGCAACTCTTTATAACCCTGCTAACTACTCATCTCCTTTTCATCTTTATATTGTGTGCCTTTGAGAATGTTGTTTAAGCAAAATCACACTATGTAAGCATCATAATAATCCAATAAGTGTAATCATAAACCTCGTGGCCTCTGAGATTGACTACTTTTTCATTTAGCATAATGTCCTGACATCCGTCTAGGCTATTGTTGTTTAGTCTCTAAGTCCTTTCTGACTCTTTTGTGACCCCATGTACTGTAGCCCACCAGGCTCCTTTGTCTATGGGATTTTCCAGGCATGAATATTGGAGTGAGTTGCCTTTTCCTTCTCCAGGGAATCTTCTTGACCCAGAGATCAAACCCATGTCTCCTGCTTGGCCGGCAGGTTTTTACCATTGAGCCACCAAGGACGCCCCATCTAGACTATTGCACATATCAGTAGTCTGATTCTTTTAACCACTAAAGACTGTCACCATCTTATGATGCTTTGACTTTGGATTTTTTTATCTTACAGTGGCAAGAAAGTGATGAACTTTCAGTAGAAAGTAGAAACCATACTTTGAATTTTTAAATATGATCTTTCCCCATGCTAGCAACATGTGGTATAATATTCCCTGGTGATTCTGGGCAACAGCAGTGAGCTGAGCTCCTGGCCAGCCCTGAGATCATAAGAGTAAACAACTGACATACTCACATTCACTTTGTACTCATACAATCATTCGTTTTTTTAACTTTTAGTATGTGTGTGTTCCTGCAGTTGTGTCTGACTCTTTGAGACTGTATGGACTGTAGCCCACCAGGCTCCTCTGTCAATGGGATTCTCCAGGCAAGAATACTGAAGTGTGGTGCTGTGCCCTCCTCCAGGGGATCTTCCTGATCCAGGGATTTAACCTGCATCTCTTATGTCTCCTGCTTTAGCAGGCAGGTTCTTTATCCATTACGGCCACCTGGGAAGCCCCACTTTCAGCACAGTACTCAATAAATTATATGAGATTTTCAACACTTTAATATAAAATAGGCTTTGTGTTAGATGATTTCTCCCAGCTGTAAGTTAATGTCAGTGTGGAACACCTTTAAGTTAGACTCAATTCAGTGGGTTAGATATATTAAACGCATTTTTCATTTATGATCCTTTCAACTGAAATTGATTTATTGAGATACAACTCTACTGCAAGATGAGAAAAATCTATAAATAATATGTCATTGTACAGATGTATTACAGTGGATTTGTTTGTCTATTCACCCAGTGAAGAACAGTTGGCTGGTTTCCAGTTTTTGATAATCAGAAATAGAGCTGCTATGAATATTCATGTACAGATTTTGTATGAATATAGGTATTTCATTTTCAAGCATAAATACCCAGGAGTGTGATTGCTGAGCTATAAGGTAAGTGAATATTTAAGTTTAGGTGAAACTGCTGAACTTTTTTCCAGAATGGCTGGACCATTCACCCACCAGCAATGTATAAGTGATCCAATTTTTCTGCAGTTTTGCCAGAATTTGGCATTGTTAGTAGTTTTAATTTTAGCCTGTGAGAAATGTGACATGTTATCTCTTTGTGGCTTAATTTGCATTTCCCTAATTACTAGTAATGCTAATCATCTCTTTATATTCTTATTTCATTACCAGATAGCTTTTTGGTAAAGTCTCTGTGTGAATCTTTTGTCCAGGTTTCAACTGGACTGTTTGCTTTCTTCCTGCTGAGTTCAGAGAGTTCATTGAATTCTGAATACGGTCTTTTGATGAAAATGTGTTTACAAATATTTCCTGCCATTTTGTGGTTTATCTTTTCCCTTCTCTTAATAATGTCTTTTACAGAGCAAACATTTTTAATTTTGATGAAATCATTTTTTAATGGATTGTGCTTTTGGTGTCATGTTAAAAGTCTTTTTGTCCAGACATAGGTCGTGAAGATATTCTCCTATGTTTTTCTTAAAGATTTGTAATGTTACATTTTATACTTGGATGTATGGTTCACTTTGAGACTATACTCAAATTTTGTATAAGGTGTGATATTTAGGTCAAGTTTCAATTGTTTCCCAAGAATATCCAATTGTCCTAATCTCATTTGCTCATAAAACTATGAGCTCCAGAATTGAAAGAGACATGTGTACCCTAATGTTCATCGCAGCACTGTTTACAATAGTTAGGACATGGAAGCAACCTAGATGTCCATCGGCAGAGGAATGGATAAGAAAAATTGTGGTACATATACATAATGGAATATTTCTCAGCTATTAAAAAGAACGTGTTTGAATCAGTTCTAATGAGGGGGATGAAACTGGAGCCTATTATACAGAGTGAAATTGTTTCTTTAACCTAGGGTTGTTTTAAAGTTATAGGTTTTAAGTATATACCAAATACATATTGGGAGTTTCTAGAGACGTCTCTTTGCACTTAATTTTCCATATCATTTCCATTTGGGTCAAAAAATAAATTCTATATAATGTCAGTTTTCCTAAACTGAGGAGCATTGGAATAATCTGTTCTGGAGGACATTTGATCTCCAAATGGATAAGACTGGCTAGGATAATTCTGCAGACTGCAGACAATATGAGACCATGATCATTCAGTAAAGAAATTTTTTGGTAGTTCTCATCCTGAGTTACATCTTATCCTCACAGGCAAAATCCAAAAATGTAAAGAGTCAATTTGGCTTCTGATGTCAACATATCAGGGGATAGAGACAGAAATTAAGGAGCTCATTTTTTTTTTAAGCACAAAGAAGAGTTTGTGATCTCTGTATTTGATGTCATCTCAGACACTATCAAAGAAAAACATCATCACAGTTCAAAAGGAGACAATAATAACCATTCCCACTCCTCAATTTAATCCCATCTACTCCAGCTCTCTAAGGGGATGTTTTATCATTTGTTGAATTTTTGGTGTGTTTTCTTTTTCATTTATTCACTCATTCATGCATGTCTTCAATATATATTTACTTGTGCCTACTAAATGGTCATACTTGGGTCTCACTCCAGAAAGAGACAGAAGTAGCAATCTTCAGCCTACCCACTCCCAACATTCAAGTACATTCAGATAAAAGCTACTAAAGAGAAATGTGTTTCTATATGATGCATCCAAGAAAATGATAATGGACTCACTTCTGGGCTCAGTCAGAGAGTAGTTCTGATGGAGGAGCTGCTTAAACTGGAAATTATACCACCACTAGATTTCTTAGTAAAGAATGGGGTAAGGGAATTCTGGCACTGACTAACTCAGTATGATTTGGGATGTGTCTGGGTGAAAACATTATAAATTTATATTAGAGAAACTAATGTGGCCTTAATCTCAGAGGACAAAACATATTGTTTAAAGAAATATTAATTTTCAGAACCATATTTTTCAAACTGTTAGACTAAAATATACACAGATACTATTTAGGTGGATGGATTGATACCTACACACACGGGATTGAGAGATGGAGACTGAAGCAAATTTGGAGATAAACATTTGATATTTAAAGGTTCCTTTCTGGCTCCTTGAAGAATCTGTGTATGTGCTGCTAAGTCACTTCAGTCGTGTCTGACTCTATGCGACCTCATAGACGGCAGCCCACCAGGCTCCCCCATCCCTGGGATTCTCCAGGCAAGAACACTGGAGTGGGTTGCCATTTCCTTTTCCAATGCACGAAAGTGAAAAGTGAAAGTGAAGTCGCTCAGTCATGTCTGACTCCTAACGACCCAATGGACTGCAGCAGACCAGGCTCCTCGGTCCATGGGATTTTCCAGGCAAGAGTACTGGAGTGGGGCACCATTGCCTTCTCCGCTGTGTATGTGAGACAAAAGTCAATCTTCTCTGAAGCAGCGTTGCCCCTCTGTGGCCATACAGAGATATTACTCTGAATGACTTTATCCAGCTTCTTAAAATGGGGAAAAGACAAGTTTTTTTCAATAAGTAGTGTTGACCATACTGAACACCTACAAGAAAAAGACCAAAACTAGAACATTTTCTCACAACATATACAAATATAAACTGAAAATGTATTAAAGACTGAAATGTAAGACCTGAAACCTTAAAATTTGCAAAAGAAAATATAGACAGTATGCTCAGTTGACGTTTCTCTTTACAATATTTTTTTCTGTCTCAAAGGCAATGGCAACAAAAGCAAAAATAAATAAATGGGACAAAATCAAAATAAAATCTAGTGCACAGCAAAGAAACCATCAACAAAAATAAAAGGCAAACTACTGAATGGGAGTAGATATTTTCAATAAGGGGTTAGTATCCAGAACACAAAGACATCATATACCTCAATATCAAAAACACAGTCTGATTGAAGAATGGGCATAGGACCTGAGTAGCCATTTTTCCAAAGAGATAGCCAACAGGTACATGAAAAGACATCCAAAGTCTCTAATATTCAGAAAAATAGCAAATCTATGTCAAAATGAGGTGTCACCTCACATCTATCAGTATGGCTATCGTCAAAAGAAAAAAAAATAACAAGTGCAGTGAGGAGGCAGAGGAGAGGAAACCCTAGTGCACTGCTGCTGCGTTGGAAATTGCTGCAGCTACTATGGAAAACATTACGGAGATTCCTCTCAAAACACTAAAAATATACCTTCCATATAATCCAGCAATTCCACTCCTGGGTATTATCCAAAGTAAACAAAAATGCTTCAAAACTGTATATGCACCCAAATGTTTATAGCAGCTTTATTTACAATAACCAAGATCTTAAACCAAGCTAAGTGTTCATTCATAGATGAATGGATAGAGAAAATACCGATCTTTCATCTAACTATCTATCTATACACACACACACACACTCTCTACAATGGAACATTGATCAAATATAAAAAAAGAATGTAATCATGCCAAATGTAACAACATGGATAGATACAGAGTGTATTATACTTAGTGAAATAAGCCAGACAGAGAAAGACAAATACTGTGTGTTTTTACTTATATATGCTATATAAAAGCAAAGCAAAACAAAGGAACAAATAGAACAAAAACAGAATCACAGGAACAAACGGCAGACTGCCAGGTATTTCCCTATAAAAGGTGATTTTATTTGAGATCATCAAAGGACTGCAGTCTGGATCAGCAACCATGAGGAGCCACATGCAAGTCCCTACTGGACAAGGAAAGGAAATGCTTTTATAGAGAAGACAAGGAGATGTGGAGGGTTATAGTAAACAGAGTGCCCTTGACTTTCCATTGACTGCATCCTGACCAGGAAAGAAGAGGTTTCTTTCATTTTCCCTTTGCCTTCTGTGATGTCCGCAGGTCGGGAGAGCTCCCCCTCTTCTTTCAGCTCTATTTAATTGAGATTTCTGTGCATTAAATTTTTATACCTTATAGGACAGAGTCAGAAAGATATTTGATTCCAGGAGATGAAGGAGCCATGGTGGTGGAAGTAAGATGTTGGAGTGATTCAAGAAGGGGTCTTGAGCCATGGAATCCAAGTGGATTCCAAGCTACAAAATGAAAGGAAACAGATTCTTCCTCAGAGAATCTGGAAGGAATCAACCCTGCCAAGACCCTGACGTAGACATCAAAATGGATTTTAGATTTCCTGCCTGCAGAACTATAAGAAATATTTTGTCAGTGATCAAGTTCATATCAAACATTGAGCAAATATTTTCTGTTCACTTTGCTGTACTCATAGGATGGGATACCAGTGCTTGCAGTTGCCTGTTGGGACACATCGTGGTGAGACAGACCTGAACATTCTTGAGACACCCAACCAAGCCGGATAATATATTTACTGGAGAGATTTCTCTCTTCTTTTAGTTGCTTTCAATGTTTACTGTTTTGGAGTCCGGCTTACTGTGGGAAATATTTATTTTAATTCTGTCATCTTATCAGCTATTCTTTTAGTTATAAGTTAGAGATTCTAGTACAGAAGGAGATACAGATTGAGAAGGGAAAAGACCAAATCCCAAATCTGTAGGGCTAAAAAGTGTTTGTGGTTATAACTATACCAATGTAGGTAAGAAATACTAAGTATTGCAAATGCCTTATGGTGACCTCGCGGAGGCCTCATGATGTGACTGTGGCTAGAGGAGGGGCTGAGCCCCACGAAGGGTTTGTGTATGGGCTCCCTGTTTATGTTGCAACTTCCCGTTAGTTATCTATTTTACACAAAATGCATTTTAACTTAACTATTGTTATTTGTATTCTGCTTTCTGCTTCTAGTAGGTTATTTTAAAAGAAGAATAAGGGCTTTTAAAACATATGAAAGGCAAGACTGCTTTTTCTCAGACTCTCTGAATAATAATGGTTCTGTGTATAAAGATTTTGAGGTAAAAAGGATGGAAAATGTGGACCTGTTTATTTTCACTGAGGTAAAACTGAAGTGATCTGTAGGCAGGGGGATCAGATGGGCAGTTTGAGATTATTGCAAATGTTTACTAAAGGAACTGTGAAAAATAGCGTATAAAAATAAAGCTGATTGGGAATCAATAATTATTGTTGTGCACACAGTGGGTATTAGAGAAGTTAAATAAAATAAAAGGTGAGAAGCAACCTGAATGGGTCACTTGAAACTTTGCCAAAGCAATGTGTTTAACCCAGGATGCCTGTTATAGGCCACCGCTAGATAAAGAAAGCTTTTTTTACCTTTATACCCTATTGTCTAGACATACAAGAAGAGATAAGGAAGTTCACTACAGGTAGGTATAGTTGCACCTCCACTTCAGGGGGCTTCTTAGAGCCAGTGATGTGGTTGTCAGGCAGGTCACTAACTGGCCTCCAGTTCTTCCTGCGGCATCAGTGCCGTGTCAGTGAGACCAGGACAGACCTGCCTATAATGAGACAGTGTCTCTATTCAGATTTCAATCAGAACTCTGTTTGTTCTATAGAGGCAGGAGCATGGAATATAATGTCACTGATTCCCTATGAAGAGCATTCCCAACATGAGAAGGGTAGTGGAAAACATGGCTATGCAGGAAGGAAACTGAGATCCATTTCGTGGAAGATCTCCCCTGAGGAGCAGGAAGGAATGTGCCAGAAGGTGCTGAGTCTTTATTACAGGGAAATCTGAGATTCAAAGGATCCCAATGTAAGCAAGTTCTAGTGACTATCAGGAAGAAATGAGTCCTTGACAATTATGCTGCTGGTGCTGAGCCTATTCAAATGTACACCTCAGTGAGCTGTGAGGTACAGAAGCTCCTGAGGGGGAGGGGAAATGGAGCTTTTATTAAAGGTGACATTTAAAGTTTCTGCAACATCACCTGGAGGTCAACAGCTGGAACAAATCCTTTCTTGAGTATTTCGTGCTCTGTTTCCTCCCTACTCTTACCAGGGTTGAATTTCTTCCCACTTTAATCTGATAAGAGTGTTTTCAGGGTTTCCCATATTCAATTTTTGTTGTTGTTGTTGTTTTTCAGTTGCTAAGTTGTGTCCAACTCTTTGCAACCTCATGGACTGCAGCATGCCAGGCTTCCCTGTCCCTCACTATCTCCCAGAATATGCTCAAACTCATGTCTCCAGATAGCTCAATTGGTAAAGAATCCACCTGCAATGCAGGAGACCCCATATGGATTCCTGGGTCGGGAAGATCCACTGGAGAAAGGATAGGTTACCCACTCCAGGATCCACCTGCAATGTGGGAGACCTGGGTTCAATCCCTGGGTGGGGAAGATCCCCTGGAGAAGGGAAAGGCTACTCACTTCAGTATTCTGGCCTAGAGAATTCCATGGACTGTATAGTCCACGGGTTTGCAAAGATTTGGACACAGCTGAGTGACTTTTACTCACGTGTTCACTGAGTCGATGATAGCAATGGCAACCCACTCCAGTACTCTTGCCTGGAAAATCCCATGGATGAAGGAGCCTGGTAGGCTGCAGTCCATGGGGTCTCCAAGAGTTGGATACAACTGAGCGACTTCACTTTCACTTTTCACTTTCATGCATTGGAGAAAGACATGGCAACCCACTCCAGTGTTCTTGCCTGGAGAATCCCAGGGTTGGGAGAGCCTGGTGGGCTGCCATCTATGGGGTCGCACAGAGTCGGACACGACTGCAGCGACTTAGCAGCAGCAGCAGCCATCCAACTATATCATCCTCTGTTGCCATCTTCTCCTGCCCTTGATTTTTCCCAGATCAAGATCTTGATTTTTCCCAGATTTTGAGGTCATTTGCAAAAATAAGAACAATGATACTAATGAAAATTTGTTTTTCAATTTTATATAATATATTTATGTATTACATTAACCAATTTTAACTCCCTTCTCCAATTTGCCTACATGTAGTAACATAAGACATGCTAATATAAGTCAATATTATATGTTATTATATCTCAGTAGTGAAGATACAGGATTCAATGGGAGGGTATGTCTTAGGTAGAAAAAAGAATAACATCATACACAAAGGGATAAATGAACTTGCTATAATCTTCACAGGATATGTTTAGAATATTTTGGGTTGAATGAGGAATTACTGCATCATATTAGCAAGAAGTGTGGTGCTAGAGAAGACTGTTGAGAGGCCCTTGGATTGCAAAGAGATCAAGCCAGTCAATCCTAAAGGAAATCAACCCTGAATATTCATTGGAAGGACAAATACTAAAGCTGAAACTTCAATACTTTGGCCACTTGGTGAGAAAAGCCAACTCATTGACTCAAAAGACCCTGATGAGGGGAAAGATTGAAGGCAAAAGAAGAAGACAGAAGCAGAGGTTGAGGTGGTTGGATGGTATCACCAACTCAGCCAACATGAATTTGAGCAAACTCCAAAAGATAGTGGGAGATAGCAGATCCTGCAGTCCATGGGATCACAGAGTCAGACACGACTTAGTGACTGAACAGCTACAACAACATTAGCAAGAAGCATAGTTTTGCTATGGTCTTTATTCAAAAGCTGTTAAAGAGTACAGATGGATGCCAAGTTAACAAAGAGGATACTGTAGTAGCTTTGTACTATCTTAACTAACTAGAAATATCTCTCTCAGAATGTGCTTCCCGTATTTTTCTGGTTTAGGTTTGACCACAAAAGAAATTTGTGTGACATTTGGAAGGTCGTTGTGGTGAAGCAGTCACAGTTTTTATGTTTGGGGGGTTGGTGCAGGCTCCAGGGACTATAGTTACTCACTCGTGTTGCTGCTGATCTGATAGCTCATCTTATCATTGATTCACAACCCTTCCACTTCCCACCAAACCTCCTCCTCATCTTCTCCTTGTCTTGGACCAAGTAGGTATGTTAGCATGATGCCAAATGACACTCACTTCTCCTAAGGTCACTCACTTCTGTAAAACTGAAGGAGGTGAGACATAGACAAGTTTTAGTGTGTCTGTGTGGGTTCCATTACCCTCATGGTTCTAGTATGTCCTTATGAGTCACAGTTTGTCTGTACTTTGGTCTATATCCAACTTTGTTCTACAAATACTACTCTAGCTGATTAACAATGAATTCAGTCTCAGCACCACATACAAAGATAGCAGCTTTGTATACACTCTTCCACCAGATCTAGCAATTGCCTGAGTTCTAATCTTTGTAACCATTTTCTCATTTGACACTACTGGTAATGTGCTTCTCTGATTGTGTCTTAAGTGACACAAGTCTGAGAAGAAAGGACTAAGGAAATAATTTTCATGATGATTCTAGATAACTAGACCCAGGTTTGGGATGTGAGTGTAGTTTAGTGAAACTGTCACTTTACATTATTATAGAGAAAGTTTACAACTTTAGACAAGGTTACACATGCTCTGCATGATTGATTTAAAGTCAAGAATTCAAGAGGAGAATATTAGTAGAAAGTCACTCAGGACACCTGCTTCCAAATTACATAGAAGAAGCTTTTATTTAGAATCAAATCTACTGATCCAGATCACAGATTAAGGAACCACAGGACTATTTCTTGTCTGGGATCTGCAGCTGTACATTTCAACCTGGCTACCACAGCAGGGAGGCTCTCTCTTATTAAGCTCGGAGGGTTTTGTTCAGCTTTTCCTATTACTTCAAGCACTGCGCATTCCCAGAGAGCACAGAAGTATTTTCCAGAATGCTCCAGCTTTAAGGATGAAATGGTGAGGCTGATGAACTTATGTACTTTCTGAAAGTTTACAGAGTAGTGGCCGTCCGTTTTATTCCCATCTTCTGAATACTGATGAATGAAGTAAGTCATCTCTCCACTGGGAAGCTGCTTGTACCAAAATATCCAGTAGGTGTACACATTCCAACTTGTTTCATACCGACAGTTCAAGATGACTACGTTCCGCACTTGACTGGTTATGTCTGGCTGATATTGAGTAACTTTCTGGGCCACACTAGATCCTGTGGAAAAAAACAAGAAAATAGAGCTGAAATAGTGAACAAAATAATGTAGAAATTCAACTAATTTTGGACCCAAATATTTACAAACCATACTGAAATCATAAGATGCTTGCTTTTCCCCAATCGTCCTTTCCTCCCCAAGTCCCTGTGAAGCTCCACGTGCCTGTGTGCAGTCCTTTCACCCTGAACACACGCACCCATGCTTGAGAGCATCCCTACCAGAGAAGGTGGAAGCCAGGAACACCCAGAGCAGACTGGAGAGAGGCATGAGGCATGGATTCCCCTACACAAATGTCCTCAGTTCTGCCTCAAGCTAAGATTTCAGTGTCTTTGAGTGCCTGGCAGCACATATACATGGTAACTGGTTCCTGTGTGATGCCTCCCAAACAGGAAGTAGGGTGTCATGTTCATCTACCACGTGGTCTGTGTACAGATAAAGACTGGCTCGCCGCACACCTTTACTTTGTCTACTTTTCTTTCCCTGGTCATTAAGTTTGGCAGATCCTGAAAAGGGGCATGAACAAAGCAATTAATATTAAAGGTTTGAACTGAAGGAAACTGAAGATTAAGCAAGTTGACATGCATTATTTATTTATTTTAAATGAAGGCTAATTACTTTACAATATTGTAGTGGTTTTTGCCATACACTGACATGAATCGGTCATAGGTGTACATGTGTTCCCCATCCTGAATTCCCCTGCCACCTCCCTCCCCATCCCATCCCTCAGTGTCATCCCAGTGCACCAGCCCTGAGCATCCTGTCTCATGCATCCAACCTGGACTGGCAATCTCTTTCACATAGGATAATATACATGTTTCAATGTTATTCTCTCAAATCATCCCACCCTCACCTTCTCCCACAGAGTCCAAAAGATTGTTCTATACATCTGTGTTTCTTTTGCTGTCCTGCGTATAGGGTCATCATTACCATTTTTCTAAATTCCATATATATGTGTTAGTATACTGTATTGATGTTTTTCTTTTTGACTTACTTCACTCTGTATAAGAGGCTCCAGTTTCATCCACCTCATTAGAAGTGATTCAAATGTATTCTTTTTAATGGCTGAGTAATATTCCATTGTGTGTATCTACCACAGCTTTTTTATCTATTCATCTGCTGATGGACATCTAGGTTGCTTCCATGTCCTGGCTATTGTAAACAGTGCTGTGATGAACACTGGGGTATTTGTGTCTCTTTCAATTCTGGTTTCCACGGTGTGTATGCCCAGCAGTGGGATTGCCGGATCATGTGGCAGTTCTCTTTCCAGTTTTTTAAGAAATATCCACACTGTTCTTCATAGGGGCTGTTCAGTTCAGATCAGATCAGTCGCTCAGTCATGTCCAGCTCTTTATGATGCCATGAATTGCAGCACGCTCCTGTCCATCACCAACTCTTGGAATTCACTCAAAGTCACGTCCATCGAGTCAGTGTTACCATCGAGCCATCTCATCCCATGTCATCCCCTTCTCCTCCTTCCCCCAAGCCCTCCCAGCATCAGAGTCTTTTCCAATGAGTCAACTCTTCGCATGAGGTGGCCAAAGTACTGGAGCTTCAGCTTTAGCATCATTCCTTCCAAAGAATACCCAGGACTGATCTCCTTTAGAATGGATTGGTTGGATCTCCTTGCAGTCCAAGGGACTCTCAAGAGTCTTCTCCAACACCACAGTTCAAACGCATCAATTCTTCAGTGCTCAGCTTTCTTCACAGTCCAACTCTCACATCCATACATGACACAGAAAAAACCATAGCCTTGACTAGACGGACCTTTGTTGGCAGAGTAATGTCTCTGCTTTTTAATATGCTATCTAGGTTGGTCATAACTTTCCTTCCAAGGAGTAAGCATCTTTTAATTTCATGGCTGCAATCACCATCTGCAGTGATTTTGGAGCCCCCCAAAATAAAGTCTGACACTGTTTCCACTGTTTCCCCATTTATTTCCCATGAAGTGATGGGACCAGATGCTATGATCTTCATTTTCTGAATGTTGAGCTTTAAGACAACTTTTTTGGTCTCCTCTTTCA
>NW_024070210.1:77773035-77775723 GCF_014754425.2 Oryx dammah | reverse complement strand
TTGGTTCCAGCTTGTGCTTCTTCCAGTCCAGCGTTTCTCATGATGTACTCTGCATAGAAGTTAAATAAGCAGGGTGACAATATACAGCCTTGACGTACTCCTTTTCCTATTTGGAACCGGTCTGTTGTTCCATGTCCACTTCTAACTGTTGCTTCCTGACCTGCATACAGGTTTCTCAAGAGGCAGGTCAGGTGGTCTGGTATTCCCATCTCTCTCAGAATTTTCCACAGTTTATTGTGATCCACACAGTCAAATGCTTTGGCAGTCAATAAAGCAGAAATAGATGTTTTTCTGAAACTCTGTTGCTTTTTGGATGATCCAGTGGATGTTAGCAACTTGATTTCTGGTTCCTCTGCCTTTTCTAAAACCAGCTTGAACATCTGGAAGTTCACAGTTCATGTATTGCTGAAGCCTGGCTCGGAGAATGCAAACTAGACTAGTTTGCATTCCCACCAACAGTGTAAGAGGGTTCCCTTTTCTCCCCATCCTCTGCAGCATTTATTGCTTCTAGGCTTTTGGATAGCAGCCATTCTGACCGGCTGTGGTTTTGATTTGCATTTCTCTGATAATGAGTGATGTTGAGCATCTTTTCATGTGTTTGTTAGCCATCTGTATGTCTTCCTGGGAGAAATGTCTGTTTAGTTCTTTTGCTCAGTTTTTGATTGGGTCATTTATTTTTCTGGAATTGAGCTGCAGGAGCTGCTTGTATATTTTTGAGATTAATTCTTTGTTAGTTGCTTCATTTGCTATTATTTTCTCCCCTTCTAAAGGCTGTCTTTTCACCTTGCTTATAGTTTCCTTCATTGTGCAAAAGCTTTTAAGTTTAATTAGGTCCCATTTGTTTATTTTTGCCTTTATTTCCATTACTCTGGGAGGTGGGTCATAGAGGATCCTGCTGTGATTTATGTCCGAGAGTGTTTTGCCTATGTTTTCCTCTAGGAGTTTTATAGTTTCTGGTCTTACATTTAGGTCTTTAATCCATTTGAGTTTATTTTTGTGTGTGGTGTTAGAAAGTGTTCTAGTTTCTTTCTTTTACAAGTGGTTGACCAGTTTTCCCAGCACCACTTGTTGAAGAGATTGACTTTTCTCCATTGTATATTCTTGCCTCCTTTGTCAAAGATAAGGTGTCCATAGGTGTGTGGATTTATCTCTGGGCTTTCTATTTTGTTCCATTGATCTATATTTCTGTCTTTGTGCCAGTACCATACTCTCTTGATGACTGTGGCTTTGTAGTAGAGCCTGAAGTCAGGCAGGTTGATTCCCCCAGTTCCATTCTTCTTTCTCAAGATTGTTTTAGCTATTCAAGGTTTTTTGTATTTCCATACCAATTGTGAAATTATTTGTTCTAGTTCTCTGAAAAAATACCATTGGTAGCTTGATGTGGATTGCATTGAATCTATAGATTGCTTTGGGTAATATACTCATTTCACTATATTGTTTCTTCCAATTCATAAACTCTACCTGTTTGAGTCATCTTTGATTTCTTTCATCAGTGGTTTATAGTTTTCTATATATAGGATTTTTATTTCTTTGCTGCTGCTGCTAAGTCGTTTCAGTCGTTTCCGACTCTGTGCGACCCCATAGATGGCAGCCCACCAGGCTCTCTCATCCCTGGGATTCTCCAGGCAAGATCACTGGAATGAGTTGCCATTTCCTTCTCCAATGCATGAAAGTGAAAAGTGAAAGTGAAGTCGTTCAGTAGTGTCCGACTCTTGGCGACCCCATGGACTGCAGCCTACCAGGCTCCTCCATCCATGGGATTTTCCAGGCAAGAGTACTGGAATGGGTTGCCATTTCCTTCTCTCTTTGTTTCTTTAGGTAGATTTATTCCTAAGTATTTTATTCTTTTCATTGCAGTGGTGAATGGAATTGTTTCCTTAATTTCTCTTTCTGTTTTCTCATTTTTAGTGTATAGGAATGCAAGATATTTTTTGTGTTAATTTTATATCCTGCAACTTTATTCATTGATTAGCTCTAGTAATTTTCTGGTGGAGTCTTTAAGGTTTTCTATGTAGAGGCTCATGTATCTGCAAAGAGTGAGAGTTTTACATCTTCTTTTCCAATCTGGATTCATTTTATTTATTTTTCTTCTCTGATTGCTGTGGCTAAAACTTGCAAAACTGTGTTGAATAGTGGTGGTGAGAGTGGGCACCCTTGTCTTGTTCCTGACTTTAGGAGAAATGTTTTCAATTTTTCACCATTGAAGATAATGTTTGCTCTGGGTTTGTCATTTATGGGTTTTATTATGTTGAGGTATGTTCCCTCTATTCTTGCTTTCTGGAGAGTTTTTATCATAAATGGATGTTGAAGTTTGTCAAAGGCTTTTTTGCATCTATTGAGATAATCATATGGTTTTTATCTTTCAATTTGTTGATGTGGTGTATCACATTGATTGATTTGTGAATAGTAAAGAATCCCTGCATCCCTGGGATAAATCCCACTTTGTCATGGTGTATGATCTTTTAAATATGTTGTTGGATTCTGTTTGCTTGATGGGACTGGATGCCATGATCTTCGTTTTCTGAATGTTGAGCTTTAAGCCAACTTTTTTGCTCTCCTCTTTCACTTTCATCAAGAGGCTTTTAGCTCATCTTCACTTTCTGCCATAAGGGTGGTCATCTGCATATCTGAGGTTACTGAGATTTCTCCCAGCAATCTTGATTGCAGCTTGTGCTTCTTCCAGTCCAG
>NW_024070210.1:77766887-77772535 GCF_014754425.2 Oryx dammah | reverse complement strand
ATGACTGGAGCCTATGTTAGGGATATATTTGACTTTGTTTAACTTTCGTTTTTTTCTAGTAACGTTTTTGCAAATTCCCTTGGATCTGACGCTCAGATAATTATGGTGTCTGTGACTAAAGGTAGATTCACTTCTTTTCCAAACTGTGTGACTTTTGTTTCTTTCTCTTGCCTTATTGCACTGGCTAGGACCCTTAGTACAATATTCAGTACAAGTGGTGAGACTCAAAAGTCTTCCCTTATTCCTGAAATTTGAAGGAAAGCATTCAGTCTTTCACCACCCAGTGTATTTGATGTAGATTTTTTATAGAGGACCTTTACTAAGTTAATGAATTCCCTTAAGTCCTAGTTTGCTGGGAGTTTTTAATCAAGAATAGATACTGGGTTTTGTCCAATGGTTTTTCTATACCTTTAGAGGTTACTGTCATTTATCAATCATCTGCGACTTGTTAATCTCTGTGGATACGTTACTGATAAATTGTCACAACAAAGTATTGAAGATATCACTCTATCATCTTACAAATAGTAAAACCAAGCTATCTAGAAACTTAATTTTAGAGTTAATAGTTTTGAACACAGACCTGTCTAATAGCAAAAATCTGTTCCCTTTTTTCCCCTATAGATTCTCTTCAGAGAAATTTTGAGACAGAGAGGGCAGCAAAACTACTTCTCGAATCTTTGAAATATTTTAAGACAGTCTTTTAATAGGTTCTTTACTTATGCAAATTGAACTAATTAAATAATTACAGATTTGGCCCTTTCGCCAAAAGAGGAAAGAAACATAAAGAATACTCATGAACTTGTTTACAAAACAGAAACAGACTCACAGACTCATAGAGAATGAACTTATGGTTGCCAAAGAGGAAGGATGAGGGGAGAGACAGTTAGGGAGTTTGGGATGGACATGTACACACTGCTATATTTAAAATGGATAACCAACAAGGACCTAATGTATAGCACAGGAAACTCTGCCTGATGTTATGTGGCAGCTTGGATGGGATGTGAGCTTGGGGGGAAATGGATACATGTATCTGTATGGCTGAATTCCTTTGCTGTCCACCTGCAACTATCACAACATTGTTAATCCATATATACTCCAATATAATATAAAGTTTAAAAAAGAAAATATCCAAGCTGCAATTCAGAAGATGACCACGAGGTAGTGCCTTGACCATTCCTTTCACACTACTGCTTACGAGGCACCTGAGGAGCAATACACCATACCTAGGGTGACAAACTCTTCCTTCCATAAACCACCACAATTCTGAAACCTCACTCATGACTACTACTGATCACTCTATTTCCCTTTCCCTTGAAACTGGCATGTGATAAAGTAGTCTAGAGCATAGTTTTTCAGACTAACCAGGATAAATGTTTCTCAAAAGTTAAAAAATTGTACTGCCATGTGATCCAGCAATTCTACTTCTGATTATATTATATTCAAAACACTTGAAAGAATTTGGATATATACTCCAAATACTGAGATATTCATATATCCATGTTTCTACCAAAAGATGGAAGGAACCTAAATGTTCATCAAGAGGTGAATGAGTAGACAAAAAGTAGTGTATATGTTTAATGGAATATTATTCAACCTTAAAAAGGTATTTAAAAAAATCTACAACATGGATGAAATTTGAGGACATTATAGTAAAAGAAATGTCACAAAATGATCAACATTTTATAACTTGACTTATATGAGTTATCTAAAGTAGTCAAACTCATAGAAAGAGAAAGCAGATCAGTAGTGGCCATGAGTTGGAGGGGCAAGGGAATGAGGAGTTAGTCTTTTTTTTTTTTTTTTTTATTTTTTTTGGTCTATACAGCGGGGCGGGGGGAACATCAGTTCCCTGACCAGGGATCAAACCTGTGTTGCCTGCATTGTAAGCATGGAGTCTTCATCACTGGACTACCAGGGAACTCCTGAGTACTTAGTCTTTAATGAGCACAAATTTTCAATTTTCAAGATGCAAAGAGTACTAGAAATGGATGGTGCTTGCTGAACAGCAATGTAAATGTACTTAGTATCACTGGATTGAACACTTAAAATAGTTAAAATTGTAAAAATGTATGTCAAAATGATAAAAATTTAATTTAAAAAAAATTAAGGGAGTATTTTAAGAATTTTACTTTACACATCTGCTTCCAAATGCAAATATAAGAGGGAGTTATAATACAAAACCACTTATCAATCCTCCATCACCATTCAGATTTTAAGGAGCTGAGAAAATGAGGTTAGAGGTACGAGGAAATTGGAGACAAGGAGTATTTTGTACTGTGTTAACACTGATTGAAAAAGAGGGCCTAGAGGGGTGCAAAATCAGTCACATGATGATAAAAAGGCCTTTTGAAGAGCGGTACAGCAAAGGGCAAGAGCAGAGAAAGAAGACAATTCATACTCTTCTCCTTCATAATGTCCTTCTAAGAGCAGATAACTATTAATCATTTGTGAATAAGATTGATGGGAGGCAGTTAAACTATATTATAGAAATTGAGCTATTTCATGCTAGAGGTGTTTATAATGAAGAATGAGCATTAGCACAAAGTTTGTGACATATTAAACATTTTAGAAAGTAAATGGGAGTACATTAATTCCACTAATGAATCTAAAATAACTTATTCATTAAATGGTATAAAACTGCATTCAAACAGATATTCAAAAAGGGGACTACCACAGAGAGATTTCACTACCTTCCTCATTCCAACTAATGTCGGTAATATAATATATATACAATAAATATTTATTGAAGAAATTGATTTGTGGAAAATTCTTAAAGAAATGGAAATACCAGACCACCTGACCCGCCTCTTTAGAAATCTGTATGCAGGTCAGGAAGCAACAGTTAGCACTGGACATGGAACAACAGACTGGTTCCAAATCAGGAAAGGAGTACGTCAAGGCTGTATATAGTAACCCTGCTTATTTAACTTCTATGCAGAGTACATCATGAGAAATGCTGGGCTGGAAGAAGCACAAGCTGGAATCAAGATTGCCAGGAGAAGTATCAATAGCCTCAGATATGCAAAGGACACCACTCTTATGGCAGAAAGCAAAGAGGAACTAAAGAGCCTCTTGATGAAAGTGAAAGAGGAGAGTGAAAAAGTTGGCTTAAAGCTCAACATTCAGAAAACTAAGATCATGGCATCTGGTCCCATCATTTCATGGAAAACAGATAGGGAAAGAGTGGAAACAGTAACAGACATTATTTTGGGGGGCTCCAAAATCACTGCAGATGGTGATAGCAGCCATGAAATTAAAGGACACTTACTCCTTGGAAGAAAAGTTATGACCAACCTAGATAGCATATTCAAAAGCAGAGACATTACTCTGCCAACAAAGGTCCATCTAGACAAAGCTATGGTTTTTCCAGTGGTCATTATGGATGTGAGAGTTAGACTATAAAGAAAGCTGAGTGAGGAAGAATTGATGCTTTTGAACTGTGGTGTTGAAGAAGACTCTTGAGAGTCCCTTGGACTTCAGGGAGATCCAACCAGTCCATCCTAAAGGAAATAAGTCCTGAATATTCATTGGAAGGACTGATGCTGAAGCTGAAACTCCAATACTTTGGCCACCTGATGTGAAGAACTAACTCCATGGGAAAAAAAAAAAAAACCCTGATTCTGGAAAAGACTGAAGGTGGGAAAAGATGGGGACAACAGAGGATGAGATGGTTGGATGGCATCACTGACTCAATGGACATGAGTTTGAGTAGAATCCAGGAGTTGGTGATAGGCAAGGAGGCCTGGTATGCTGCAGTCCATGGGGTTGCAAAGAGTCAGACACAGGTGAGCTACTGAACGGAACTGATCTGAAAGAACAATAATTCACATATATTTTAAACTGATTTTTAATTCAGACATGTCTGAATTTCCTTAGTCAATTCCTCTAGTTTAATCTAATCACCAATGATTAAGATTTTGGTGGTTATATTTGTCTTCGAAAAGAAATTTAAATCCAAATTTTCAGGGATAAGAATGTTTTTGATGAGTGATAGCTCTAGACATGGTCTATGAACCTAGAGAAATACTTTCTTAGAATGAGAGTTTCCCCTCTAAACCTACACCTGTGCTGCCACAGTACTAACCACTTCCTGTCTGTGAAGGCGATTCCCTACCCTGGTCCCTACAGCAAGGTGGATGTATCAGTTAGAACTCTGGGTTTGGGTAAAGGTCCCTCCTACACGCCTCTCACTGTGGGCTCACTCAGTGTGCAGAAATACACTGCAGAGTCCTCCAGTTGTGAAGCTGAGACGGTAAGTGTGATGAATTTGCTTGCCTTCTGGAAATTCAATGAGTAGAGACCTTCTGTGGCATTTGGCTTGTTATAAGAGTCCTGGTGAATGAGGAAGGTCATCACCCCACTGCTGGGTTGCTTGTACCAGAATAGACAATAAGTGTGTCATATGTGCAACCCAGGGTCACAGTTTCTTTCTCCTGCACTGACATTGGTGGTTGGTCTTGAGTTACTTTCTGGGCAATACTGGATCCTAGAGGAAAAAAATAGATAGAAGTAGACTGTAGCCATGAAATTAAGAAACACTTGGTTCTTGGAAGGAAAGCTATGGAAAAGCTAGACAGTGTATTAAAACGCAGAGACATTACTTTGCCAACAAAGATCTGTATGGTTAAAGCTATGGATTTTCCAATAGTCATGTATGGATGTCAGAGTTGCACCAGAAAGAAGGCTGAGTGCTGAAGAATCGATGCTTTCAAATTGTGGTGCCGGAGAAGACTCTTGAGAGTCCCTTGGACTGCAAGGAGCTCAAACTAGTCAATCCTAAAGGAAATCAACCCTGAATGTTCATTGAAAGGACCGATGCTGAAGCTGAAGCTCCAATACTCTGGCCACCTGAGGCAAAGAGCAGACACATTGGAAAAGACCCTGATGCTGGGAAAGACTAAAGACAAAAGAAGTGTGCAGCAGAAGATGAGATGATTAGATAGTATCACTGCCTCAAGGGACGTGAATCTGAGCAAACTCCAGGAGATAGCAAGGAACAGGGGAGCCTGGCGTTCTGCATTCCATGAGGTTATAAAGAGTCAGACACAGCTTAGCTACTGAACAAAAACAATAGAGATTTAGGAATAAGTGAGGTAGAATAAAGAAATTCTACTCTACACTCAGCTAGGCTTCCTTCCCAGGGTACCCTTAAGACTGCCTGTTCCTTTGGTCCTTAGGTCACAGAGGAGGCACAATCCCATCAGGACCATCCTTACCTAAACACAGTGAAGCCACGACCACCTTCAGAAGGCTGGAGAGAAGCATGTTTCAGCTCTCCCACTAGATGGAAAATTTCTTCTTCTTCAATGTCAAGGCTTTGCAAGGTGAGGTGAGCCTGACAGAGTGAGGGAAGGACGCTGGGTATGTGCTGCTGCTGCCCCACAACAGGAAACAGGGGTGAGTCGATGCAGCAAGTTGAGTAGCAAGTTGATGTAGTTAGTTGAGTAGCAAGTTGATGTGGGTCACATCAACTTCTCTATGAACCAGGTGAGAGTCCTACTCACCCCAAACTTCGTTTTGTATTAACCAGTTCTTTGACTGATAGCAATTACATCTTAAAATAAGCACGAGTTAAATTTGATATTGCAAAGAAGACCCCCGACACACACACACACACACACACACACACACACACACACACACACACA
>NW_024070210.1:77701543-77766877 GCF_014754425.2 Oryx dammah | reverse complement strand
ACACACACACACACACACACACACACACACACACACACACACACACATGCTGTGTTGGGTCATTGCTTCTGTGAAAGAAATGAGTGAGTAGCTCTTATTTTAAAATATTGCCCGTAATGTATTATGGAAATAACATAAGACATACTAACCATGCATCCTCACTTTTGTGTTCAGTTCTTCCAAGGTAGAAATAAATCACTTTACAGTAAAAAGGCAAAGCACTTTAGCTCTTCTATTCTGCCTATTGTTACAATAATGCTTCTCCTCACTATCAATATTTTCAGTTGCCCATCTTGGGGCCAAAGCAGGAAAATCTAATCACCCTTTTCTAAAGAGTTTGGCCTGAGGTTGCAGAGACTGACTCCTGTCACAGAAATCCCCTTTTATTCTCTACTAATTTTGACAGTCCAGCTCTGTTCATGAAAGCCAGATTAGATATCTTAGTTTTGTCATTAGGTTACAAGCCTTTGAATTTATATTCATCCCATTAACTCAACTGGGACCATAAACGAGCCGTACCAAAGTGTTATATATTCTGTATGCCCAGCTCTAAAGGAAATACATAGCAGGTGATCTCATACACCTCCATAAGACAGCTAACCCTAAGATCACCACTGATTCCACCTCCAAACCTACACCTGTGCTACCACAGCCTTACCACTTCCTGTCTGTAATAAATCTTTGTTTGTGTATGAATATAACAGGAAAGCCATGCCTAGGGATATGACTCAACACCACGGCAAACAACAAAGACCCACTGCCTCTACAGCCTGTTTCTTGATACATTAGCCAAAACTTATCTTCCCCTGAAAACTCAGTTGGTAAAGAATCCACCTGCAATGCAGGAGACCCTGGTTTGATTCCTGAGTCAGGAAGTTCCACTGGAGAAGGGATAGGCTGCCCACTCCAGTATTCTTGGGCTTCCCCTGTGGCTCGGCTGGTAAAGAATCTGCCTGCAATGCGGGAGACCTGAATTCAATCCCAGGGTTGGGAAGATGCCCTAGAGAAGGGAAATGTTATCCATTCCAGTATTCTGGCCTGGAGAAATCCATGGACAGTATAGTCCATGGGGTCACAAAGAGTCAGACATGACCGAGTGACTTTCACTTCACTGTTCACTTCACATCTTCCTGTCTCAGTAATGACAGCCTCAGTGAAATTGTTTGAAGCATCTTTACATCTTGCAGTGGAATGTCTAATAAGTTTAATGGAACCACATACAGTAGGAATTGTTCTCTAATTTAAAAACACCCAACTTTTTTCTAACAACTGGTTGACTAAATATGAAATATCATTAATTTCTCTTCATATTATTTAAGTATTTTAAACTTCTCAACTAAAGGATCTCATGATTGTGTTCTGTTACTCAAAATGCATCCATACCCAGAAAAATTCTTTGGACAGTCTCATATCAAATCTGAATTTATATTTTTTTAATTTTTGAAATGAGGTATGGGCGGGGGGTGCTTCCCTGGTAGCTCAGCTGGTAAAGAATCCGCCTGCAATGCAGGAGACCCCAGTTCAATTCCTGGGTTGGGAAAGTGCCCTGGAGAAGGGATAGGCTACCCACTCTAGTATTCATGGGCTTCCCTGGTAGTTCAGTCAATAAAGAATCTGCCTGCAATGCGGGAAATCTCCTGCAATGAGGGAAATCTGAGTTTGAGCCCTAGGTTGGAAAGATCCCCTTTAGGAGGGCATGACAACCCATTCCAATATCCTTGCCTAGAGAATCCCCATGGACAGAGGAGCCTGGGCAGGCTACAGTCCATGGGGTTGAGAAGAGTCGGACACAACTGAGTGACTAAGCACAGCACAGCACAGGAATGGGGAGTTTGTCTTTACAAAAGGGGAGCACAGGGGAGTTTTGGGGAGCAGTGAAACTGTTCTGTGTCATTATCTTGTGATGGCTACATGATCTCTACAATGGATTAAAATTCAAAATAAGAGGAAATATAAATCAAAAATAGTCAATTTTTCTATGTAATTACTTAGGAATTAAGATTTAAAATACTGAACTAAAAATAGCAAAATAGGAATCTTCTACCATCTTTTCACCAGTTTTCACAGTCATACTCCGAGGGAGTTTTGAGAAGTCCAGAAATCCAGCAGAGAAATTCCAGCACACCGTCTGACATCAGACACACGGAAAAGGGTTCAGTTCAGTTCATTTCAGTTCAGTCGCTCAGTCGTGTCCGACTCTTTGCGACCCATGAACCGCAGCACACCAGGCCTCCCTGTCCACCACCAACTCCCGGAGTTCACTCAGACTCACGTCCATCAAGTCACTGATGCCATCCAGCCATCTCATCCTCTGTCATCCCGTTCTCCACCTGCCCCTAATCCCTCCCAGCATCAGAGTCTTTTCCAATGAGTCAACTCTTTGCACGAGGTGACCAAAGTACTGGAGTTTCAGCTTTAGCATCATTCCTTCCAAAGAGATCCCAGGGCTGATCTCCTTTAGAATGGACTAGTTGGATCTCCTTGCAGTCCAAGGGACTCTCAAGAGTCTTCTCCAACACCACAGTTCAAAAGCATCAATTCTTCAGTGCTCAGCCTTCTTCACAGTCCAACTCTCACATCCATGCATGACCACTGGAAAAACCATAGCCTTGACTAGACGGACCTTAGTTGGAAAAGTAATGTCTCTGCTTTTGAATATGCTATCTACGTTGGCCATAATTTTTCTTCCAAGGAGTAAGTGTCTTTTAATTTCATGGCTGCAGTCACCATCTGCAGTGATTTTGGAGCCCCGCAAAATAAAGTCTGACATTGTTTCTACTGTTTCCCCATCTATTTCCCATGAAGTGATGGGACCAGTTGCCATGATCTTCGTTTCCTGAATGTTGAGCTTTAAGCCAACTTTTTCACTCTCCTCTTTCACTGTCATCAAGAGGCTTTTTAGTTCCTCTTCACTTTCTGCCATAAGGGTGGTGTCATCTGCATATCTGAGGTGATTGATATTTCTCCCGGCAATTGGGAAACAATTTCACATTTCCTTCCTCACTCCTCCCCTCAAAGCACACAGCTGGGCTCCAGGAGAAACATTCTTGACCTGCGATTTCTCCAGAGGAAAGTGAGGGCCTGTGAGTGAGCATCTGCTCTCCAGCTTTGGGAGAACCTACAGAAAAGCCTCGCCCCTTTCTCACCTCACCCAGAATACTTAGGTGTGCTGCTCAGCTGGGGAGTGGGGAGCGCCTGGGAACAGCAGCCAGGTCTCCAGGAGGGCATTAAAATGGACAAGTTTCCTACAACAGGGCACTGGCTCCATCAGGACTGCCCACCAGTCGCTGGGGATGCCTTGCCTGCCAATCATCAAAAGTGGCCCAGGGGTGCCAGCCATCACACAACGTCTGACTCAAACACCACCCCACCCTGTCACTGCTCCCAGGGCACAAAGGACAGCCAGAGTGAGACTTTGCAGATGCCTAGTGAGCATGTGCAGAAGGTGGCCCCACTCTGCTGGCCTGGAAGAAACAAGACAGATGTAAGCAGCCAGCCTCCCCCTAAGGAAAGGAAGAAAATGGAGGCTATCAACACCCAGACTGGCCTCCTAGGATCAAGAGAAAGCCATGAAATTAGCAGTAAATTGTCCAGAGACAGGAGAAAGCAAATACACCATTTGATTTGCAATCATTTGAACGTGACATTTTCAAATCACTTTCTATCTTACTTTGCCTCAAATACACAAAAAACTATACACTATTACTGGGCACTAAAGGAAAACACATGTCACATTTTCTCAATAAGAAAGTGGTCAATGTGCATAAAAGGGATGTCAAACAATGTAAAATTGTAATTTATTAATATTTATCATAGAGCTATTTCAAAGCTGATGTTTGAGAACAAGACAATGAAATGGGGAATGCTCAGTTCAATATTTAATATTAAGTGGAAAAAGATAGTAACTAAGATAGGAATTTATAAAAAGAGTAAACAATATTAGCAATATTTTGTGATCATAGAACTGTCAATATCATATTAATTATATAAAGCATTTCTTATATTTGGCATGTAATTTGTATAATCAGAAAAACATGCTGTTTTCAAAGCACAATATTAAAATCCATTCATAATAAGGATTGTGATATGGATAACAGGGGGAGTATTTATAGAAGAGGAGTCTGAATGTCAAAATGTAAAGTTGGTCTTACAATTTCAAAATAAATCAGTAAATTACTAACTCTCTTCAAGAATTCAGTAAGCAGCAGGTATCCAATATGTTCTAGCCCTTTCTAGCCACCCTTGAGCCTAATATTCTTATCCAGTGCTTTTTATGGCTTCCCTGATAGCTCAGTTGGTAAAGAATCGCCTGCAATGCTGGAGACCCCAGTTTGATTCCTGGGTCTGGAAGATCCCCTGGAGAAGGATAGGCTACCCACTATAGTATTCTTGGACTTCCCCTGTGGCTCAGCTGGTAAAGAATCTGCCTGCAATGCGGGAGACCTGGGTTTGATCCCTGGGTTGGGAAGACCCCCTGGAGAAGGGTAAGGCTACCCATTCCAGTATTCTGGCCTGGAGAATTCCATGGACTGTATAGTCCACAGTGTAGCAAAGAGTTGGACATGACTGAGTTTCACTTTCTTTCACATGTTTTTTATGACTAGCACATCAATTTCCACCTGCAGATGAACAATATAGCATTTGTCATATTTGAAGTTTGCACCACAGGAAGGGGGCTGCCCCAGTCACAGGTTTGAGTACAGACAGAAGATGCCTGGGAAGCACTGTGTACTTGCTGCACAGAAGTAGACAGCTGAGTCTCCAGCTTCAGTGGTTGCGATGTGCAGGGAGAGACGTTTGGCTGTCTTGTTCAATAAAACAGTCAGTCTCTGGTCTTCCTCTTTGTCCTTATTTGAATGAATAGCTATAAGGAGCTGGGGACCTTTCCCAGGTTCTTGCTTATACCAAGGGAAATACCTTGAGTTACTATCTGTATAAGTGCAGGTGATAACAGAGATGTTTCCCTCCTGGACATTCAGGGTAGAAGGACTCTGCTCCACCTTGTTCCCAAGGCTGACACCTATGGAGAAAGTAGAAGTCAGAGAAAGGAGAAGGTTGTCAGATTATTTAGCTCTAGAGTTTACTTTTCCTTTTCTACAATAGCTAGAAAAAACCTGAATAAAGTCAGTCTCGGGGTCTAAAGAATATCTACTAATCCACTCTGTTTCCCTTAAACCCTCAACTCACAGTCCAGCTGCAGCCACAAGAATGTGATTAAAGCTCCAGTGGGTGTCTTCATTGTTTTTCCCATTTAGGATCAATTGTGGATCTGCAGTCTCCAGCCAGGAGAGCTGCTTCTGTTACCAAGTGATCCCTTCTTTTCTCTAGTGGTTTCTTTCATTGTCTACCCAGCCAATAAGAGAAAGGCTCTGCTTCTGCCTATCCATTCAGAACCCACTCACATGAACCCTCCACATGTTCTGATCAGCAGAGGTGCACCACCATCTGGTGGTCACATCTCTAACTACTGAACTCTCTGGTTAAATGTCTTTCTCGTACCTGTGCCTATGAGGGACTCTGATGCATAAAAACAGCGAAGACCAAACAAATTATGTCTTAGACTGATATTTTAAATGCACAGTAAGAATGTAGAGATTAACATTTAAATCTCTGCACAGGATTGAGTCACAGTAAGTTGGAAGAAGGTAAATGCTGTTGCCATTTATTCAGGTTTGAAATCAGGAAAGCACCATCATTTACTCCCTCAAACAAAGAAAATGTAAAATCTTCCTTTTCAGCCAAATCTAACATCCCCATTTGTCTGTAATGGAGAAAAAACTTTGTGAAAGGAATATGAAAATCAAAGAGCAGAGAAGATCATTTGATATTTCAAAGATCTACTAACTCAATCTCTGCTCCTTAAGCTGGTCTTGCCCATGACCTTGCTATTCCCAGAGAATTGACAGTACCATCAGTCAAAATGTGGAAACTTCCTTCAACAAAGATTGTGATGAGAAACTCCAATACTTTGGCCACCTGATGTGAACAGCTGACTCATTTGAAAAGACCCTGATGCTGGGAAAGATTGAGGGCATGAGGAGAAGGGGCTGACAGAGGATGAAATGTTTGGATGACATCACTGACTCAATGGACATGGGTTTGGGTGGACTCCGGGAGTTGGTGATGGACAGGGAGGCCTGGTGTGCTGCAGTTCATGGGGTGGCAAAGAGTTGGACACGACTGAGCAACTGACCTGAACTGATTGAAAGGACCAAATCTCAATGATAAGGGTGCAGGAGGAAGTTCTAAGAGTTAAGAAACAGTTCAACCTGTAGATTGTGTTGATTTACAAAGAGAAATTGGGCATTCTTTAAGAAATCTATTCCTATTGCTTATGTGGATTATATTCTGCAAAGTATTGAGAGAAAGTAAAAATCCTCATAAAACATCAGGCTGCAGATTCAGAAAATAACCATATGTAAATTTATACTACAGATGCTTTTACTCTCTGATATCAAAATGTATGAAAGTGAAAGTTGCTCAGTCGTGTCCGACTCTAGCAACCCTAGGATCCATGGAATTCTCCAGGCCAGAATACTGGAGTGGGTAGCCATTCCCTTCCCTAGGGGATCTTCCCAACCCAGGGATCAAACCCAGGTCTCCCACATTGCAAGCAGATTCTTTACCAGCTGAGCTACCAGGGAAGCCCATCAAAAGGCATGGCTTAGCCTAAATGCAATGACTCACTCACATCTTAAAGAAATTTCCTCTAAAATATATACCAACTCTCAGGGCATGAATCTCTGCTGTCCTGGCTATTGCTGGCTCAGTTTCCAGACTCTATCATTTTTCTCCCAAACTCCACTATAGTTTTCTTTCCCCAAGACCTTAAGAAAGTTCTTCAATTCTGTAAACTTCCAGAATTATCTCCCTCTCCTTTGTCGTCTACTTTAATAACTTGGCAGTTTCCAATTACCTCTGTAAGAAAAAAAAAACAAAACTAAGGAACCCTAAATATTGCTTGTGTTTACTATGGGAGTAGTACAAATAGGTAACTGATCCAAATGGGTTAGGTAAAAATAACTGACCATGAAGAGTGAAACCAAGATTAACTTATTTATAAGGGAAGGCCCTTTATTGTGATCTGTACTCACTGGTCTTCTGGAGGTATGAAGAATAAATATAATCCCTCATTCACATTTGCACCCTTAAAGATTTAAGCACAGCTAAGATAAAGAATCAGAAATCAACACATAAATTTGTATGTAAATGTAAAATGTGTGTTTTTACATATATAAACTGTTTCCATTCCAAAGTGAAAGTAGCTCAGTCATGTCTGACTCTTTGCGACCCCCATGGACTGTAGCCCACCAGGCTTCTCTGTCCATGGGATTCTCCAGACAAGAATACTGGAATGGATAGCTGTTCCCTTCTCCAGGGGATCTTTCCCACCCAGATTTCAAACCCGGGTCTCCTGCACTGTAGATAAATTCTTTACCATCTGAGCCACCAGATGTGTTTTATTCTTTCAATCATCCTTCATAGGATATAATTCCCAAATAATTTATAGGGAGATTTGTCCTCTTCTAAGAGACAGAGAGTGGAGAAGGCAATGGCAACCGACTCCAGTACTCTTGCCTGGAAAATCCCAGGGACAGCAGAGCCTGGTGGGCTGCCGTCTATGGGGTCGCACAGTCAGACACAACTGAAGTGACTTAGCAGCAGCAGCAGCAGCAAGAGAAAGAGAGACTTTAGGTCAGCGTTTTCCCTTTCAAGTTACAGTATCCAGGACAGAATAGTATATATGGTTTACAGTGTTCCACATATTAAAGTTTGGTACAGGCACAGCCATCCCCTGGGCAAAATTTACTGCCTCAAAAATATTTCATTGAACATTGCCTGGCTTACCATAAAAAGATGTGATCTTAGAAGGCTTTTTCTAGTATCTTCGTGGACTGTGAAGCAGAATGAGGACAATATTCATGCCCTCATGGTCTTCAGATCCAATAATCATTTTTATAACAATGTATTAGTGATGCTCTATAGTTATATATTGCCTTCAAGAAATCCCCCTGAAATAATGAATATAGCTGCTATTTCTAGGAAAGTCCTTAAAATATATCTGAGTGTTGAGATGGCACATTTACTTTTAACTTTATTACTACAGAAGCCTGTGAAGGATGGACTGGTCTGCTGGTAACAACAAAGGGTCAACTTGAGGCTCCTTTCCTGCCCTAAGTGTCAAATATTTATATAAATTGGGATTCTTCATACAGGTGGTCAAATAGGTTGGACCATAATTTTCCCATATCCAAACCTACAGTGACCTAAATGGCTGGTCTTACATTAGTTTCTCTTTGCCCAGAAATATGGCCCTACAGGAAGAAAACAGGTTGAAAGATGCTAAAGACTAAGTGAGAAAAATCCAATTTCTTTCTTCTCCCAAATCAGTTAGTATCTAATTTTTCCTACTGTCATCTTGGATTAGCTTCTGTTTTGTAAAATGAAGTTGGATTAAAAAATTTCCAAAAGCTCTTCTTTTATACTATTTAATAAGGCAAATATTTATGGAGGACTGGTTATGTGCAACGTAGACTGACATGAGAGTGGGGAGAAATCGCCTGCATCATGGAACCACAAGACCATTTTCATGTCCCCATGCAGTCTCGGGAGACTGAGGTTGTCACAAAGCAACACGGGGGTCCCTTCAGAAGCAGAGGCAGGGGCCTTGGGACCAGATCAGATCTGGGTTTTCACTTATGAGATCAATGACAGATCAAGGTGAACCTAAATCCAAGTAAAATGGAATAAAATGGGACTTCACTCACTGAGTATCAAGATCACCACACGGATGAGCCATAGGTAAGCAGGGAACTTATTTCCAGAGATATATTTTTTATTTTTTATCTATAACATATATTTCTTATTTAAAAGAAAGAAGGAAAGAAAGAAACTCAGTGACTTATGGAACCTGAAGGAGGTGGATGAACTCACTCACAGGTAAAGCAAAAAATTATTTCTCAATCAGCCTCACTGTATTCTGGCTTATAGCTCCCTTCTCCCAAGTCTACTTGGGTACTCAAGATTCCCAGGCAGGGATGGCTGTAAAATTTGAGGGACTCCATGCAAAATGAAAATCTGAGGCCCCTTGTTCAGAAAAAAAGAAAAAAGTGACACTAAAAAATATAAAGATCTTCAAAAATATTTTCTTACTTAAAAAAGGCAATAGAGTTTATGCATGCATGAATGCTAAGTTGCTTTAGTCATGTCTGACTCTTTGTGGCCCTCTGGAATGTAACCCACCAGTCTCTTCTATCCATGGGCTTCTCCAGGGAAGAATACTGGACTGGGTTGCCATGCCCTCCTCCAAGGGATCTTTCTCACCCAGGGACTGAACCCATGTGTCTTACATCTTCTGCATTGGTAGGCAGGTTTTTTATCCCTAGCACCATCTGGGAAGCCCAGTAGTTTATAAAGAAAGTGAAAGTGAAGTCGCTCAGTCATGTCCGACTCTTTGCGACCCCATGGACTGTAGCCTATCAGGCTCCTCCGTCCATGGGATTTTCCAGGCAAGAGTGGGGAGTGGATTGCCATTTAAAGATATATTAAATAGAAACATAAATTTACAACTTGCAAAAAATATTTTGGATCTTCAGTTCAGTTCAGTCGCTCAGTTGTGTCCGACTCTTTGTGACCCCATGAACTGCAGCACACCAGGCCTCCCTGTCCGTTACCATCTGCCAGAGTCTACTCAAATTCATGTTCATCGAGTCGGTCATTGATGCCATCCAGCCATCTCATCCTCTGTCGTCCCCTTCTCCTCCTGCCCCCAATCCCTCCCAGCATCAAGGTCTTTTCCAATGAGTCAACTCTTCACATGAGGTGGCCAAAGTATTGGAATTTCAGCTTTAGCATCAGTCTTTTTTTTTGTTGTTTGTTTTTTAAGAACCAAAAATCATTTTAATGAAAAATGTCATAGGAAATAAAGGAACACTTGAGCAAGCTACAAGAAAATAAAAACTCCTCTGCTAGATGTGAAATTACTGATGCAAATAGAGAAATTCTTTAAGGTTATTCTTTTTCTTTTGTGATAGATATTTCAGGAGGATGGCAGAATTCCAATGAACACCCAGGACTGATCTCCTTTAGAATGGTCTGGTTGGATCTTCTTGCAGTCCCAGGGACTCTCAAGAGTCTTCTCCAACACCACAGTTCAAAAGCATCAATTCTTCGGTGCTCAGCTTTCTTCACAGTCCAAGTCTCACATCTATACACGACCACTGGAAAAACCATAGCCTTGACTAGACAGACCTTGTTGGCAAAGTAATGTCTCTGCTTTTTCATATGCTATCTAGGTTGGTCATAACTTTCCTTCCAAGGAGTAAGCGTCTTTTAATTTCATGGCTGCAATCACCATCTGCAGTGAATTAATAGCAAATACTTTATTAATATCATATCTTGATAATAAGATTTACCTGAAAATTAATTTATTAGGATATAAAAATTATAACTTTAACAATTTAATTTTAATTAATATAATTGAAAGCAATGTCACTTGCTATTGGTAAATGCAAGATTGTAAACAAAACTTTTTATAATTTTTAATTTTGAGAATATTTCTGTTGATGTAACTGATACTAGAACTCTTGAGTATTTTGTATGCTGTAACAACATAATATAAATATCCGATAAGTTAGTTTGAAATATAAATTCTAGTAAATCCAGAGTTGATGTCTCCAGTGGGACAATTTTTGTATAAACAACTTAATTCTTCAAACCAATCAACTTCATGTAATTCTGAATTTAATGCCAAATATAAATTTATACAGGGACATTTTAATGTTTTCACTGACATTCTCTGTAACTTGTGGAGGGCATATAAGACTAAAAGTGGCTTCATGACTTATTTATAATTAAGTGCTTATTTGTACATCATATCACTATTTAATTATAGGGGAAGGGAGTACAAATTATTTTTATATGTTAGTATTTGTTTCATTGGATTAATTCAAACATGAAAATACTATTCTTTTTCATTAAAACTATTATCACATGCAATTTCAATTTCTACACTTACGAAAATTTGTTTTCCAATGTAGCAGCAATTTTCAAAACCACAGTTTCTCATTTTCAGAGAATTCTAATATCTTCCCCACAAGCATTATTGTGATGTTGACATATGAACTTTTATTTTGTAATAACTGATCAACAAAGTTTACTGATACCCACTTTAGGATCCTGCAGAGTCAGAGATTGACTCAAACTTGCTATCAAAGGCTACTGTGGGGACACACGCCAGCCCATGGAGGGGTGGGGTTGAGGCAGCCGCAGTTTGGGTACAGGCTGCAGATCACCTGGGAGCACTGTGCCTCCACCGCACAGAGGTAGGTGGCTGCGTCTTCCAGCTGGGAGGCTGTGATGTGTAGGTTACTATAGCGCTCCTTAAAATTCACTGTGGAACTCAGTCTTTCATTCTGCTTCATCCCTGAAGCTATGAAAAACAGACTGATGAGGCTGCCTCCAGGATTCTGCTGGAACCGCTGCAGAGTCTTCACTATGGCAGAAAAATTGCACCTCAGAGTACAGTTGGCTCCCTCCTGGAGATTCAGGACTGAAGGGCTCTGCTCCACCTTTACCGCTCTCACTCCTACTTGGAAAGAGAAAAACAAACATGTATGATGTCTCTGGGGAGCCATGGATGCAGTTTCCAGACCTGTAAACTATCTCAGGAAACACCCATGAGGATGTAGGACCATCTAGGTGCTCTGGGTCAGCTCACTTTCCCTCCCTCCCCAGCTGCACTCTAGAACAACCCAGACTCACAGCAAACCTGGACCTACAGAAGCCCCAGCAAGGCTTCCCACCACCTCTTCATGACTCCTTGCTCAGTTACTGGGGTACTTTTGCCCCCACTCTGGAGGGTGTAGAGTCTTGGGTCCAGAGAAATTTTCTTCTTGCTGTCAAAATCTTCCAGTTTTACTGGGACTCACCAGTATTACTGAGAACCAGTCACATCTGAGCTCTGTCATTCACTTAACAGGAAGCTCCACCCACAGCCAACCAGGGAGATTGTACAGTAATCTCTCCAGAATTGTAGTTGCAAACAGTACAGGAGGGTAGGAACAATATGTGTAATATATGAAGATATAAGGCATTTTAAAAACACTTTATGTAAGAAAAGTTTGTGCAAGAGTGTGTGAGAAAGGGTGGATGTTACTTCTGAGAAGATCAGTGTCTCAACTGTGTTAAATGGAGCCTTGAAGAATCATAGGAAGAGTGAGCTCGCTCCCAAATTACTTAGAATGACAGAGCATTTAAGAATTCAGTTGTATGACAATTCAGCCTTTAAAAAGAGTAAAACATTGTCATTTGCTACAATATGGATGGAGCTTGAGGGCATTATGCTAAGTGAAGTAGTTCAGACAAGACAAAGACAAATACCATATAAATACTCCACTCCATGTAGAGTATTTTTTTTTAAAAATCAAGCTCATATATAGAACAAATTAGTGGTTGCCAAAGGCAGGGATGAGGGGTGGAAATGAAATAGATGAATGGGGTCAAAGGATACAAACTCTAAGATATAAAATAAATATTGTGGAGATGTAATGTATGGCAAGATGACTATGGTTAATAATACTGTATTGCATATTTGAAAGTTGCTAAGAGAGTAGATCTTGAAAGCTCTCATTAAAAAAAGTTGCAACTCTGTATGACACATGTTACTAGACTTGTAATGATCATTCCACTGTATATAAATATCAAATCATTGTGTCATATACCTGAAACTAAAACCATGCTATTTGTCAATTATACCTCATTAAAAAATAATTCAGTGATATGTTAATTCTAATAAAGGAAAACTGATACAAGCAGTATACATGAAGACAGTGATACATTTTCTTGAAGTTGAGAGCTCTAGAAACCCAGAAGGTACAGCTGCCATCTGCACAGAATATTATTCTAGTAAGATTTCAGTGGGTTAAAAGAAACACAGGATATATGTATAATGTCCATTCTGACTTAACTTCCACCTCCCTCCTTCTCCTGCCCAACTGGCGGACAGATGCACTATACAGCTGATTCTGAAAAGGATACATATTGCTAGTCAAATTAAATATTGTCCTTTTTTTCCCTCTTTCTATCTGTGTTTCTTACTTTTTAATTCTTTCCTTTTTGCTCCTGAGTATTCTTGCTTCTTCTAGTCTCAGGGGAGATATATGAAAACTTCCTAGGTCCGTGGAATTGGGAGAATTTAATCACAAAATTTAAATATTGAAAACAGTTAATGGAGATGTTTCCTGTTGACCTTCCATGCTCACAGAGCTCGGTAATATTAAATCCCCATTCCTCTACCTCTGCTCAGAGAATCATCCTCATAATTGATTTAGACAGGTAAGGACTGCAGCTTTCCTAAGTTTATAGAGAAAAACAAAGCTGAAACTTTAGATAAAGTTTACACAAATACTGTTCCCCTCTCCCCACCTTTGCTATGTATAACTTAACTGTTCTGTGCTCTCTGGTTGTTGTTCAGTCACTCAGTCTTGTCTGACTCTTTGCAGCCCCATGGACTTCAGGACAAGAGGCTTCCCTGTCCTTTACCATCTCCCAGAGCAGCAGCAGCAGCAGAGCTTGCTCAACCTCATGTCTATTGAGTCAATGATGACATCCAACCATTTCATCCTCGGTCGTCCCCTTCTCCTCCTGCCTTCAATCTTTCCCAGCATCAGGGTCTTTTCTAATGAGTCAGCTCTTCACATCAGGTGGCCAAAGTATTGGAGCTTCAGCTTCAGCATCAATCCTTCCAATGAATATTCAGGACTAATTTCCTTCAGGATTGACTGGTTGGATCTCCTTGCAGTCCAAGGTACTCTCAAGAGTCCTCTCCAACACCACAGTTGAAAAGCATCAATTCTTTGGTGCTCAGTCTTCATCATGGTCCACCTCTCACATCCACATATGAATACTGGAAAAACCATAGTTTTTACTAGACAGACATATGTTGGCAAAGTAATGTCTCTGCTTTTATTTTTTTCCTCAGATAAAGGTTGACTTTTTCAGTATCAATTTTCTTTTATGGTACACTCCCAAGTTTTGACAACTTGTTTAGTGCAATTTAGCTGCAAGCACTTAAAATAGTCTTTTTTCTTTTCTTTTCTTTTCATTTTTTATTGAAGGATAATTGCTTTACAGAATTTTGTTGTTTTCTGTCAGACCTCAACATGAATCAGCTATAAATATACATATATCCTCTCCCTTTTGAACCTCCTTCCCATCTCCCTCCCCATCCCACCCCTCTAGATTCATACAGAGCCCCTGTTTCAGTTTCCTGAGCCATACAGAAAATTCCCACTGGCTATCCATTTTATATATGGTAATGTAAGTTTCCATGTTACTCTTTCCATACATCTCACCCTCTCCTCCCCCCTCCCCATGTCCATAAGTCTATTCTCTATATCTGTTTCTCCATTTTTTCCCTGAAAATAAATTCTTCAGTACCATTTTTCTAGATTCTGTATACATGCTTTAGAATACAATATTTATATTTCTCTTTCTGACTCACTTCACTCTGTATAATAGGTTCTAGGTTCATCCACCTCAACAGAACTGACTCAAATGTGTTCCTTTTTATGGATGAGTAATATTCTATCGTGAATATGTACCACAACTTCTTTATCCATTCATCTGTTGATGGACATCTAAGTTGCTTCCATGTTCTAGCTATTGTAAATAGTGCTGCAATGAACAATGGGATACATGTGTCTTTTTCCATTTTGGTTTCGTCAGGGTATATGCCTATGAGTGGGATTGCTGAGTCATATGGTGGTTTTATTCCTAGTTTTTTAAGAAATCTCCCTACCATCTTCCCATAGTGGCTGTATCAATTTATATTTCCACCAGGAGTGCAAAAACACTCCCTTTCTTCTACACCCTCTCCAGCATGTATTGTTTGTAGACTTGATGATGATGGCCATTCTGACTGGTGTGAGGTGATATTTGTAGTTTTGATTTGCATTTCTGTCTCTGTTTTTAATATGCTGTCTAGGTTTGTCATAGCTTTTCTTCCAAGGAACAAGTGTATTTTAATTTCATGGCTTCAGTCACCATCTGCAGTGATTCGGGAGCCCAAGAAAATAAAATCTGTCATGATTTCCACTGTTTCTCCATCCATATGCAATGAAGTGATGGGACCGAATGCCATGATCTTAGCTTTTTGAATGCTGGGTTTTAAGCCAGTTTTCTCACTTTCTTCTTCACCTTCATCAAGAAGCTCTTTAGTTCCTCTTCACTTTCTGCCATAAGGTTGATGTCATCTACATATCTGTGATATGTAGATATTATTGATATTTCTCCCGGCAATCTTGATTCCAGCTTGTGCTTCATCCAGCCCGCCATTTTGCATGATGTACTCTGCATATAAGTTAAATACGCAAGGTGACAATATACAGCCTTGATGTACTCCTTTCCCAATTTGGAACCAGTCTGTTGTTCCATGTCTGATTCTGACTGTTGCTTCTTGACCTGCATACAGGTTTCTCAGGAGATGGTAAAGTGGTCTGGTATTCCCATCTCTTTAAGAGTGTTCCACAGTTTGTTGTGATCCACACAATTAAAGGCTTTAGCATAATCAATAAAGCAGAAGTAGATGTTTTTCTGGAATTTTCTTGCTTTTTCTATGATGCAACAGATGTTGGCAATTTGATCTCTGGTTCCTCTGCCTTTTCTAAATCCAGCTGGAACATCTCAAATTTCTCAGTTCACGTACTGTTGAAGCCTTGCTTGGAGAATTTTGAGCATTACCTTGCTAGTGTGTGAAAAACGTCTGCAAATGTGTAGTAGTTTGAATATTTGCTCTCTGGGCTCCCCTCTTTGGAACATTTGGAACCATCAGTCTTTACTTCTTGTAAAGCCTACAGCGGCCCCTAGTGTGCAGAAACAAAGCTCACGTTAGACTAGCTAGTTAGTGATGGACAGGGAGGCCTGGTGTGTTGCAGGCCGTGGGATCACAAAGAGTAGGACACAACTAAGCGACTGAACTCACTCACTCAGCTCAACATTACACAACCCCAACCCCATTCACTTCCTGTTTCTTGGTCAAAGAAATGCTGAAGGTCAGAAAACAGTATAACTGCATGGATTAAATGGGGATTAAAAATGAACCAGTCCTACTTTTAAGATGGAATTTCATGAAAATTAATACCGTAAAATAATTTGACAATTCTCATCTATTGCTATTTGATTTTTTTTACTTAGTTAAAAATAAGTGCATAAATATTTACTAAAATTCTACTGTACATGAGGTGATTTATGAAATCTTAAGAATATGTAAAAGGGATGAGACAGCATTTTATAGTTCACTGAGTAAAGTAAAAGAATCAAAGAGTAGGACCATAAGAGGAAAGTACTGAAAGCTATATGATCCCAGGGTAGAGAGAAATATTTCACTTGATGCAGGTGAACAAAATTTTATTAAAAGGAGATTGTTTTCTCTTTCTGGCATTTTTATGAGAATATAGCAGAATATGGATAACATTTTAGGAAAGCTTTTATAATTTTATTAAGTTTAACATTAAGAGGAATTCATGAATCTATGGAGGATTAAAATAATAAAACATTATATATAAATTAAAGTTCTCTTTGACTCTTCACTTCCAAATTTGACCATTTTGATCATTCATAGATTTGGAATTGATGCCGGCAGTTTTACTGTATATTTATATACAGTAAGTCTCCTGCATACGGACCGACAAGTTGAGAGCTTTCAAAGACGCAAACGTGGAGCTTACTAATGAAGATATGAACTGAAGGTCCAGAGTAAGGATGAAGAGAGGCAAGAGGAAGAAGTAACTAAATAACCAAAGAGATTCACAAAGCAGGAAATGGCAAGGGGGTTTTCTTTGCTGGAGGAGGCACTGTTAGTTTCTGAGGCAGAGAACCAGAACTTAGAACAGTACACAAAGGTTGCAGCAGCTGTTCAGAATGCAGGCCAGTGCTACTGAGTCTTTTATGATGCGAAAAAGAGTTACCACCCAGACAAGGCCTGGATCATTCTTTTCAAGAGGGTAGATAGAATTGAATCCAGCAAGGAAGCAGAACGTATGCCATCAACATCAGGTGTGAATGAAATCAGAGTCCGCCTTCCATCTCCTATTGCTGATGACCCTTCAGCTGTACCATCTCCCACCTCCTCTCCCTTCTCCATCAGTAACTCTTCCTGCCTGTTCACTCGATGCTAGTCCCTGTGCGCCAGCTGTTGTGCTGTACTGCTGTACTTTTCAAGGTACAGCACTGTAGGATTAAAAGTGTTTTCTTTACTTTTTGTGTTTGTTTGTTTGTTATACATTATTGTGTGATAAAGTATTATAAACCTATTACAGTACTATATAGTCGATTGTGTCAGTTGGGTACCTAGGCTAACTTTGTTGGACTTAGGAACATACTGGACTTAACGAACACACTCTCAGAACAGAACTCATTCCTATGTAGGGGATTTATTGTAGGTATGCCAAATATACAAGCCAATAGAAAATATATAGCATTTTTGGTATTTTATTTAGTTTTTATTTAATACAAAATAATGCATATTGTGATACATTTCTGTAACTTGCTTTATGGACTCAATAATAAATCTTATAGGCCTTATTATATATATATAATATATATACTAACATAGGTTCTTCTGCTGTATTGTATTCCATACTATGCATATACTACCCTTTATATGGCCCTTCCCCTATTGATGATTGTCCCTACTGCCCTGTGTGTAAGGATTGAAGCCCCCTCCCTTACCCAGTGAATGCATCAGACCCATCAAAGAGATATTCCAAAGGAGTGTCAATTCTGATTAAGGGACAGTGAAGGAGTCCAAGAGAACACCAAGTTAGTGAACAAAATTAACTTCTGCAAGGTAAGACCTAATTTTTTAAAAAGACATAATTTCAAAAAAATAAATTTTCAAAAAGAAAAAGAGAGTGGAGGAAAGTTAGCAGTGATGAAACTAAGAAATTAAGATTTACTTACAGAAGAGGATGAAACTAAAAATGAGGACATTTCATAATCCAACACAGCCAAAGGTCAGAGACAGCTATGAATAATAGCTTTAAGGAAGCATTTTTTTTTCTTGTTTGGCATATTTATTGTGGAGCTGTTCCTTTTTCTTTTTTATTATTATTTTATTTTATTTTTTTACTTTAAAATACTGTATTGGTTTTGCCATACATCAACATGAATCCACCACGGGTGTACATAAGTTCCCACTCCTGAACCCCCCTCCCACCTCCCTCCCCATACCATCCCTCTGGGTTATCCCAGTGCACCAAGCCCAAGCATCCTGTATCCTGCATCGAACCTAGACTGGCGATTCGTTTCTTATACGATATTAGACATGTTTCAATGCCATTCTCCCAAATCATCCCACCCTCTCCCTCTCCCTCAGAGTCAAAAAGTCTGTTCTATACATCTGCGTCTCTTTTGCTGTCTCACATACAGGGTTATCGTTACCATCTTTCTAAATTCCACATATATGTGTTAGTATACTGTATTGGTGTTTTTCTTTCTGGCTTACTTCACTCTGTATAATCGGCTCCAGTTTCATCCACCTCATTAGAATTTATTCAAATGTTTCTTTTTGATGGCTGAGTAATACTCCATTGTGTATATGTACCACAGCTTTCTCATCCATTCATCTGCTGATGGACATCTAGGTTGCTTCCACGTCCTGGCTATTATAAACAGTGTTGCGATGAACAATGGGGTACATGTGTCTCTTTCAATTCTAGTTTCCTTGGTGTGTATGCCCAGCAGTGGGATTGCTGGGTCATAAGGCAGTTCTATTTCCAGTTTTTTAAGGAATCTCCACACTGTTCTCCATAGTGGCTGTACTAGTTTGCATTCCAACCAACAGTGTAAGAGGGTTTAAGGAAGCATTTTTAAATATATCATTTAAAAGGAACCACTTTTCAAGTTTCTCTAAAAACACATCAAGGGAAAGTGGGAAGCCTTATCCTCAAAATTATTCATAATCATTCTGTGTACCAGAAATTAGTGAAAATTTTAATCAAGGAAGGCCTCAGCTGTCTTATTTATGAACTTCACATTTATTTACTAGAGGGTTGTTACTGACTGAATCATATCCCCCACCCAAATTCATATGTTGAAGCTTAATTCCCAGTACTCAGAATCTGACTGTATCTGGCCTTAAGTCTTAAAATAAAATGAAGTCATATGGGTGGGTACTAATCCATGTAAGTAGTGTCCTTATAGGAATAGGAAATTTGGACACAGACATGCAAGAAACAGAAGTAAGACTTGGCAAAAGCAGTGAGAAAGGAGTCATCTTTCTCAAACAAAGGCAAGAGCCCTCAAAGAAACTAACACTGCCAATACCTAAATCTTAGATTTATAGCATCTAGAACTATGAGAAAACAAACGTTTGCTACTTAAGCCACCCAGGCTAAGGTATTTTATTATGGCAGCCTTAGGAAACTATCACAATGGTCAATTTTAATATCATATGAAATGTCACCAAAAAAACTTGAAGTCATCACTTTCCAGGTCTTGGTTCTTTGCCTGTTTGAGTGACCCAAACCTTCATTCCAGAAAGATCTGAGTTTTCAATGGTGCTGTTTCAGTTTTGATTGCTGATGTTTTCTATTAAGCTTAACCACTGGACGTGAAAATAGTAAGCGGCTCCAAACACAGTATTCTTTGCTTTCATTGTATGAAAGCAATCCAATATCCTTTTGTTATTCAAGATCAGTCACTCCAGCTAATATGTTCTTTATTCTTCCATGTTGATTTGATGGCTAGAGAGCCCAAAATATCCAGTCTCATTGTCCATTGACTAGAGCCATTGTTTTGCCCTCTGGTAAAAGAATTCTTCCCATAGGGACTAAGATCTCCAGATCTACATGCATAAAATTGCCAGCTTGAAAATCTATTAAAGTTTGTTAATGGATTATTAGGTGTAACAGTGAGAGGAGCCACTCCCTTCTTTTGATCCCAGGTCCCATGTATTCTGGCTACATGGAGACAGTAACACACAATGGTCTCTGATTCGAAGCACATGCTGAACCCTGTTACACACAGATCCATCCTATCATGTTGTCTTCCAACTGGTACTATCTAGAAAGTGAAAGTCGCTCAGCTGTGTCCAACTGTTTGCAACCCTATGGACTATACTGTCCCTTCTCCAGGGGATCTTCCCAACCCAGAGATTGAATCCAGGTCTCCCACATTGTGGGCAAATTCTTAACCAGTTGAGCCACCAGGGAAGCCCAAGAATACTGGAGTAGGTAGCCTATTCCTTCTCCAGCAGATCTCCCTGACCCAGGAATTGAACTGGGGTCTCCTGCATTGCAGGTGGATTCTTTACCAGCTGAGCTACCAGGGAAGCCCTGGTTAATTACTGGAAAAGTCCAAATTGTTAATTTCATAGATAAAGTAGCTCAAGATTTTCATTTTATTCCTCATATAATTTATTATTGTAGAAACTTCTAAAAATCATACAATTATATAAATAACAATGAATTATTACTAAAAAGAAAGAAGGGAGGGACCCAGGGAGGGAGGAAGACCACTTTGATTTCACAGGCAGAGTTAGGGTTGGGAGGTTGGATTATGATCTCCCAGCTGCTTGGGGTCCTTGGTATAGGACTTATTTTTCTTCAAATTCAGCTTGAATTCAGAATCAAAAGGAAAACTTCAAATCAAAAACTTCTCCTAGATAAAGTGCCCCCTGTAGTCCTACAGGACATGTGGTTTAACCAACGACAGTGAGTCACCTGGAAAGAGAGGTAGAAGAGAGTGTGATCCAAAAACAGAAAGGAAGGGTGGGAGGGAAAGAGACATTAAATGAGCATACATTTCTTGTTCTTAATTGTGTTTCTCCAATACCCCTTTTACTTTCCTTATATTTATCCAGCAATCACTTAAACACATTTATTACAAACCATATCAGTAGGTCCTAAAATTACTGTTATTTTCAGACTCACCGTTTAACTAAGATAAATCATGGTCACAATCTACTCGTTCTCTTTATATTTTGAGAGCTCCTATGCACGTATCTCCTATACATTATGCTGCTGCTGCTGTTTAGTCATTAAGTTATGTCCAACTGTTTGCAACCCAGTGGACTGTAGCCCACCAGGCTCCTCTGTCCATGGGATTTTCCAGGCAAGAATACTGGAGTCGGTTGCCATTTCCTTCTCCAGGGGATTTTCCCAACCCAGGGACTGAACCCACATCTCCTGAATTGGCAGGTGAATTTACCACTGAGCCACCTGGGAAAAACCCCTCATTCATTATAGTGTAGGCCAAATAGGCAACCAGAAAACCCCCTCCTCCTCCTTCTCCTCTTTCTCTAGAGTACTCATTTTGTTCCAAGTCCTTAAGAACACAAGGACTATAAAAACTTCTTATACAATTCTTCCCGTCCTAGACAAAAAGTTTATATGGATCACAAATTTATACTGGTTCCAGTATCATCCTAGTATTCATTAAAATTCTTATCAATATTTTAGCAAAGTTTGAATTGCTAAACTTACTACCTGATTAATTATGACAATTTTAACATATAAAAATCAACTCTAACATTCTAACAGTGAAATCATATAAGAACAGGGTGAAAGCAAGGCAGGGGGAAAAATGTCCATAACTGAAAGAAAGCAGCAAAGGAGTTACATTCACAAATTTCTGCTGTAGATTTATAGAATTTAAGAGAATACCAAAAGAATGAGAAGCTACCTTTATAACTGAGAAAAATTCTTTAGATATGAGGAATTCTAAATCTCCATTCTCCTTAGGTACTATTCTTAAAGAGTTGCCAGAACTAATATGACTATAACAGTTTTCTAAGCCCTGTAAGATTCTAATCAATCTCTTAGTGTTAACCAACTTCAGAAGTCCTCCTAAGTGAAATAAATATTCAGAGAAAATATTTTAACATTTTGTGACCAACACAGTGAGACCCAGGGGGGAAAAAATTCAAGAAAATTGTCTGTGAATGACCCAGTTAAGGAGGCAAATTTTCAGGGAGAGAACATGAACAGTTCATCTTTAGTTTTCTATCTTGAGTGAGACACAAAGTGTTAAATGAAAACCCATACAGTCAATCCCTTAAAACAGTCAACCTAAAGGCAAGTCCTTAAGCATCTGATTAGTACATGATAGGAAGATCATTCTAGGATCTTAAGTATTTATTGTTACGTGGTTTCTAAAGCAAGTAAAAAGTTCCCAAAATAAAATTTACCAGACATGGAACCGTAGGCTTATATAAAAGTACCTCTGTCTGCTCAGCTCTCTTTGCCTCATTTGCAATCATATAGCAAAAGATCATTGAAAATAAAACAAGAAGCGATCTTGAGTGTCTGAAAACTCCACTGCCATGAGTGGTTTGCGTTCAACTCCTCCTGCAGTCCCAGGCACTGTGGCACTCAGTGCACAGAAGTACTCAGCTGAGTCATGCCAATGGGCTGATAATTTCCTCAGGTTGAAGGAAAAACCACTGCTCTTAAATTCAGCCACGAAGCCTCTAATGCCTTGAACCACGGTGTTCCCTGAAAAGTACTTGAGGAGCAGCTGGGGTCTTTGCCTAGGGTACTGGATGTACCAGAAGAGATAGAGAGTTGCACCGTGGGAATAGTTACACTTCAGCTCCAATGAGGTTCCTTCAGAGACCAAAACAGGGTCATCAGGCTGGATCACTGACTGGCCTCTGGAATCTCCTGCAAAATCAATGTCATGTCAGTAAAAGCAATGCAGACATCACTATGAAAAGAATTGTACTTGTAGTAAGAGTCTGTAGAACTACAGACCACTAAGAAACTTTACTCACTTGGGGGAAATATCATCCCCAGTATTGAGATGAGCAGCAGCAGCATGGCTGAGCAGTGGAAACGCTGGGAAGTCTTTTCTGAATGATCTCCCCTGAGCAGACAGGAAAGTGGCAGGAGAAAGAAGTTTAAGTCTGGACAAGTTCCTTGCTAAGATAAAAACGCAAATGCTGCTGAGATGAGCCTGCAGCTTTCTGATGTTTGATGTCTGATTCCTCTCTCTTGCCTCTGCAAAGAACTCAGCAAGCTGCAGGGAGGAAGGACTGAACAGAGGAAGCTGAACAAGATCTTTAGTTTGTGCACATCGCCCTCTGAAGGCCAAATGTAGAACAAAGATCCCAAGGCCCCATGTGTCTTCCTTTTATTTTCTGAGCTACATCAAAAACGTCTGTCTTCCCAATATGTTTTTACCATCCCAAATCTATGATGGTGTGTTAGTCCTAGAGTCTACAGAAAATGAAGACAAAGAAAAGAAAGTGAAGTCACTCAGTCGTGTCCGACTCTTTGCAACCCCATGGACTGTAGCCAACCAAGCTCCTCTGTCCATGGGGTTCTCCAGGCAAGAAGACTGGAGAGGGTTGACATTTCCTTCTCCAGGCAATCTTCCCCACCCAGGGATCGAACATTGCAGGCAGGAGCTTTACAGCTGAGCCATCAGGGAAGCCTATAGAAATTAGATGTCATATAAAAGTAGAGTAACAAGTTACTTCACTGTGAGTCCACATGATGCTTGTGAAATCTTTTAGATGTAAAGACAGGGCCCCAAACTATAAGACATTGATGAAGAAAATTTAAGGAGACACAAATAAATGGAAAGATATATTGTTTTCATGTATTGGAAGAATTAATATTGTTAAAATATTCATACTACCCAAAGCAATAGATAGAGTGCCTGATGAACTATGGAATGAGGTTCATGACATTGTACAGGAGACAGGGATCAAGACCATCTCCATGGAAAAGAAATGCAAAAAAGCAAAATGGCTGTCTGGGGAGGCCTTACAAATAGCTGTGAAAAGAAGAGAGGCCAAAAGCAAAGGAGAAAAGGAAAGATATAGGCATCTGAATGCAGAGTTCCAAAGAATAGCAAGAAGAGATAAGAAAGCCTTCTTCAGCGATCAGTGCAAAGAAATAGAGGAAAACAACAGAATGGGAAAGACTAGAGATCTCTGCAAGAAAATTAGAGATACCAAGGGAACATTTCATGCAAAGATGGGCTCGATAAAGGACAGAAATGGTATGGACCTAACAGAAGCAGAAGATATTAAGAAGAGGTGGCAAGAATACACGGAAGAACTGTACAAAAAAGATCTTCACGACCCAGATAATCATGATGATGTGATCACTAATCTAGAGCCAGACATCTTGGAATGTGAAGTCAAGTGGGCCTTAGAAAGCATCACTACGAACAAAGCTAGTGGAGGTGATGGAATTCCAGTTGAGCTGTTTCAAATCCAGAAAGATGATGCTGTGAAAGTGCTGCACTCGATATGCCAGCAAGTTTGGAAAACTCAGCAATGGCCACAGGACTGGAAAAGGTCAGTTTTCATTCCAATTCCAAAGAAACGCAATGCAAAAGAAGGCTCAAACTACTGCACAATTGCACTCATCTCACATGCTAGTAAAGCAATGCTCAAAATTCTCCAAGCCAGGCTTCAGAAATACATGCACCGTGAACTCCCTGATGTTCAAGCTGGTTTTAGAAAAGGCAGAGGAACCAGAGATCAAATTGCCAACATCCGCTGGATCATGGAAAAAGCAAGAGAGTTCCAGAGAAACATCTATTTCTGCTTTATTGACTATGCCAAAGCCTTTGACTGTGTGGGTCACAAGAAACTGCGGAAAATTCTGAAAGAGATGGGAATACCAGACCACCTAATCTGCCTCTTGAAGAATCTGTATTCAGGTCAGGAAGCAACAGTTAGAACTGGACATGGAACAACAGACTGGTTCCAAATAGGAAAAGGAGTACATCAAGGCTGTATATTGTCACCCTGCTTATTGAACTTCTATGCAGAGTACCTCATGAGAAACACTGGACTGGAAGAAACACAAGCTGGAATCAAGATTGCCAGGAGAAATATTAGTAACCTCAGATATGCAGATGACACCACCCTTATGGCAGAAAGTGAAGAGGAGTTAAAAAGCCTCTTGATGAAAGTGAAAGAGGAGAGTGAAAAAGTTGGCTTAAAGCTCAACATTTAGAAAACGAAGATCATGGCGTCTGGTCCCATCACTTTATGGGAAATAGATGGGGAAACAGTAGAAACAATGTCAGACTTTATTTTGGGGGGCTCCAAAATCACTGCAGATGGTGACTGCAGCCATGAAATTAAAAGATGCTTACTCCTTGGAAGAAAAGTTATGACCAACCTAGATAGTATATTCAAAAGCAGAGACATTACTTTGCCAACTAAGGTCCGTCTAGTCAAGGCTATGGTTTTTCCTGTGGTCATGTATGGATGTGAGAGTTGGACTGTGAAGAAGGCTGAGTGCTGAAGAATTGATGCGTTTGAACTGTGATGTTGGAGAAGACTCTTGAGGGTCCCTTGGACTGCAAGGAGATCCAACCAGTCCATTCTGAAGGAGATCAGCCCTGGGATTTCTTTGGAAGGAATGATGCTAAAGCTGAAACTCCAGTACTTTGGCCACCTCATGCGAAGAATTGACTCATTGGAAAAGACTCTGAAGCTGGGAGAGATTGGGGGCAGGAGGAGAAGGGGATGACCCAGGATGAGATGGCTGGATGGCATCAGTGACTCGATGGACGTGAGTCTGAGTGAACTCTGGGAGTTGGTGATAGACAGGGATGCCTGGCATGCTGCGATTCATGGGGTTGCAAAGAGTCGGACACGACTGAGCGACTGAACTGAACTGAACTGAACCGAAAGCAATCTATAGGTTCATTGCATGCGGGTGTGCTCAGTGGTGTCCAAATCTTGCAACCTCACAGATTGTACCCTGCCAGGCTCCTCAGTCCATGGAATTTTCCAGGCAAGAATACTAGAGCAGGTTGTCATTCCCTGCTCCAGGGGATCTTGCCGATCAGGGATCGAACCCACATCCCCTGAACTGGCAGGCGGATTCTTTACCACTGAGTCACCTGGGAAGCCCAGAGTTTCAATGTAATCCATATCAAAATGCCAATGGCACTTTTCACAGAAGTAGAAAAAATAATATCCAAAATTTTATAGAACTAAAAATGATCCTGAATATCCAAAGAAGTCTTAAGAAAGAATAGCAAAGTAGGAGGCATCACACATTCTGACTTTAAGTTATATTACAAGCTATAGCAATAAAACTGTTTGCTGCTGCTGCTGCTAAGTCACTTCAGTCGTGTCTGACTCTATGCCACCCCATAGACCCAGCCCACCAGGCTCCTCCGTTCATGGGATTTCCCAGGCAAGAGTGCTGGAGTGGGCTGCCATTGTCCTCTCCGTAAACTGTTTGATATTGACATAAAAACAATCACACTGATCAATGGAATGGAATAGATAGCCCAGAAAAAATTCACATATATATGACCAGTTAATTTACAATAAAAGAACATACAATGGATCAAAGACAATGTTTTCAATAAATGGTGATGAGAAAACTGCACAGTCACATGCAGAGGAATGAAAGAGCACCCCTATTATACTCCATAAAAAAATCAACTCAAAAAGGTTTAAAGACTTGATCATAAGACCCAAAAACATAAAACTCATAGAAGAAAACATTAAGCTATTTTCAATAACATATATGCATCATGAAAGCATTAAAGTAATGAAATAAGTCAGATGAGACAAGTATTTAATGATATTACTTATATATGGAATCTTAAAAAAAAAAAAAGCTTATGGAGAACAGATTGGATATTGCCAGAGGTAGTGGTCAGTACTTCGGTACAATCTCAAAATCTGCAGAATGATCTCTGTTCGTTCCCAAGGCAAACCATTCAATATCACAGTAATGCAAGTCTATGCCCCAACTACTAATGCTGAAGAAGCTCAAGTTGAACGGTTCTAAGAAGACCTACAAAACCTTTTAGAACTGAGGCAAAAAAAGATGTCCTTTTCATCATAGGGAACTGGAATGCAAAAGTAGGAAGCCAAGAGATACCTGGAATAACCAGCAAGTTTGGCCTTGGAGTACAAAATGAGGCAGGGCAAAGGCTAACTAGAGTTTTGCCAAGAGTACACTCTGGTCATAGCAAATACCCTCTTCTGACAACACAAGAGAGACTCTACACATGAATATCACCAGATGGTCAATAGCAAAATCAGATTGTTTATATTCTTTGCAGCCAAAGATGGAGAAGCTCCACATAGCCAGCAAAAACAAGACCAGATCTACTGCTTTGGGTCTAGAATTTTGGTTTTGTCCTCTCCCCACTCTACCTTCTAGTGGATTCTGTCACCTAATTAGGTAAAAAGTTGGTTCTGCCATGAAAATATTATTATGTTTCCCTCAAATGAACCTACGTTAATTAGGGTACATTGTCGTAACCAAGATATCCCTCTTTTCACCCCAAATGCACTGGCTTAAAGAATGTGACTGCTCTCTCAAATAACCACCTCTATTTAGGTGAGAGATCGGGGTGACACAGCAAATCTGCTCCATGCAGTGATTCAGGGGTGCAGGCTCCTTCCTTAGTGGTGCTTTTTTATCCTCTAGGGTATTGCCTTGACTCTACACATGGACGTCAACAGATGGTCAATACCAAAATCAGATTGATTATATTTTTTGCAGCCAAGATGGAGAAGCTCTATATACAGTCAGCAAAAACAAAACCAAGAGCTGACTTTGGCTCAGATCATGAACTCCTTATTGCCAAATTCAGACTTAAATTGAAAAAAGTAGGGAAAACCACTAGGCCATTCAGGTATGACCTAAATAAAATTCCTTACAATTATATAGTGGAAGTGACAGATAGATTTGAGGGATTAGATCTGATAGACAGAGTGCCTGAAGAATTATGAAAGGAGGTTTGTAACATTGTACAGGAGGCAATGATCAAAACCATCCCCAAGAAAAAGAAATGCAAAAGGCAAAATGGTTATCATAATTGAGAAAAGAAGAGAAGCTAAAGGCAAAGGAGAAAAGGAAAGATATAGCCATCTGAATGCAGAGTTCCAAAGAATAGCAAGGAGAGATAAGAAAGCCTTCTTAAGTGAACAACGCAAAGAAATAGAGGAAAACAATAGAATGGGAAGGAACAGAGGTCTCTTCAAGAAAATTAGAGATGTCAAGGGAACATTGCATACAAAGATGGGCACAATAAAGGATAGAAATGGTATGGACCTAACAGAAGCAGAAGATCTTAAGAAATGGCAAAAATACACAGAAAAACTATAGAAAAAAGATCTTAATGACATAAATGACCAGGATGGTGTGATCACTCACCTAAAGCCAGACATCTTGGAATGTGAAGTCAAGTGGGCTTTAGGAAGCATCACTATGAACAGAGCTTGTGGAGGTGATGGAACTCCAGCTGAGATATTTTGAATCCTACAAGATGATGCTGTGAAAGTGCTGCACTCAATATGTCAGCAAATTTGGAAAACTCAGCAGTGGCCACAGGACTGGAAAAGATCAGTTTTCACTCCAATCACAAAGAAGAGCAATGCCAAAGAATGTTCAAACTACCACACAATGGCACCCATTTCACTTGCTAGCAAAAGAATGCTCAAAATTCTCCAGGCAGGCTTCAACAGTATGTGACCCAAGAACTTCCAGATGTTCAAGTTCAATTTAGAAAAGGAAATTATATTCATGATAATTTCTGAAAATTAAACTCAGATTTATGATGTGAGAATTTTTTAGGTGCAGTTGCCACATTAAATTATTACAGGGCAAGTTTTCATATTTAGACAACTTTGTACATGTTCTGTATGATTGATATAAAATGAAAAAAAAATCAAGACTGAGAACATATTACTAGAAAGTTAGTTTGGACATCTGTTCCTAAGTGACTTAAAAGGAGCTTCCAGACCACAGATTACGCAACCACACAACTACCATTTCTGGTCTGGAATCTGCAGGTGCATATTTCAGCTGGAGTTCTGCAGCAGGGAAGCTCTCTTTTATTAAACTCTGGGGTTTTTGTTTAGCTATTCCCACTACTTCAAGCACTGTGAGCTCCCAGAGAGCACAGAAATACTCTGCAGAATCTTCCAGCTGTAAGTCTGAAATGGTGAGGCTGATGGATTTACGAACTTTCTGAAAATTTACAGAGTAGCGGCCATTCCTTGCATTCTGGCCAGAAGAAACCTGATGAATAAGGTAAATCATCTCTCCATTGGGAAGCAGCTTGTACCAGAACACGTAGTAAGAGCTCCAGGTTGTTCCATACCGACAGTTCAGGGTGACTGACTGTCCCAGTTGACTGGATATGTCGGGCTGGTCTTGAATAACTCTCTGCGCCACACCAGATCCTATGGGGAGAAAAATCAGAAACACAGTTGAAGTAATGAACAAAATAATGTAGGAATTAGACTAATTTGGAACCCAAAGAAAACTCAAATTGAAATCATAATAAGTATGCTTTTCTCCAGTCCCCCTTTCCTCCCAAGTCCCTGCGAAGCACCATGCGCCTGTGTGCAGTCCTTCCACCCTGAACATTCGCACCCTTATTTGGAAGCATCCCTACCAGAGAAGGTGAAGGCCAGGAACACCCAGAGGAGACTGGAGAGCGGCATGAGGCATGGATTTCCCTGAACAAATGTGCTGAGTTTCTGCCTCAAGCAGAGAGTTCAGTGTCTCTGAGTGCCTGGCTGCACATATACATACTACCCAGTACCTGTGTGACTCCCCCCAACAGGAAGTGGGGTTTGTCATGTTCATAGGCCACGTGGTCTGTGCACGTATGGGAAAAAAGTCTGGCTCACCACAAACTTTATTTTGCCTACTTGTCTTTTCCTGGTAATTGAGTTAGGCAGATCCTGCAAAGGAGTATGGAAAAAAGCAATTAGTATTAAAGGTATGAGCTGAGGGGAACTGAATTTTAAAGTTGACAAATATTGATAATCATTCAGTAAAATAATTTTGCCAGCTCATTTAAGATAGAATTTACTATAGGCTATGAACTCTTTTTGTAACTTACTTACTGGTCATTCATTTAGCCTATACTTACCTTTCCTCCATTCAGAAACAGTGACTTTTTCAAAACCCACAGATTTTCAGCTTTCTTGGTGAAAAGCTATCTTGTCTAAAATAATTAACATCTTTTTTTTTTCTTAACTGGGTTTTAGGGCTCTGTTTAGATTTTTTAGAAGTGAGTGAAATAGCTCAGTTGTGTCCGACTCTTTGCAACCCCTTTGACTGTAGCCTACCAGGCTCCTCTCTCCATTGGGCTCTCCAGGCAAGAATACTGGAGTGGGTTGTCATTTCCTTCTCCAGGGGATCTTCCTGACCCAGGGATCGAACCCAGGTCTTCTGCATTGCAGGCAGACGCTTTAACCTCTGAGCCATCAGGGAAGACCCAGTAAATAAAATAACTTTAACATGAAATGAAAAACATCAGTTCTTTTGACTTTCAGAATCTATTCATTTGTATATGTTTTTATGAAACTGTAGCAGGAATAAAATATTGTTCTTTTGAAATCCAACATTGACTCTTATTTATTAGACTTTGAGGAGGATCAGGATACTCAGTCTTGTTGCCTCTCCAAGGAGAATTGTACTTATTAGATCATGTGCCCTAGTGTACTGATGTCACTCTGAAAGCTATAAGATATTGATGAAGAAAACTGAAGATAATGCAAGTAAATATAAAAATATTTCATATTCATGGGTTTTAAGAATAAACAATGTTAAGATGTCCTCTGAACTAGAGCAATCTATAGATTTAATGCAATCCCTCTCAAAATAGTCATGGCATTTTTCATGCAAATAGAACAAATAATCCTAAAATTTGTATAGAACCATAATAGACCACAAATAGTCAAAGCAATTTTGAAAAAAAAAAAAAAAAAGAACAAAGTTGAAGGTATCACAGTCCCTGACATCAAAATATTCTTCAAAGGTGTTATAATCTAAAATTTACATTGTTGGCCCCAAAACAGAGATTCAGTCAATGAAACAGAATAAGGAGTCCGGATTTTAACCCTTGTATACATGGTCAATCAGTCTATAACAAAGGAGGCAAGAATAAGCAACTGGGGGAAAGACTGCTTCTTCTGTAAGTAGTGTTAGACAACTAGACAACTACATGTTAAAGAATGAAATTTGAATATTTTCTCACAGCATATACTAAAATAAACTCAAAATGGATTAGAGACTTAAATATAAGATCTGAACTCATAAATTCTTAAAGAAAGTATAGGCAATATGCTTTATGACATTCATCTTTGCATCTATTTCCTCAGGCAAGGACAAAAAAATAACACAGAAAATAGTATCTAATTAAATTAAAATATTTTGCACAGTGAAATAAACCATTAACACACAAAAAAGGCAACCTATCAAATGGGAGAAGACATTTGGAAGTGACTGGTCAATAAAGGGTTAATGTCCAGAATATATAAAAAATTTTTGCACATAATATCAAAACCACAGGCAGAGGACATGAATAGGCATTTTTCCAAAGAAACATACAGATGGCAAACAGGCACATGAAAAGATGTTCAACATCTCTAATCATCAGCTAAATGCAAATCAAAACCACAATGAGATCTCACCTCACTCCTACCAGAATACTACCATGACAAAAATGAAAAACAATTAAGTATTGTCAAGGATGTGGAGAAAAAGGAAAACTTGTGTATTCCTGCTGGGAAGGTAAGCTGGTGTAGCCTCTATTTAAAACAATGTGAAGATTCCCCAAAACAATAGAAATATAACTACTATATGATTCAGGGCTTCCCAGGTGGCTCAGCGGTAAAGAATCCACCTTCAGTGCAGGAGACACAATTTCGATCCCTGGGTCAGGAAGATCCCCTGGAGTAGGAAATGGCAGCCCACTCCAGTATTCTTGCCGGGAAAATTTCCAGAGATGGAGGAGCCTGGCGATCTACGTTTCCATGAGGTTGCAAAGAGTCGAACACGACTGCAATGACTTAGCATGCACATGCATTATATGATTCAGAAATTCCTTTCCTGGGCATCAGAAGGAAACAAAAACACTAATTCAGAAATATCTATGCACCCAAATGTTCACTGCAACATTATTTCCAATAGTGAAGATATTTAGAAACAACCTCACTTTTCAGTCATATGAATGGATCTAGAAGATATATATGTGTGAGTGTGTGTGTGTATACAATAAACTATTACTAGCCATAAAAAAGAATAAAATTTTGCCAGTTGGGGACAGCATGATAGACCTGGAGGATATTGCACTTAGCGAAATGTCAGATAGAGAAAGACAAATACTGTATGCTTTCACTTTTATATGAAATCTAAAAAGTAAAACAAATTAACAAATATAACAAAACAGAAACAGACTCAGACATATAGGGAACAAACTATTGGTTACTACAGGGGAAAGGGGTGGGTGTAGGGGTGAAATAGGTGAAGGGGACTAAGAGGTAAAAACTTCCACTTACAAAATAAATAAATTAAAACTAGGTAATGTGCAGTGAAGGGAAAGAATCAACCCTGCCAAGAACTTGACTGTAGCCAGTGAAACTGATTTTAGACTTCTTGCATCCAGAACTGAAAGAGGATAAATTTGTTTCAAGTGATCAATTCATATATGAACACTGAACAAATATTTTCTGTTTGCTTTGCCCCAGTCATAGGATGAGATGTGAGTATTTGCAATTTGCAAATGTAATTGCAATTGTGAGTTATTTGTATTTGCAATTACGGTAAGGCAGATTTGAGTATTCTTGAGACACCCAACTAAACTGGATAACATCTTTATTGGAGTCATTTTCAATCCCTTTAGATCCTTTCACTTTTTATCGTTTTGGTGTCCAGCATATTGTGTTTAAATATTTACTTTAAATCTGTAGTCTTATCTAGATACTCTCCTGGCTACAAGTCAGAGGTTTTAGTGCAGAAGGAAATATAGGAGATATTTAGAAGGGAAAAAACCAAATCCCAAATTCAGTGGGCCAAAAGTGTTTGTGATTAAAATTGTACCGGTGTAGGTAAGAAATACTAAACAGTGCAAATACCTGGTAACGGCGTCATGGTGTGACTGTGGCTGGAGGAGGGGCTGAGCCCCGCGGAGGGTATGAGTACAGGCTGCAGGTGCTTGCGGAGCACTACGCTGCACAGCACAGAAGTAAGTGCCTGAGTCTGTGGTCGGTGAAGAGGAAACATGCAGTGAGCTGCGGCGTTCTGTGGGTGCTGTCATGGTGTTTAATCTTCCATCCTGCTTTGTCCCTGAAGAAATGTAAAACAGACGGATGAGAGTCGGATGAGGCCCCCGGGGTTCTGACGGAACCACTACGCATTGTTTGTTAGGGTGGAGAAATTACACCACAATGTAGAGTTGGCTCCCTCCTGTAGACTCAGGGCTGGGGGACTCTGCTCCACACTTGATGAGAAAGAGAGAAACAGTCACAGGTGAGGGTCACAGTAGTGTAGTGTAAGTCGCTCAGTCATGCCCCACTCTTTGAGACCCCATGGACTATATACAGTCCAAGGAATTCTCCAGGCCAGAATACTGGAGTGGGTAGCCTTTCCCTTCTCCAGGGAATCTTCCTAATCCCAGGGATCGAACCCACGTCTCCTGCATTGCAGGCGATTCTTTATCAGCTGAGCCACAGAGCTCCTGCAAAACCCTGAAAGTGCCCTCAGGAATGATGAGGATAGAAAGTCTGTAGAACTTGCGAGCTCCTGCTTCCCCCTTGCACAACACTACAGCTTCTCAATCCTTCAGATTCCCCTGTGGGGCAGCCCCAACTCACAGCAAACCTGGGCAAACAGAAGCCCCAGCACAGTGTCCACTTGCCTCTTCATGACACTTTGCTTTGTTGCTGGGAACAAAATTTTAACCTTAAGATACACAGTAAACCCTGGGTGGTGAGGGTCACAACTTGCCTGGAAATGTTCCTGCTCCTGCAACCAATCAGCTCAGCCAACAAACCCTGGTCAGATGACACAGACAGGAAGCGCCACCTACCATCATCAATTCCATGGAGAACACTGAACTTAAGAAAACAAGACTTTTTATTTTGTAAAATAAACAACAACCACAACAAAAAACAACAAAGAAAAATAATCCAAGATGTCTTTGAGAACCAAACTCTTCCAGGATTCTGTTTGTCTTCAAAGAACATGCCAACTTCCTAAAAGTAACACTGCCTGAGACCCTGAGTCTTTTAAGCTACCAGATCTCGGGAGGTTTGTGTTCATCTCCCCTTGAAATCCCAGGCACGGTGTCACTCAGAGCACAGAAGTGCTAGGCTGAGTCTTTCCAATGGACTGATGTTTTCCTCCAGTGGAAGGAGTTCTCACTCCTGTTGAATTCAGCCTCAAAACAGTTGATGTCTGAAACAAGGTTGTCTTTAGATGCATACTTCAGGAGAAACTGGAGTCCTTGGTTAGGGTACTGCACGTACCAGAAAAGATTTGTTTGAGCAGAAGAGGAGTAGTTGCATATCAGCTCCAGAGGGGGTCCTTCAGAGACAGTGATGTAGCCATCGGGCTGGGTCATTGACTGGGATCTAGCTCCTCCTGAAGCATCAATGCTGAATCAATGAACTCAGCTAAAACAAAAAGTCTCTATTCAAAGTCAAATTGGAACAATGTTCCATGTGCAGACAAGGGAGTAAAATGGAATGCCAGTCAGTCAGGAAAGGAAGCACCTCAAGGTGGACCCCGCAGTCACGGCAGGGCAGTGAAGAAGTGGTGAGAACCTTTCTTGGAGATCCTGCACAAACAAAAGTCTGAAGACTGGCTGACTTGAACCCCGGTTGCTCTAAGGTTGAGGTATGACAGAAGATTTAGATTTCTCCTCCTGAAGGAGACTGTATGGAGTGTTAGGAAGAGAGGCTGTCTGAACAGAACTGCTTGCCTCTAGTGTCTGAGATGCTTTACATATCATTGTGTAAAAATGTCAGAATATCTCTTTAAACTGTAAAGAAAGAAAGTTTTGGTGAGTTTATTCTGATCTTATACAGAAAGCCATTTCCGATTTATTCAACAGCCTCCTCTATCAGACAGATGGAGAAATAAAGAGAAGTTCACATTTTTGTGAACCTTCTTCACTCCTTTCCTGCCTTTGTATGGTTGAATTCAAAGCATTAAAATTATGCAGAGAAGAGAATTTATGTTTTGTAGGCCCTGAAAGTTATAAAATTGGGCTTTAAAAAAACCCCACAAAATTATGAATAAAATTGAATATAAAATAATTTTTAGAATGAAAAGTAAAACTATAGGAAATTACAATCTCAAAAACAAATACCACAAGCAGTATATATCTATAAAATGATACAATATTTCAGTAGATATTTCTCTGACATATTTCTATAATACCTTTTGTTTCTATGTTCTTTGGCTCCATAATTTTTTTTTTCATATGACAGTAAATTTGTTAATACTTCCTATCTAGAGAAAATAAAGATAATTTGGTCTTTACTCCTAGCATACTTGATAATTTTTTTAATATTCACAATTTATTTTTAGTAATGCATGAACATTTTTAGGATTAAAGTCAAATTTGGGAGTTGTCTATCAAGTTACTATGTGCTACAAGATTTCATTATATTTCAAGTTTTCTTATTCTATAACCAATTCTAAGCACTATGAACTAACATGACACATTTATTGTCTGTTATTTTCCTTTTGTTGTGTAATAAATTATCGTGAACTTTGTGATTTAAAACAACATCCATTTATCTTATAGTTTCTGTATGTCAGAAGTTAGGGCACAGCTAAGCTGGATCTCACAAATCTGCAATCATGGAGTCAACTAACACTGTGGTCTTGTCTGAGGCTTGAGGGTCCTCTTCCAAACTCATGTGATTGTGGCAGAATTCATTTCCTCATAGCCATAGCCCTCAGGACAGCTTGCTCCCTCAAGCCTGGGTGAATCTCTCTAATCCAAGAAAAAGCTTAAGCTTTCTTTGAAAGAGCTTACCTGATTAAATTAAGCCCACCAAAGACAATCTCCCTATTGATTCACTCAAGTTCAAACTGGTTAGGCACTTTAATTACATCTGCAAATCTCCTTCACTTTGCCATATAATAAAATAATAACAAGAGTGATATTTAATACAATCACCAAGAACATAGAAGAAATAAAGAATAAGCAAACAGAGATGAACAACACAATTACTGAAATTAAAAACACTCTAAAAGGAACCAATAGCAGAATAACTGAGGCAGAGAAATGGATAAGTGAGCTAGAGGATAGAATGGTGAAAATAACTGCTGAAGAGCCAAATAAAGGGAAAGTAATGAAAAGACTTGAGGAAAGGCTCAGAGAACTTTGGGACTATTAAATGCACCAATATTTGAGTTATAGGGGTCCCAGAGTGTCAGGTAAAAGACGAGGACACCAAAAAGAGTGTCTAACAGACTTTGGATTCCCAGACCGGAATAAGGCAGGTCAAGGAAGTCCGCACCTGGACTGTGCTGGGGGTGGTTTTTATACATTTGTTGTGAGGGATGGTCAGGCTAGATGGACGGGGGTTCGGATAGGTCGCTAGGCCGAGGCATCACGGGCTGACAGCTCCTTCTATGTGGCTGGGGTGGGGCAGCTTTAGCTGGTGAAGTGTGCTGTCATTGGTCCCTGGGATCTGGGGGGCTCCTTCTGTTAGAGATTTCCCCTGCAGGCGGGAGGGAGAGGAGGGGCGGCCCATCATGGCCCCCGGCATCCGGCCTTACACAGAGGAAGAAGAAAAAAAAAGAAAGGCAATGAGAAAAGTTTTGAATTAATTATAGTCGAAAACTTCCTCAACATGGGAGAGGAAATAGTCAATCAAGTCCAAGATGCACAGAAAGTCCCCTACAGGTTAAACCCAAGAAGAAACACATTGAGACACATATTAATCAAGCTAATGGAGATTAAGAACAAAGAAGGAGTATTAAAAGCAGCAAGGGAAAAGCAACAAGTAACATACAAGGGAAAACCCATATGATTAACAAAGGATCTCTCAGCAGAAACTCCATAGACCAGAAGGGAATGGCAGGATATATTTAAAGTACTAAAAGAGAAAAATCTACAACCACGATTACTATATCCAGCAAAGATCTCATTCAAAATTGAGGAAGAAATCAAAAGCTTTATGAACAAGCAGAAATTAAGAGAATTCAGCACCACCAAACCAGCCTTGCAGCAAATACCAAAAGGGATTTACATAGCCAGTGAACACAAAAGAAAGGGAAGACCTACAAAAGCAACTCCAAAACAATCAAGAAAATGCCAACAGGAACATATGTATCAATAATTACCTTAAATGTAAATGGATTAAATGCACCAACCAAAGATACAGACTGACTGAATGGATACAAAACTAAGACCCACATATATGCTGCCTACAGGAGACCCACTTCAGACCTAGAGACACATGCAGACTGAAAGTAAAGGGATGGAAAAAGATATTCCATGTGCATGGAAACCAAAAGAAAGCTGGAGTGGCAATCCTTATTTCAGACAAAATAGACTTTAAAGAATATCATAAGAGACAAAGAAGGACACTACATAATGATCAAGGAATCAATCCAAGAAGACATAACAATTGTAAAAGTCTATGCACCCAACACAGGCGCAGCTCAATACAGAAGGCAAACACTAACAGGCATAAGAGGAGAAATCAACAGCAGCACAGTAATAGTAGGGGACTTTAACACTCCACTGTCATCAATGGACAAATCATCAAAACAGAATCAATAAGGAAACACAAACCTTAAATGAAACATTAGACCAAATGGATCTAATTGATAACTTCAGGACTTTCCATCCAAATGCAGAAGAATACACTTTCTTCTCAAGTGCACATGGAATATTCTCCAGGATAGACCACATCTTGGGCCATAAATCAAGCCTCAATAAATTTAAGAAAACTGAAATTGTATGAGGTATCTTCTCTGACCACAATGCTATGAGACTAGATATCAATTACAGAAAAAAAAAGAAAAAAAAAACAGCAAAAAAAAAAAAAAAAAACAACTCATGGAGATTAAACAATTCATTACCGAATAACAAAGAGGTTACTGAAGAAATTAAAAAAAAAAAAGGAAATCAAAAGATTCCTAGAAACAAATGACAATGAAAACATGAATACCCAAAAGCTATGGGACTCAGCAAAAGCAGTTCTAAGAGGGAGGTTTATAGGGATACAATCATACCTCAGAAGCAAGAAAAGCATCAAATAGACAGCCTAACTCTACATCTAAAGCAGCTGGAAAAAGAAGAACAAAAAACCCCTAAAGTCAGCAGAAGGAAGGCGATCATTAAAATCAGAGCAGAAATAAATGAAAAAGAAATGAAGGAAACAATAGCAAAGATAAATAAAATTAATAGATTAACAAAACTGACAAACCACTAGCCAGATTCATCAAGAAAAGAAAAGGAAAAAATCAAATTAATAAAATTAGAAATGAAAAAGGAAAGGTTACAACAGACAGTGAAGAAATACAAAGGATCATAGGAGAATATTATGAGCAACTATATGCTAATAAAATGGACAACGTAGAGGAAATGAACAGATAGTTAGAAAAGATCAGCCTCTCAAGAGTGAACCAGGAAGAAATAGAAATTATGAACAACCCAATTACAAACACTGAAATTGAAACAGTGATTTAAAAAAAAACTCCCCCAAAACAAAAGCCCAGGGCCAGATGGCTTCACAGGGGAATTCTATCAAACATTCAGAGAAGAACTAATGCCTATTTTTCTGAAACTCTTCCAAAAAATTGCAGAGGAAGGAATACTTCCAAACTCATTCTACAAGGCCACAATCACCCTGATACCAAAACGAGGAAAAGATAACAGGAAAAAAGAAAATTACAGGCCAATATTACTGATGAACATTGATGCAAAAATCCTCAACAAAATTCTAGCAAACAGAATGCAACAACACATTAAAAAACTCATACACCATGATCAAGTCAGGTATATTCCAGGGATGCAAGGATTCTTCAATATATGCAAATCAATCAACATGATACAGCATGTCAACAAATTGAAAGATTAAAAACCATGTGATCATCTCAATAGATGCAGAAAAAGCCTTTGACAAAATACAGCATACATTTATGATAAAAATGATTCAAAAAAATGGGCATAGAAGGAAGCTACCTCAACATAGTAAAGGCCGTATATGAAAAGCCCACAGCAAACAGTATTCTCAATGGTGAAAAACTAAAAGCTTTTCCTCTAAGATCAGGAACAAGACAAGGGTGTCCACTCTCATCACTATTGTTCAACATAGTTTTGGAAGTCCTAGTTACAGCAATTAGAGAAGAAAAAGAAATAAAAGAAATCCAGATAGGAAAAAAAGAAGTAAAACTCTCACTGGTGCAGATGACATGATACTATACATAGAAAACTCAAAAGAAACTATTAGAAAATTACTAGAGCTAATCAGAAAATTCAGCAAAGTGGCAGGATACAAGGTCAAAACACAGAAATCACTCGCACTCCTATATACTAACAATGCAAAATCAGAAAGAGAAATTAAGGAATCAATATCATTCACTATTGCAACAAAAAGAATAAAATATCTAGGGATAAACCTATCTAAGGAAACAAAATACCTGTATATGGAAAAGTATAAGATACTGATGAAAGAAATCAAAGATGACATAAACAGATGGAGAGATATTCCATGTTCCTGGGTGGGAATAATCAATATTATGAAATGACTATACTACCAAATGCAATCTAGAGATTCAATCCCCTATGAAATTACCAATGGCTTTTTTTTTTCACAGAACTAGAACAAAAAAATTCAAAATTCATATGGAAACACAAAAGACCCTGAATAGCCAAGGCAGTCTTGAGAAAGAAGAATGGAGCTGGAGCAGTAACCTTCCTGACTTCAGACTATACGACAAAGCTACAGTAATCAAGACAGTATGGTACTGGCAGAAAAACAGACCAGTGGAAAAAGATAGAGAACCCAGAGATAAACCCACACACCTATCGGTACCTTAGCATATACAATGGGGCAAAGACAGCCTCTTCAATAAGTGGCAGTGGGAAAACTTGACAGTGATGTACAAAAGAATGAAATTAGATCATTACCTGATGCCATACACAGAGATAACCTCAAAATGGATTAAAGATCTAAATGTAAGACCAGAAAGTATTAAACTCTTAGAGGAGAACATAGGCAGAACACTCAATGACATAAATCAAAGCAAGATCTTCTATGACCCACCTCCTAGAGAAATGGAAATAAAACCAAAAATAAACAATTAGGACCTAATTAAACTTAAAAGCTTTTGCACAACAAGGGAAACTACAAACAAGGTGAAAAGACAACCCTCAGATTGGGAGAAAATAATAGCAAGGGAAACAACTGATAAAGAATTAATTTCCAAAATATGCAAGCAGCTCATACAACTCAATACCTAAAAAAACAAACAACCCTATCAAAAAGTGGGAAAGGGACCAGAGAGACATTTCTCCAAAGAAGACATACAGATGGCTAACAAGCACATGAAAAGATGCTCAACATCACTCATTATCAGAGAAATGCAAATCAAAACTACAATGAGATACCACCTCACACCAGTCAGAATGGCCATCATCAAAAAGTCTACAAACAATAAATGCTGGAGAGCATGTGGAGAAAAGGGAACACTCTTGCTTTGCTGGTGGGAATGTAAATTGATACAGCCACTATGGAAGAAGGTATGGCGACTCCTTAAAAAGCTAGGAATAAAACCACCATATGATCCAGAAATCCCACTCCTAGGTATATACCCTGAGGAAACCAAAATTGAAGAAGACACATGCACCCCAATGTTCACTGCAGCCCTATTTATAATAGCTAGAACATGGAAGCAACCTAGATGTCCATGGACAGACGAATAGATAAAGAAGCTGGTACATATATACAATGGAATACTACTCAGCCATAAAAGGGAATTCATTTGAATCTGTTCTAATGAGGTGGATGAAATTAGAGCCCATTATATAGAGTGAAGTAAGTGAAGTAAGAAAGAGATATAAATATTGTATACTGACACATATATATGGAATCTGAAGAGAAGGCACTGATGACTTTATTTTCAGGATGGCAATGGAGAAACAGACATAGAGAACAGACCTATGGACAAGGTAGGAGAAGAGGAGGGAGAAGGGGAGGTGTATGGACAGAGTGACAGAAATTTACAACACCATGTGTAAAACAGATAGGCAATGGGAATTTGCTGTAAGACTCAGAACAGGGGCTGAGGGAACAGGGAACTCAAACAGGGGCTCTGAGACAGGCTGAAGGTTGGGGTGGGAAAGGAGATGGGAGGGAGTTCTGGGAGGGAGGGGACACAGGTATAACTATGGCTGATTCTTGTTGATGTATGAAAGAAAATCACAAAATTCTGTAAAGCAATTATCCTACAATTAAAAAAATTTTTTTAATAATAAAAAGAGTGATATCTATCATCTTGTAGAACTTGCAAGGAACAGATGGCAAAAAAAAAAAAAAAAAGATTTGTTGCTGAGAGGCACATATGGGTTTGTGGGAATATTCAATATTTTTTAAGATGAGAAAGCTTGAATATTTTAAATGCTGGAAGGGAATTAGAAGAAAATGTTGAAAAGTCAGACTAAAGTTTGTATGATTGGTGGGCTGAAGTGCAGAGAATTCAGACAGAATACTGTGGATAAAGCGTTTGCTCAGAGGGGTACCATTTCAAATTAAAAGGGACACCTTTTTTATTATTATGGTAGAGAACGTAAACTATATGTTTAAAACAGGAATGTTTTACCTAGGATGCAGAAAGTTGAGGAAGATTCATTTAATGATACGAATTGTCTTTATTGTCATCTACCATGACTCATCAAATGTGGTAGGTTGACTATTTTAGGAGAGTACAGAGTCAAGGGAGATATAAATGATATATTATAGAAACATGAAAAAATTTTCATTCACCATTTCATTTACTATTGGTGTTAAAAGCCATAAATATATGGAGGCAAACTTCTGTAAGACTGTATGATTCATATGGCTAGATGGAGTCACATTGTCTTCTGGGAATTATGGTTTAAGTACATAAGAGTGGGAAATATAGACATGTGTTGGTGTGAGGGATGTAATGAAGTTAAGGTGTCACCAAGGGTTCCCACAGTGGAAGGTTTCCAGTCCACCTGTACAATCCAGCTTCACCAACCAGCTCTCATTCATCAGTGCACATGTCTAAAGCACTCTGTGGTCAAGCTGTAGGCCCATCTGCTGAATGTTCCTTGTATGTCAGGGACAGAAATAACAGGTGAGATTAAAGAATAGTATGGAATGACCCCTATCCTTGAGGAACTTGTACTAGTAAAGAGATAAAAACCAAAAAACATTCATAACATTGTAAATATTGCTATTGCAAAATTGTGTACAAAATAATAAAAAAGGAAGAGGACAAATAAATATAAGGTGGAAAATCTTTTAAAAAGTAAATGTGACATTTACTGAGTCCTGAAGATTGAGTAAGCTTTTGCAAAGTTGAGAAAAGAATAATACATATGAGAAGAAAATATTAAAGTGAGTTCATTATGTCTGATGTTTAGAAATCTTGGGGTAGTGGTGGGGATGAGGATGAAAATTTCCTGGAAGTAATACTGTAGATGGCCACAGAAACCTTAATTTTCACTTGTGGGCCATGGTGAGCTATAGAAGGTCTTGAAATAGAATAGCAGTCTAATCCAAATGTGTGTTTTAGAATGATTACTTTAGAGAGTTTGGAGTGGTAGGAACTCATGGGTAAAGGATATATTTAAGAAGTTATTCCAACCAACTTGGTGAGAGATTATGAGAACCTGAACCAGGATAGTAACAAGGGAACTAAAAAGAGGTGGTTGAATGTGAGAAATATTTAGAAGACAGGATTGATGTGACTTCATATATCAGTCAACTTTGACTAGCATAAGACTTAGTTCAAAGAACCTCACAATCTCAGTGGCTCACAGGAAGAAAGCTTAATGAATGGTCCACTGTGTGTTACTTGTGGGTCAGCTGCCATTCCAACACTGTGGCTCTGCTCTTGCACACAAGTGGATTCAGGTCTGCTCCCATGACTTGTCTCTTCATTCTGAAACTTGTGTTTGCTTCACATTATGGAATAAAACCTGAAAGGACAACAACTGTTTGGTATGTGCAGGGAAGAAACAAAACAGACATATCATGTAAATATATTTAGTTTTAACTAGGATATAACTATCCACTCACATTTTATTGGTCAAATATGGTCACATCATTATGTCCAAAGCCCACAGTTTGGTGAAGTATCAGAAGTACACTCTGGCTAAAGGTTAGCATAGCAAGAGCGGGAGAGAACAAGTAGTCAACAAACAATATGCACTATTGCTCTTGGGCTTCCCAGGTGGCCCAGTGGTAAATAATCTGCTTGCCAATGCAGGAGATGCAAAAGACACAGGTTCAGTCCCCTGGGTCAGGAAGATCCCCTGGAGAAGAAAATGGCAACCCACTGCACTATACTTGCCTGGAAAATTCCATGGACAAAGGAGCCTGGCTGGTTATAGTCCATGGGGTCACACACACGCCTGCACACTTGGAAATGAGCTACATGAGAACAAGCTTATAGGGCAGTCACAGGTTAACCATCTCAGGGAAAAGAAGATGTATTAACTTCAAATATTTAAGAAAGGTTTTTGTGAAGACCCAGGTGAAATCAATAATAAAAATAACTTGCTTTCCCCATTTTTCTCTTTTATTCTATTGGTAAAATGTGAAGAACATGCCTTAAGTGAATTGGTTGCTCACAGTAACAATCTCTTGTATAAGATCTTGTCCCCTTTATCAGAGCAGATGGTTCTGTTCTGGTGATGAAGGCTTTATGGCTGCTAAGTTTCCAGGTTCACACTCAAGTACTTGGCTCACAAAGTCATAATAGTGAGAGATTTGTGATTTTTTTAAAAAATTGTTTCAGTTATCCTTTAATTTTCCTCAAGTGCATGTGACTACACAACAGAGAAAACTAAAGGGCTAGAGTCCACCATACCAAAACATGTCACCTAATAATTGAAATTCAGAAGTGAAATCTTTCCCTCCACAATACTCAGCAACCAAAAACATTTTGGCTGCTGACTTACAGCTATTCAGAATAGCAGAATCTTGCTGAAAAGCCATAGACTTTGAATCTTTATTTTCTTTCCATGGGCATCACAGCAGTCTCCAAATGAGCCAGTCTGGACTCATTTTTCCATCTACTATCTTTTGAACACTGTCCTATGGCTCCTTTCTTTCTTGTAACTATCCCAGTATACAAGTAACAAAACTAAGATTAAAATATTTATCAACTTCTTTTTGCTGTAATTCAATTGAGTTGGAATATGCATACACCTACCCTCTTAAATGCCTTTATATTGCTTGACTTATCAGGGATTATTTCTACCTTCCAGGTTATGATTATAATTGAATTACATACATACTCAAATAGTTTTGCATAATACATGTTGCATAGTACGTACAAAACTAGAGAAACACCAAGAAAAAAAAGCTGAAGAGGGTAGACAGGGTAGGAAATTAGAAAATGATTTGAGCTGTGCATGGTAAATATTTCTATGAGATGAAGCTCACAGATTGAGTCTTCTTTTTGCCTTTTACTTTCTATATGAAAATTAACTTTTACAAAGCTAATCGACTTTACTTTTTAAAAACTTTTTATTTTATATTCCCCTAGAGTAGGAAATGGCAAACCACTCCAGTATTCTTGGCTGGAAAATTCCATGAATAAAAGAGCCTGGAAGGCTACAGTTCATGGGATCACAAAGAGTCAGCACGACTGAGTGACACATATAGCCAATCAACAATGTTGTGATGGTTTCAGGTGGACAGTAAAGGGACTCAGCCATACATACACACGTATCAATTCTCCCCTAAACTTCCCTCCCACATAACACTGGGCAGAGTTCCCTGTGCTCTACAGTAGGACTTTGTTGCTTATCCATTTAAAATATAGCAGTGTGTACATGTTGATCCCAAACTCCCTAACTATTCTTTCTCCTCATTCTTGCCCCTTGGCAACCATATGTTCATTCTCTAAGTCTGTGGATATGTTTATGTTTTGTAACTAAGTTTATTTGTATCATTTCTGTTTAGATTCTGTATACAAGGAATGTCACACAATATTTCTCCTTTTCTGTCTGATTTGCTTATCTCAGTATGATCATCTCTAGGTCCATCCATGTCGCTGCAAATGGCATTGATTTCATTCCCTTTAATGGCAGGGTAATACTCCATTGTATACTTGCACCATATCTTCTTTATCCTTTCCTCTGTCAGTGGGCATTTAGGTTGCTTCCATGTCTTGACTATTGTGAATAATGCAGTGAACGCTGGAGTGCGTGTATCTTTTTGGACCATGTTTTTTCCTCTGGGTATATGCCCAGGAGAGGGATTGCTGCTTATATAGGAACTCTACTTTTAGTTTTTTGAGGAATTTCCATACTGTTTTCCACAGTGACTGCACCAATTTACATTCCCACCAACTGTGTAGAAGGGTTCCCTTTTCTCCATACGTTCTCCAAAGTTTATTGTTTGTAGATTTTTTTGATGATGGGCATTCTGACTGGTGTGAAGTGATACCTCACTGTCATTTTGATTTGCAGTTTTCTAGTAATTAGCAATGTTGAGCATCTTTACACATGCCTGATGGCTATCTGCATGTCTTCTTTGGAGAAATTTCTATTTAGGTCATATGCCCATTTTTCCACTGGGTTGTTTGCTGTTTTGTTATTGAGTTATATAAGCTGCTAGTATATCTTGGAAATTAAGCCCTTGTCCATCACAACATTTGCAAATATTTTCTCCCACTCTGTAGCTTGGATCTTCGTATTGTTTATGAATTCTTTTGCTGTACAAAAGCTTGTAAGTTTTATTAGGTCCCATTTATTTATTTTTGCTTTTATTTCTATTGCCTTGGCAGACTGACCTGGAAAAACATTGGTGAGATTTATGTCAGAGAATGTTTTGCCTATGTTCTCTTCTAGGAGTTTTATGGTATTGTGTCTTATGTTTAAGTCTTTAAGCCACTTTGAGTTTATTTTTGTGTGTGGTGTGTGAGAGTATGTTCTAACGGTGTTGATTTACATGCAGTTCTCCAACTTTCCCAATACCATTTGCTGAAGAGTGTCTATGTCATAATATTTAAACTGGGTTTCAGAGTAATACATTTGAGAGATGAGCGTGGTTTGACCAAAGAAGTAGTGGTGAAAATGGCAGAGGTGGTTCGATATGGCATTAATTTTTAAGATATGGCCAACTGGATTACTCTCTGAGTTAGATGTAAGCAGTGAGAAACCAATAAGTGTCAAAGATAACTAAAGTTATAACAAGAGATAGGGACAGAATGGAGGTGCTATCAACTGTAAAGCAAGAGGTGTGGGAGGAGCATGTTGGAAGCCAGTTCAGAAGGTGAAAGATCAGAAGTTTAGTGTTGTTCACATTGAATTGGGGCTTCCCAGGTGGCTCAGTGCTAAAGAACCTGCCTGCCAAACAGGAGATATGGGTTTGATTCCGGGGTTGGGAAAATCTCCTGGAGAAGGAAATGGTAACTCACTCCAGTATTCTTGCCTGGGAAATCTCATGGACAAAGGAGCCTGGGGGACTGCCATCCATGGAGCTGTAAAAAGTTGGACATAACTTAGTGACTAAACAACAACAAATTAAACAACAAATTAAATTAGAATCCTGATCCTTCAGAATGCTATGTCACCATGAAAAAGGAGACTATCCATAAAGTCTATTCCAGGTCTGGTCTTGCATAGCTGTAAAACAAGGGACACATGGAAAATCTAGTTTTTCCTCAGGGACCAAGCACTCCCCAGGACTCTGCCTCTCCTTCTGCTCACTTTCATCAGATCAGAGACTTCTCTAAAACCAGGTCAGGCTGAGACCCTGAGTATTTTAAGCTACAATGTCTGAGAAGGTTTTTGTTCAGCTCCTCCTGCAGACTCAGGCACTGTGTCACTCAAAGCACAGAAGTACTTGGCAGAGTCACTCCAATGGGCTGAAGCTTTCATCAGGTGGAAGGAGTTTTCATCCTTTTTGAATTCAGCCTCAAAGCCTTTGATGCCTTTAACCCGGGTAGGCCCTGATAGATACTTCAGTAGAAACTGGAGGCCTTGGCTGGGGTACTGGACATACCAGAAGAGAGAAGTAGATCCACCATAAGAATAGTTGCATCTCAGCTCCAGACGGTTTCCTTCAGAGACGTTGATGTGACCGTCAGGCTGGGTCACTAACTGGGCTCCAGTTCCTCCTGCAACATCAATGCAGAATCAGTGAATCCAGGACACACCTATCTATAATGAGACAGTGTTTCCATTCAGATACTCTCAGAACAAAATTCCTTCTATATAGGCAGAAGCATGGAACATAATGTTACTTACTTGCTGTGAAGAGCATTCCAAGTAGCAGAAAAGTCACTGAGAGCATGGCTATGCAGGGAGGAAGATCTCCCTTGAGGAGCAGGAAGGAATGTGCCAGGGTGTGCTGAGTCCTTGTAACGGGGAAAATCTGAGAGTTAAAGAGATCCCTGTTTAGGCAATCAGCTACTATCAGTAAGAAATGCTTCCTTAAGAATGACTGCTCCTGACGTTGAGCCTGTTCAAATATGCACTTCAATGAGCTATAAGATAAAGAAGCTCATAGGAGTGAGATAGACACTTCCAGTTTATGCAACATCACCCTCTGCAGGGCAACAAAAGAAACAAATTGATTATGGTGTTAGAAAGTGATCTAGTTTCATTCTTTTACATGTGGTTGACCAGTTTTCCCAGCACCACTTGTTAAAGAGATTGTCTTTAATCCATTGTATATTCTTGCCTCCTTTGTCAAAGATAAGATGTCCATGGCTGTGTGGATTTATCTCTGGGCTTTTTATTTTGTTCCATTGATCTGTATTTCTGTCTTTCTGCCAGTACCATACTGTCTTGATGACTGTGGCTTTGTAGTAGAGCCTGAAGTCAGGCAGGTTGATTCCTCCAGTTCCATCCTTATTTCTCAAGATTGCTTTGGCTATTCGAGGTTTTTTTGTGTTTCCATACAAATTGTGAAATTATTTGTTCTAGCTCTGTGAAAAATACTGCTGGTAGCTTGTTAGAGATTGCATTGAATCTGTAGATTGCTTTGGGTATCATACTCATGTTCACTATATTGAATCTTCCAATCCATGAATGTGGTATATTTCTCCATCTATTAGTGTCCTCTTTGATTTCTTTCACCAGTGTTTTGTAGGTTTCTATATATAGGTCTTTAGTTTCTTTAGGTAGATATATTCCTAAGTATTTTATTCTTTTCATTGCAATGGTGAATGGAATTGTTTCCTTAATTTCTTTTTCTACTTTCTCATTCTTAGTGTATAAGAATGCAAGGGATTTCTGTGTGTTGATTTTATATCCTGCAACTTTACTATATTCATTGATTAGCTCTAGTAGTTTTCTGGTGGAGTCTTTAGGGTTTTCTATTGTACTCATCTCACATGCTAGTAAAGTAATGCTCAAAATTCTCCAAGCCAGGCTTCAGCAATACGTGAACTGTGAACTTCCAGATGTTCAAGCTGGTTTTAGAAAAGGCAGAGGAACCAGAAATCAAATTGCCAACATCTGCTGGATCATGGAAAAAGCAAGAGTTCCAGAAAAACATCTATTTCTACTTTATTGACTATGCCAAAGCCTTTGACTGTGTGGATCACAAGAAACTGTTTAAAATTCTGAAAGAGATGGGAATACCAGACCATCTAACCTGCCTCTTGAGAAATCTGTATTCAGGTCAGGAAGCAACAGTTAGAACTGGACATGGAACAACAGACTGGTTCCAAATAGGAAAAGGAGTATGTCAAGGCTGTATATTGTCACCCTGCTTATTGAACTTCTATGCAGAGTACATCATGAGAAATGCTGGGCTGGAAGAAACACAAGCTGGAATCAAGGTTGCCAGGAGAAATATCAATAACCTCAGATATGCAGATGACACCACCCTTATGGCAGAAAGTGAAGAGGAGCTAAAAAGTCTCCTGATGAAAGTGAAAGAGGAGAGCGAAAAAGTTGACTTAAAGTTCAACATTTAGAAAACGAAGATCATGGCATCTGGTCCCATCACTTCATGGCAAATAAATGGGGAAACAGTGGAAACAGTGTCAGACTTTATTTTGGGGGGCTCTAAAATCACTGCAGATGGTGATTGCAGCCATGAAATTAAAAGACACTTAATCCTTGGAAGAAAAGTTATGAGCAACCTAGATAGTATATTCAAAAGCAGAGACATTACTTTGCCGCCTAAGGTCCGTCTAGTCAAGGCGGACCTTACAAGGTTTTTCCAGTAGTCATGTATGGATGTGAGAGTTGGACTCTGAAGAAGGCTGAGTGCCAAAGAATTGATGCTTCTGAACTGTGGTGTTGGAGAAGACTCTTGAGAGTCCCTTGGACTGCAAGGAGATCCAACCAGTCCATTCTGAAGGAGATAAGCCCTGGGATTTCTTTGGAAGGAATGATGCTGAAGCTGAAGCTCCAGTACTTTGGCCACCTCATGGGAAGAGTTGACTCATTGGAAAAGACTCTGATGCTGGGAGGGATTGGGGACAGGAGGAGAAGGTGATGACCCAGTATGAGATGGCTGGATGGCATCACGGACTCGATGGATGTGAGTCTGAGTGAACTCCGGGAGATGGTGATGAACAGGGATGCCTGGTGTGCTGCGATTCATGGGGTTGCAAAGAGTTGGACACGACTGAGTGACTGAACTGAACTGATGTAGAGGATCATGTCATCTGCAAATAGTGAGCGTTTTACTTCTTCTTTTCCAATTTGGATTCCTTTTATTTCTTTTTCTGCTCTGATTGCTGTGGCCAGAACTTCCAGAACTATGTTGAGTAGTAGCACTGAAAGTGGGCACCCTTGTCTTGTTCCTGACTTTAGGGGAAATGCTTTCAATTTTTCACCATTGAGGATAATGTTCGCTGTGGGTTTGTCATAGATAGCTTTTATTATGTTGAGGTATGTTCCTTCTATTCCTGCTTTCTGGAGAGTTTTTATCATAAATGGATGTTGAATTTTGTCAAAAGCCTTCTCTGTATCTATTGAGATAATCATATGGCTTTTATTTTTCAATTTGTTAATGTGGTGAATTACATTGATTGATTTGCAGATATTGAAGAATCCTTGCATCCCTGGGATAACTTGGTCATGGTGTATGATCTTTTTAATGTGTTGTTGGATTCTGATTGCTAGAATTTTGTTAATGATTTTTGCATCTATGTTCATCAGTGATATTGGCCTGTAGTTTTCTTTTTTTGTGGCATCTTTGTCAGGTTTTGGTATTAGGGTGATGGTGGCCTCATAGAATGAGTTTGGAAGTTTACCTTCCTCTGCAATTTTCTGGAAGAGTTTGTGCTGGAGAGGGTGTGGAGAAAAGGGAACCTTCTTACACTGTTGGTGGGAATGCAAACTAGTACAGCCACTATGGAGAACAATGTGGAGATTCCTTAAAAAATTGCAAATATAACTGCCTTATGACCCAGCAATCCCACTGCTGGGTAAACACACCGAGGAGACCAGAACTGAAAGAGACACGTGTATGCCAATGTTCATCACAGCACTGTTTATAATAGCCAGGACATGGAAACAACCTAGATGTCCATCAGCAGATGAATGGATAAGAAAGCTGTGGTACATATACACAATGGAGTATTACTCAGCCATTAAAAAGAATACATTTGAATCTGTTCTAATGAGGTGGATGAAACTGGAACCTATTATACAGAGTGAAGTAAGCCAGAAAGAAAAACACCAATACAGTATACTAATGCATATATATGGAATTTAGAAAGATGGTAATGATAACCCTTTATGAGAGACAGCAAAGGAGACACAGATGTATAGAATGGACTTTTAGACTCTGGGAGAGGGAGAGGGTGGGATAATTTGGGAGAATGACATTGAAACATGTATACTGTCAGGTAAGAAAAGAATTGCCAGTCTATGTTAGGTACAGGATACAGGATGCTTGGGGCTGGTGCACAGGGATGATCCAGAGAGATGACATGGGGTGGGAGGTGGGAGGGGGGTTCAGGATTGGGAACTCATATACACCCATGGCTGATTCATGTCAATGTATGGCAAACCCAATACAGTATTGTAAAGCAAAATAGAGTTATTGTTGTTGTTGTTGTTTTTAAGAAACAAATAGAGTTTTCAGGCTTTTGTGCCCCATCTCCTTTCTGCTCCTATTTAGGCTTGAATTACTTAGGATCTTAAACTGATGAGAATGTTTCAGGTGTTTGCTTACTAAGAGGCTCTTTTAGTATTATGAATTAAATAGCATTATATAATCACATAAAGTAAATTAATCTTTATTTTCATAGATGAAAAAAATTGAAGCAAGCAAGCAAGGAAGGATGTAATTTGTTCAAGATCACAGTAAGTAATCTGGAATTTGTCCCATTGGTATGATTCAAGAATCTGTATCATTGGCCACTGACAATTTAGCACTATGGCCATTAGGCTAGATAGTATCCTCACTTATTAGAGGGGAAATCAAGTCCTTTAGAAGTTAAATGATTTGTCCGAGGACATATAGGATTAGAACCTAATTCAATTAGACTCCACTATGTTGTCAGTCTACTGACAACTACTGACAATACTACTCTTTAGAATAAATGCAATTTCACCAAGACACACACCCAGAGCAAACTTCACAAGAGAACAGAAACTAAAGAAAATCTCCAAGGAACTCAAACACTGATGTGAAGGCCAGTAGGAAAAAGTATCAGAGAAACCTCAAAGAGAGTCCAGAGAGGTACACGGCAGATCAGAATTGACTGGTGTCCTGAAAGAGCAGGAAAGTGGAGTTTTAAAAAGGAAGGACTGTTCATCACAGCAGTTGCTAAAAAATGTCTACCTAGTGAGATGATGACTGAAAAGTGCCTATTGACTTTTAGCAGCACAAAGATCATGATTTGAGTCTTTCAGCAGAAACTCAACTGTAGTAGAGACAAGACAAAGGAGAAAAATTTTGGAATACAGAAATCTCTTTCCAGGGGCTGAACTGTGAAGGGGAGAAAAGACATGGTGCTGAGTAGACAAGGATGCTGAAGTGTAATCGTAGGGGCTTAAAGGTTGAGATATATTTACATGTTTTGGGAAATGTTCTATAAACAATGGATCAAACTTCTGAAGAGACAGCCAGGATGGAATATGGACCACAGGTAGGAGAATTAATTTGTGAGGAGAAACAGTTATTTCCAATTTTATTGGAATGAAGAAGGAAAGAATTGGTTTGGATTTCAGTATTATTTCAAGGAATGAAGGCAGAAAATTGACATATTTAATAATTGTAATGAATTTTTTCTTCTTGTAGATAGAAATTAAGTACCTTCCAAGATAATTAATAGAAGAGATCCTGGGTTAAGAAATCTGATGAGTGTGAGAAGTTGTGAAAAAGTCACTGGGGGAATTGAAAATGAGAAATGATTGCAGAGAGAAAGAATGCTTTCTTGGAAGCCCTGTGGGTCTAGTTAGTGTCGGAGGTGATAACAATTTCAATGACACCAGTCTGCTCATCTGTGTGATTTTCTTGAACTCTACTTTATCAAAGTATATAAGAAGGTGCATAAGAAGCCAGATATTAATCCATGATTGGGAATTAATAAGATGTTGATATGACATACAATTAACTCAAAACTAGGAAGTAAGTGACTAAAGACTGATTGAAGGATGGTTGTGAAGTTTAAATATTATAGAAAGAGAAACAAAAGATAGGAAACTTCTGAGAAATAAGATAACAGTAAAGACATCTGGGGACTAAATGATCATAAAGAGTCAAAGGATGAATGCAGCAGAAGTATATGAGGCTAAGAATCTGAGGATGCATGGTTTAGATAGGATGTAAGATTTCAGAGGTGGAGCGGCATCTAACTGGAGAAATAGCATCACATCTTTCTGGAGTGTGACTGAGAGGGATCCTAATTGATAGACTTTGGAGCTGATGAGTTCAGGTTTCTCTCTGAATTGTCCTCTCTGAATTTAAGTCAAGGAGTATTTTAGGTTACAGTAGAATCTTATGTGTTTATATCTTCAATATATAAGGGAGAGTGTGGCGGTGTTGCACTGAATAATTCTCACAAACACACAGGATTGTAAGAGACAGTGCGGGGAGAGTTCGTGGAAGAGCAACTCTCTGAGAAAACGCTGAGCACATATTTATTGGTAACTTATCATGTAGTCTTTAACTAAGAGCAGTAAAGCAAGACAGAGACCAGCACTCTGGGGTTAAGGAAGCTGCCTCCTGGAGGTCTGCAGGAAATCACACGAGAGTCGTAAGGAAAGGTCTTTGAAGAAAGAGGGGTTCGTTAATCATGCAGAACAGCATCTTGCATCGCTGACGTGTCAACCAGAACATCGAACTTGAAGGCAGGGGAGAGCAAGCAAGGAAGAGGGAATGAGTAAGATTCAGTTCCAGGAGACATTTCTGAGAAAACAGTAAAACATGGTTCCCACAGAAGAGTGTCTGATGCTTATAAAGATGAGAGTGATAAAAGCAATAGGGAAAAGTAGGGGTAAAAGGCAAAGCCCCAAAAGGTCAAAGACAAGAGTCTGTTTTCTGGGGGGTGTGGTAGTGACAAGAATGCTGTTCTCATCTCTAACAAGTGTTTTAGATGAGAGAGGACCAGAAGTAACCACAAGTGAAAGAGCTCTATTACAGTCAGGTTTCACTTAGGATATGTGGAAGGAATTTTTACAGGGGCTACTGAATGTTTATTTTCAATAGAGTGAGGATTTAGAGGGCAAAGTAGAAAGCAATGTGGGATGGTAAGAGGTAATTAGGTAAGTGTAGAAAAATTAACAGGTCAGACTCCTTGGTGAATCATTCCTCTCTGCAAGGAGTCAATCAGAGGTAGAAGCAAATGTGCCTTCAAAGGTCCTAATACAGGGGAATATGGCCACAACCAGATCAACTGGTGATCAAGTCTCTAAGAAGATGTCATAAATCAATAAAATTTGGCTATCCTAATGGATTATTTTCAGAAGTGTTCTTTGTGTTCAGGAAATTGTCTTTTCCATGTGCCATGTGTGTATACACTTGTTACTTGTTTCTCATAACCCTCTTACATTTTATCTACTTTGGGGCCAAGTCAATTTGAAATCACTTAGTATGTTGCACATTTCTTGCAATTCTGATAGAATGAATTAGATATTCTTCTAACTTAGAATCAGTCTCTCAGATGTGCCTAACAGATGGAGTTTGTGAAACATTAGAATCCTCAATGTGGCATCATTCACATTGTATTCTTGGATATTCAAGAAGACTGAGAAATTTGTCCTGGTGTGTAGGATGTGTATGGAAATGTAAATGACTGTGTTTATCATACTTTGGAAATTGTTTTGATTCTGTGAGTGAAATCTGAGGTAACAGCTACTTGTACTCAAGTCTTGGAAAGTACAATGAGAGGTGCTCTAGCACTTTCCAAAGATCAGCATATCCCTTCAGGATACTTTCAGTCACCTTTTCCCTCATTTGCTCCTCTTCACATCTTTAGAGCTCACTTGCTTATTTCCTCACTTTGCTTTTCCTAAAACATATCTTTCTGTCTGTTTTATTTATTGACGTGTTCTCAGTAATCAACATAGTACCTGACGAATAGTAGCTTCTCAATAAACATTTATTGAATAAAGAAATATTCTTGGCTGAACATTTTACTGACAATTGCTAGGGATGCAATAAAATATAGAGGGCATAAGTTAGATCTTCTATAAAAATAGAAGAAAGACTCAAAGGACATCACATGGGATCTCATAATGAAGACAAGAATGTATTCCAAAATTCTTATTCATTCATGGACTCATTAAATTTTTCCTTCCTATTTATCTTTTTTCTTTCCTTCTTCCCACCCTCTCTCTTTTCCTTCCTTCCTTTTTCTATTCCCCATTCCTATCATTATTAAATGTGAAATTGGTCCCCAACTATTTTGTTAGGCTCTTCCTGTGAACTTCAGTTCATTCCAATACAAACTTCCCTTCATCTCTGACATTCTTCATAAATTGTGATAAATGGCATAAATTTCTGCTTGTTTTATTAAAATTTTTAATTATTGTGTTTGTCATAAGGTGGTTGACACCAGATAGTTTGAAAGATTATGATTGCATGTAGCTAGATAGAGTCCCCTGGAAAGATGCAAGGAATTCTCCTAACTTTGCAAAAAAGAATAACAAAAAAATATTCATTTAGACATCATTCATTTAGACAGTCAACGTGTTTTCACAACTATAAGTCAATGAAAATGTAAAAAAATGCATATGATGATTCAGCAATGTGCCCAAGGAAGCACAGTGCTTGTCAATCCTAAAATAGTGAACCAATTTGATTAATAAAAAGACTCTTCTTATATTGGGGCTTCCCAGGTGGCACTAGTGGTAAGGAACCTGCCTGCCAGTGCAAGAGATATAAAAGACAGGGTTGGGAAGATCCCCTGGAGTAGGGCAAGGCAACCCACTTCAGTATTCTTGCCTAGAATCCCATGGACAGAGGAAACAGTCAGGATACAGTCCAGAGGGTCACAAAGAGTTGGACATGACTGAAACAACTTAGCATACATGCACATTGTGTATAGATAAAGTATATTTGGATTGCTAAAATAAAAAATACAGATAATTTCCTATTTGTGGAGGATGCAAGATATGTCTTCTTACTCTGTTGAAATAGGACTGTTTACAGCATATAGAGGGCAAGATGCCACTTCTCCAAAAAATTTAAATGTGCCCTTTATTGAACATCTAATCAAATTTTCTAGTATCTAATTCATATATCTAATTAAATTTTCATGTACATGCCAAAGTGATTTTACAAAGATGTGTAAGACAACATTCTTTATGATAGCAAAGAACAAGAAACAATTATTCATTAATGAGTTAAAAATTAATTAATTATTGATTAATTTAATGATAAAATGTTTCAAAGTACTAAATAAGCATCAGAAAGAATGTAGTGGGCCACTCTTTGTTTCAACTGTAGAAAGAGCTCCAGGACATTATTAAATGAAAATTAAAAGGCACAATGTAAAAAATCCAAATAAATTCAATTTAATGGCAAATTGTTTGATTTGTGTGTGTGTACATAGGTATGTATGTGTATAAATGTGTATGCAGTTGCATAAAGTGAAAGTAAAGTGAAAGTGAAGTTGCTCAATCATGTCCGACTCTTTGCGACCCCATAGACTGTAGCCTACCAGGCTACTCCGTCCATGGGATTTTCCAGGCAAGAGTACTGGAGTGGGTTGCCATTTCTTTCTCCAGAGGATCTTCCTGACCCAGGGATCGAATCCGGATCTCCTGCATTGTAGGCAGACGCTTTACTTTATGAGCCACCAAGTGATGTGGAAAGATATCTGCGTGTGTGTTCAACTGTGTCCAACTCTTTGCGACCCACTAGACTGTAGCCGCTCAGGCTCTCCTGTCCATGTAATTTCTCAGGCAAGTATACTGGAGTGGGTTGCCATTTCCTACTCCAGGGGATCTTCCTGACCCAGGAATTGAACCTGCCTCTGTTGTGTCTCTTGCATTGGTAGGCAGATTCTTTACCACTGCACCACCTGGGGTTCAATTCAGTTCAGTGGCTCAGTCGTGTCCGACTCTTTGCAACCCCATGGACTGCAGCAGGCCAGGCTTCCCTGTCCATCACCAACTTCCGGAGCTTGCTCAAACTCATGTCCGTTGAGTGAGTGATGCCATCCAACCATCTCATCCTCTGTCATTTCCTTCTCCTCCTACCTTCAATCTTTCCCAGCATCAGGATCTTTTCAAATGAGTCAGTTCTTCGCATCAGGTGGCCAAAATAATGGAGCTTCAGCTTCAGCATCAATTCTTCCAGTGAATATTCAGGACTGATTTCCTTTAGGAAGGACTGGTTTGATTTCCTCAAAAGTCTTCTCCAACACTGCAGTTCAAAAGAATCAATTCTTCAGCACTCAGCTTTTTTTTAGTCCAACTCTCACACCCATACATGACTACTGGAAAAACCATAGCTTTGACTAGATGGACCTTTGTCACCAAAGTAATGTCACTGCTTTTGATATGCTATCTAGGTTGGTCATAGCTTTTCTTCCACGGAGCAAGCATCTTTTTATTTCATGACTGCAGTCACCATTTGCAGTGATTTTTGAGCCGCCCAAAATAAAGTCTCTCACTGTTTCATTGTTTCCCCATTTATTTGCCATGAAGTGATGGGACTGGATGCCATGATCTTAGTTTTTTGAATGATGAGTTTTAAGCCAACTTTTCCACTCTCCTCTTTCATTTTCATCAAGGGAAAGCCTTTCATCAGGGAAACCTTTCACCTGGGGAACTGTGCAAAAATATATGTAACTGAAATAAACAGGCTGGTGTGACATGCATTAAACTGTCAGAAAAGGGCAGTGGGAGGAATCTCCTTCATTTGGTGGAATGAAGGAGATACAGCTATGAGCCTTCACTTTGCTCTGCCTGAGACTTTTATGATGAGATGGATCTATGTGCTGCTTAGAGAATACAAAAAATGATGAAAACTCTTTATAGAGGCAGAATTTCTAGACAGATTATAAATAAATATTCACTTAGTTTTTGTTTCCTTAACATTTTTTATCACAAATGTGTGTTCTAGAGTAGTAACAAAATAACATTTCAGATTTTCCTCTGAGTAAGATCAATCTGCAAGTGAAACAGCTGTAATAATAAGCATTTGTGAGTGTGGATTTGTCCTGGATCCAAACGAAAAAAGCCTTTGGAACAGGAGAATTATTTGTGTTTTCCTTATCTTTTCATCTTTAACACACTGAAACCAACATTTTATTGACACAAGGAGGAGCCATGACAAATTATTAATACCTCTTCACTTTATTCCTGTGTTAAAATTATGATTCTTAATTTCCTTGTCATTCGTAGGCACATCAACCAATGGAGCACTTCTTCTTTGTCCTCTTTCTCTTCTTTTCTTTATCCATCTTCTTCCATTTCCCTTCCCTTCATTTTCCTCATGTCTTACTGCTCTTCTGACTCTCCTTCCAGATGACTCTAGATTTGCTCTTCTGACTGCTCCCCCAACTCTATCCCCCCAACCATCTTCCCACCAGAGATACTGCACAGGTGCAGCCCTATCTGTCCCAGTGTGCTCTCTCAGGATGCAGTAGTACACAGTGGCATCTCTCAGGGTGACCTGGGGCAGGACCAAGGTGGTGGACTTTCTGTCTGAAGCTATGGTCAGAGACGCCATGCTGCTGTTCACTGTGCCTTGGAAGCCATGAATGACATAAGGTGGGCTCTGATTGGGATTTTGCCGATACCAATGTATATAGTAATTTCCACCAATGGTAGAGTGGCTACAAGTCAGGGTTACATCCTCTTCTTCAGCAAAATCCATGGAGCTGGGCTCAGTGGTCTTAGCATTAATCACAATCCCTAAAGGGTCAAGAAAATAAAATTATCCCCTGACAACAAATCAGTGTAATTCTGTGGATCAAGTGCACAACACTCCCCAAACTGTTTGGACATACCCCCTACTCTAGTGTTGTTATCTATGTCCTGAGAAATATTATTGGTGCTTATAATAAGGACCAAAGACACATGGCAAGAATCTGAGACTATAGGCTTTGTCCTGGGGTCCTTGGCTCAATAACCCCAGAGATTTATTCCAAGCTCCTTACTGCTAAGATCTCTTCCGCATCATGGCTATGAATTAACCTGTCATTTAAAAGTTTTTACTCCTTAGCAAATGCATAGATCTGTTCTCAATTCCATTGCTATAATGCTGAATTAAACACAGGAAGAAGAGTAGAGAGCAAATGACCCTTATGATTCCTTGCCCTCAAAGTTATCCCTTGTAGACGTAGAACACTTACCCAAGGTCAGAAAAACAGTTACTCCAATCACCAGCCTCATATTTCAAGGACAAACCAAGATTGTGGGCTCAGAGCTCACATTTGTGTCTGCTCCTAGGCTTGTTTCCAGAGAACAGAAGCAACTGCTGCTGTTAGAGAGTTACAACCAGTGCAGGTATCCATTGCAGGGTGTTGTCGCCAGGATCTGTCAGCCAATGATCAAGCAGTTCCCTGTCTAGGTCTTCCTGCCCTGTGTTAGTCACATCCGGCAAAGAAGGCGAGACAGCCCCAACTCACAGGGTACTGAGTGATATTCTTGTGAAGTTTAAAGTCTGACTCTGGAAAAAGAACACCAGTCACAGTGGTGTGTCTATACAGAACCTGTGTTCTATCATTTTTCTTCAAAGAAATTTTATGATGCTCCGTGAAGCTTGTGGAAAACATTGTTTAATCCAAGAAAGCTTTACTGAGCTCTATATTGTAAAGAGATGAAAATTCCCATCCATTTTCTAGTAAATGTATGTGAGATTTCAGAGTAGGCTCTGGTTGTTCTGAGGTACAGGAGATATTAGTAACACTGAGACAAAAAGCTAAACATCTTGAGCTTGGACATTGGAGCTCAGCGTCCTGAAAATGTCCTTGGAATCATGCATCTGTCTCCATCTAGGAAGACATTTCTCAATACATCGGTTCTTCATATAGTTACTGATGACAAGGATGGTATTCTCCTTATCCTCCTTGAACAATGGTCCTTAATCCTTATACCCTCAGCACCAAAGATGCTGACACAGAGACACCAAGCATGCTGAGACAGAAAAGATAGAAGGGAAAGCAAACTATCTGGGGAGGACAAGGGTGGAGGTGGGTGATCCTGGCAGAAAAAGAGGAGTGAAGAGAAAAGAGTGTAAGGAATAGGGAAGGGAAGAGTTAACCAGGGGTGGGAAATGGGAAAGCAATGTTTAGGGAGGTACATGGAAAAGGTTTAGGCTATAAGGCTATGATTCCCTGAATCCTTGACCACATGCACTCAACAAAGGATTATAAAATCAGTTTATCTAAAGACAATGAAAATCTGTCATTTTTCTTCACTTTTCTGTGGAATATCAATGGAAAACTTGTTTCCTTTCCTTTATAGCCAGAAAGGACCACTGTTTCCAAATGAAGCAGCCCCCTCTTGAGACTGAATAAATAAACTGCAGAGCTAAACTCCCACCAGAAGTCAACCTTTTAAAAAGTTCCTCATATTGAAAGGTAAATATCCCTGGTGGCTCAGCCGGTAAAGAATCCACCTGCAATGTGGGCAATGGGGGTTGGATCCCTGGATCAGGAAAATCCTCTGGTAAAGGAAATGGCTACCCACTCCAGTATTCTTGCCTGGGTGAATCCATGGACAGTGGAGCCTGGTGGGCTACAGCCCATGGTGTCCCAAGAGCTAGACATGACTGAGAACACACACACATCGTAGTTGTACTACCTCTGTACTCAGCTGTGCTTTCTTAGTTCTATACCACTCCACAGAAGATTTTAATTATTTTTGGCTCCTTTATTTTGTCATACCCCCATTATGATCCTCAGTTGTCAGCTTCTTTGTAGTTCTCCTTTTGTCTTTAACCTTCCCATATTTTAAGGTTATTCAATGTTTATAAGATAAACCAAGATAATCACGATGGTATGATCACTCACCTAGAGCCAGACATCCTGGAATGTGAAGTCAAGTGGGACTTAGAAAGCATCACTACGAACAAAGCTAGTGGAGGTGATGGAATTCCAGTTGAGCTATTTCAAATCCTGAAAGATGATGCTGTGAAAGTGCGGCACTCAATATGCCAGCAAATTTGGAAAACTCAGCAGTGGCCACAGGACTGGAAAAGGTCAGTTTTCATTCCAATCCCAAAGAAAGGCAATGCCAAAGAAGGCTCAAACTACTGCACAATTGCACTCATCTCACATGCTAGTAAAGTAATGCTCAGAATTCTCCAAGCCAGGCTTCAACAATATGTGAACCATGAACTTCCAGATGTTCAAGCTGGTTTTAGAAAAGGCAGAAGAACCAGAGATCAAAATGCCAACATCTGCTGGATCATGGAAAAAACAAGAGAGTTCCAGAAAAACATCTATTTCTCCTTTATTGACTATGCCAAAGCCTTTGACGGTGTGGAAAATTCTGAAAGAGATGGGAATACCAGACTACCTGACCTGCCTCTTGAGAAACCTATATGCAGGTCAGAAAGCAACAGTTAGAAGAGGACATGGACCAACAGACTGGTTCAAAATAGGAAAAGGAGTACCTCAAGGCTGTATATTGTCACCTGCTTATTTGACTTCTATGCAGAGTACGTCATGAGAAATGCTGGGCTGGAAGAAACACAAGCTGGAATCAAGATTGTCGGGAGAAATATCAATAACCTCAGATATACAGATAACACCACCCTTATCGCAGAAAGTGAAGAGGAACTAAAAAGCCTCTTGATGAGAGCAAAAGAGGAGAGTGAAAAAGTTGGCTTAAAGCTCAACATTCAGAAAACGAAGATCATGGCCTCTGGTCCCATCACTTCATGGCAAATAGATGGGGAAACAGTGGAAACAGGGTCAGACTTATTTTGGGGGGATCCAAAATCACTGCAGATGGTGACTGCAGCCATGAAATTAAAAGACACTTACTCCTTGGAAGGAAAGTTATGACCAACCTCAATAGCATATTGAAAAACAGAGACATTTCTTTGCCAATAAAGGCCCATCTAGTCAAGGCTTTGGTTTTTCCAGTGGTCATGTATGGATGTGAGAGTTGGACTGTGAAGAAAGCTGAGCACCGAAGAATTGATGCTTTTGAACTGTGGTGTTGGAGAAGACTCTTGAGAGTCCCTTGGACTGCAAGGAGATCCAACCAGTCCATTCTAAAGAAGATCAGCCCTGGGTGTTCTTGGAAGGAATGATGCTAAAGCTGAAACTCCAGTACATTGGCCATCTCATGTGAAGAGTTGACTCATTGGAAAAGACTCTGATGCTGGGAGGGATTGGAGGCAGGAGGAAAAGGGGATGACAGAGGATGAGATGGCTGGATGGCATCATCAACTCGATGGACGTGAGTTTGAGTGAACTCTGGGAGATGATGATGTACAGGGAGGCCTGTGCTGCGATTCGTGGGGTCACAAAGAGTCGGACATGACCGATCAACTGAAATGCACTGAACTGAATGTTTATAAAGAGAGGTTGCTACATATAAAGTACTCAAGAGTTATCTGTTTTCTGAATGCGTAGATGAGTTGTTATTCATGAACTTAGTGAAAGAAATTATGCTGAGCAACTCTTGAAATTATTCTAAAAGCCATCTTTCAATCTTATGGAAATCAAATTAAACAAAAGACTCCAACAGGATAAATAGAGGGTTATATTTGTGGACAAATTCAAGAACAGATAACAAACATCCCAACTCTAGGATGGAGGAAAGTTTAACTAACTATATGGAAATAAATATCATGGTAATCACGCTTCATTCATTTAACAAATAATCACAAATATTCTTTGGGAGTCTCTCTTTGGCGGGTCACATGCACACACAAGTCAACACCCACTACTACTGAAAATATAGGAACAAATGAAAATGAATTCATTTAAGCTATGCAAGAATATATTATTTTATTATATTAGCAAAAGGCAGAAGAAAACTAGCATGAACATTTTGTTTGTTGGTTTCTTTGACTTTATTTTTTAGAAAATTGTACAAAACACTTCCAAGTGTCATTTTAAATAATATTGAAAGTCAAAAATATATGGAGAATCCAAAAATAAGTTTTGTAGCCTATTGCATCTTTTCAGAATTTTTAATTTTAGAAGATTATATCTTGACCATATGAGGTGAGGTTATCTTCCTTTGCTTGATGAAAACGAAAATTATGTACTTAATTTACTTTCAAATAATCAAGAGAATATGCTGAAAGGCTAACGTCTCATTTGTATGTATGTATGATGAGAGTTATGGGAGTAAGCATGATGAATACTCCTAACAATCCAAAAATAAAAGAGAAATTCCCAAATCTAATAAAGGTTATCATTGAAAATATCAAAGTCAATATTATTCCCTATAGGATCACAAACAAGACAGGTAGACTATCACTACTTCTATTCACTGTCCTAATGGAGGGCATGGGATCAAACCAGGAAAGGAAATAAGATGTATTAAGCTTAAAAAGGAGAAGCAAAACTATTTTAATTTACAGATCATAAGTTTATACATGTAGAAAATACAAAATACCTCTAAACAAACTGTGAGACCTAGAACATATTAGTGAATTGATACAGTCACCAAACACAAAAATCAATTTTATTTCTAGATTCTAGCAAAAGCAGTAGAAAATGCAATTAAAATGTCATTTATCAAATGCTTGGGAACTAATTTAATATAAGGTTGGCAAGTCCTCTTCTTGATTCCTCTTCAGTAACTCTAGAATAGTTTTGATTTGGGAGAAAAAAATCACAGATCATTTTAGGGAGATGAGAAATGCCCTCACTTCTGAGGTCTGGGGTAACTAACATAAATCATTATCTGGTACTCTGTGGTGTCCAGTCCTTGCCACCTACAGACACTGATATCAGGAAAGACCATTTCCTAAGGCTGCTCAATGAAATAGTGTTTTCAAAACCCCAAGAGGTTGGTACCATCTATTTGGCTGTTGAACTAAATCTGTTCTCATATTGACAGGTATCTAGCTCTGTTCTGGCCATTTCAGACCATAATTAATTCCCTGTATTCACATTTTTCTTAACCCAGTTAACCCTAGCTCTGGATTTGATGCTGGGTAGTTAGGTCAATTAAAGGTAAAAAAGTTATATGAAACAAAAGATAAAATTGTTATATCTATAGCAAGTAGCCTTGCTTCCCAGGTGGCTCTGTGGTAAAGAGTCTGCCTGCCAACCAGGTGGATTGTTTTTATTTACACATCACACATTTGTACATGTAGAAAATACCCCTCAGTTGGGAAGATCCCCTAGAGATGGGAATGGCAACCCACTCCAGTATTCTTGCCTGTAAAGTCCCATTGACAGGGGAGCCTAGCGGGCTACAGTCCATGGGGTCGCGAAGAGCTGGACACGACAGAGACTAAACAACAGCAGCAATGCAAGCCTCCACAACAATATCAACATTAACGAAGGAAATCAGAGAGGACACAAATAAAGAGGCTATGGATCCAAAGACTCCGTATGTTAAGATGTCAATTGTCCCAAATCAATTCATAAGTTCAACACAATCCCAAGCAAATTACCTCAATCTCTTCTGGTAGAAGCTATTGTATAACTTATGTGGAAGTGCAAAAACCTAGAATAAGCGTTGAATAAGACAAAGAAAATGTCTTTGCATTTCCAGATTTCAAAATGTGTATGAAGCCCCAGTAATTAAGATAGAATGGTCTGCTGGTATGAGGATAAAATAAAGTCAATAAACAGAATCAAGTCCAGAAAGAGGTCATAATACATGTGTCATCAATTTTTTTTTTTTTTCTCTAAAAGTGCCTATGCAGCTCCATGGGGCTTCCCCTGTGGCTTAGCTGGTAAAGAATCCACCTGCAATGTGGGAGACCTGGGTTCAATCCCTGGGTTTAATCCCTGGGAAGATCCCCTGGAGAAGGGAAAGGCTAATCACTCCAGTATTCTGGCCTGGAAAATTCCATGGACTGTATAGTCCATGGGGTTGCAATGAGCTGGACACGACTGAGTGACTTTCACTTTCACTTTTAAAGATGCCTATGCAGCTCCATGGGGGGAAATTTGGTCTTTCTAGGATAATAGCTAGAATAATTGACTATTTGTATTTTTTTGGAAATACCAGCGTTTTGTAGCTTTCTGTGTATAAGTTCTGTACATGTTTTCTTAGATTTATGCCTAAGGATTTAGGGTCTTTCTTGAGCCATCGTAAACAGCATTATATTATTAATTTAGATATCCACATGTTTATTGCTAGTATATAGAAATGCATTTGATTTTGTGTTTACCTTGTATATCCTGAGACATTCTGAACCCACTTACTAGTTGTAGGAGTTTTGGAGGGTATATTCTTTGGGATTTTCTCCATAGATAGAAAATAGTGGTAATTTGACTGCCTTTCTGGCTTAAAAGTTGTTTATATATTTACTTACTTTACTGCACTGGCTACAACGTCCAGCACTGTGCGGAAGGAGAGTGATTAAAATGGATATTCTCCCTTTGTTCCCTTCCTTAGGGAAAAAACTAGAGTCTTTCACCAGTAAACATGCTAAGACTGTTGAGGAACTTCTCCATTATTCCTGTGTTTCTTAGAGTTTTCACCATGGTAGACTACTGGATTTGGGCAAATGCTTTTTCTACACATTGCTGCTGAACTAGCTTATCTTATTGTTGACTCACAACTCCTCCACTTCCCGTTAGATGTCCTCCTCATCTTCTTTGTCTTGGGCCAAGTGTGCGTGTAGCATGATGGCAAATGACAGCCACTTCTCTTCAAGGTCACCCAGTATTGTGAGACCAAAGGAGGTGAGACAGACAAGTCTTTGTGGGTTCCAGGTATCCTCATAGTTAAGTATGACTTTATATGTCAAAAGTTTGTCCATGCTTTTGTCCTCACCAAACTTTCCTTTACAAATGTTACTCTAAGCTCACTTAAAGTGAATTCAGGCTCAACATCAGA
>NW_024070210.1:77588225-77661543 GCF_014754425.2 Oryx dammah | reverse complement strand
CTCAGAGTTCAGACTTGTGTCTGCTCCTGGGCTTGTTTCCAGAGAACAGAAGCAACTGCTGCTGTTAGAGACTTACAACCAGTGCAGGTGTCCGTTGCAGTCTGCTGTTGCCAGGATCTGTCAGCCAATGATCAAGCAGTTCCTTGTTTAGGTTTTCCTGCCCTGTGTTAGTCATGTCCCCCAAAGAAGGGGATATATCCCCAACTCACAGGGTGTGTGCTGCCATCCTCTGTGAAGTTTAAAGTCTGACTCCGGAAAAGGAACACCAATCACAGTTGTGTGTCTATCCAGAACCATTGTTCTATCATTTCTTCTTCAAAGACATTTTCTAGTGTTCCATGAAGCTTGTGGAAAACATTGTTTAATCCCAGAAAACTGTACTGAGCTGTGTATTGTAAAGAGATAAAAATTCCCATCCATGTTCTAGCAAATGTATGTGAGAATTCAAAGTAGGCTGTGATTGCTCTGAGGGACAAGAAATATTAATAACATTGGGACAGAAAGCTAAACGTCTTGAGCTCGGACATTAGAGCTCAGCGTCCTGAAAAGGTCCTTGGAATCATGAATCTGTCTCCATCTAGGCAGACATTTCTCAATACATCTGTTCTTGACTGATGACAAGGACGGTATTCTCCGCATCCTCCTTGAACAATGGTCCTTAATCCTTATGCCCTCTATGCCCGTGTTTGAAGGTGCTCTGCACCAAAGATGCTGAGACAGAGACACCAAGGATGCTGAGACAAACAGAATAGACCGAAGGGAAAGCAAACTATGTGTGGTGGAGAAGGGCGGAGGTGGATGATCCTGGCAGAAAAAGAGGAGTGAAGAGAAAAGAGCGTAAGGAATCGGGAAGGGAAGAGTTAACCAGGGGTGGGAAATCGGAAAGCAATGTTTAGGGAGGTACACGGAAGAGGTTTAGGCTATAAGGCTATGATTCTCTGAATCCTTGACCACATGAACTCAACAAAGGATTATAAAATCAGTTTATCTAAAGATGATGAAAATCTTTTTAAAATTTTTTTCACTTTTCTGTGGAACATCGATGGAAAGCATAAACTTCCTTTCCTTGATAGCCAGAAAAGACAGCTGTTTCCAAATGACGCAGCCCCCTCTAGTGACTGAATAAATGAACTGCAGAGCTAAACTCCCGCCGGATGCCAACCTTTCGAAATGTTTCTCAGACTGAAAGGTGAATATCCCTGGTGGCTCACTCGATAAAAAATCCCTGTGCAGTGTAGGCAATGGGGGTTCGATCCTTGGATCAGGAATAGCCTCCTGAAAAGGAAATGGCTACCCACTCCAGTTTTTTCGATGAACCAGCGGATGTTGGCAATTTGATATCTGGTTCCTCTCCCTTTTCTAAAACCAGCTTGAACATCTGGAAGTTCACAGTTCACGTATTGCTGAAACCTGGCTTGGAGAATTTTGAGCATTACTTTACTAGTGTGTGAGATGAGTGCAATTTTGTGGTAGTTTGAGCATTCTTTGCATTGCTTTTCTTTGAGATCGGAATAAAAACTGACATTTTCCAGTCCTGCAGCCACTGCAGAGTTTTCCAAATTTGCTGGCATATTGAGTGCAGCACTTTCACAGCATCATCTTTTAGGATTTGAAATAGCTCAACTGGAATTCCATCACCTCCACTAGCTTTGTTCGTAGTGATGCTTTCTAAGGCCCACTTGACTTCAGATTCCAGGATGTCTGGCTCTAGGTGAGCGTGAGTGATCACATCTTCGTTATTATCCGGGTCATGAAGATCTTTTTAATACAGTTCTTCTGTGTATTCTTACCACCTCTTCTTAATATCTTCTACTTCTGTTTGGTCCATACCATTTCTGTCCTTTATTGTGCCCATATTTGCATGAAATGTTCCCTTGGTATCTCTAATTTTCTTGAAGAGATCTCTAGTCTTTCCAATTTTATTGTTTTCCTCTATTTCTTTGCACTGATCACTAAGGAAAGCTTACTTATCTCTCCTTGCTATTCTTTGGAACTCTGCATCCAATTGGGTGTATCTTTCCTTTTCTCCTGTGCCTTTTGCCTCTGTTCTTTTCACAGCTATTTGTAAGGCCTCCTCAGACAGCCATTTTGCTTTTTTGCATTTTTCTTGGGGATGGTCTTGATCCCTGTCTCCTGTACAATGTAATGAACCTCTGTCCATAGTTCATCAGGCACTCTGTCTATCAGATCTAGTCCCTTAAATCTATTTCTCACTTCCACTGTATAGTCATAACGGATTTGATTTAGGTCATCAAAAAGCAAGAGAGTTCCAGAAAAACATCCATTTCTGCTTTATTGACTATGCCAAAGCCTTTGACTGGGTGGATCACAATAAACTGTGGAAAATTCTGAAAGAGATGGGAATACCATACCACCTGACTTGCCTCTTGAGAAACCTGTATGCAGCTCAGGAAGCAACAGTTCGAACTGGACATGGAACAACAGACTGGTTCCAAATAGGAAAAGGAGTACGTCAAGGCTGTATATTGTCACGCTGCTTATTTAGCATATATCCAGAATACATCATAAGAAACGCTGGACTGGAAGAAGCACAAGCTGGAATCAAGATTGCCAGGAGAAATATCAACAACCTCAGATATGCAGATGACACCACCCTTATGGTAGAAAGTAAAGAAGAATGGAAGAGCCTCTTGATGAAAGTGAAAAAGGAGAGTGAAAAAGTTGGCTTAAAGTTCATCGTTCAGGAAACTAAGATCATGGCATCCGGTCCCATCACTTCATGGCAAATAGATGGGGAAACAGTCAAAACAGTGGCTGACTCTATTTTTCTGGGCTCCAAAATCAGATGGTGATTGCAGCCATGAAATTAAAAGACGCTTACTCCTTAGAAGGAAAATTATGACCAACCTAGACAGCATATTAAAAAGCAGAAATATTACTTTGCCAACAAAGGTCCATCTAGTCAAGGCTATGATTTTTCCAGTGGTCTGTATGGATGTGAGAGTTGGACTATAAAGAAAGCTGAGTGCCGAAGAATTGATACTTTTGAACTGTGTGGTTGGAGAAGACTCTTGAGAGTCCCTTGGACTGCAAGGAGATCCAACCAGTCCATCCTAAAGGAGATCAGTCCTGGTTATTCATTGGAAAGACTGATGTTGAAGCTGAAACTCCAATACTTTGGCCACCTGATGAGAAGAGCTGACTCATTTGAAAAGCCCCTGATGCTGGGAAAGATTGAGGGCAGGAGGAGAAGGGGACAACAGAGGATGAGATGGTTGGATGACATCATCAACTCGATGGACATGGGTTTGGGTGCGCTCTGGTAGTTGGTGATGGACAGGGAGGCCTAGCGTGCTGTGGTTCATGGGGTTGCAAAGAGCTGGACACGACTGAGCGACTGAACTGAACTGAACTGAACCCACTCCAGTATCCTGCCTGGGTAAATCCATGCACAGAAGACTCTGGTGGGCTACAATCCATGGTGTCCCAAGAGTTGGATTCAACTGAGATACACACATCTTAGTTGTATGAACTCTGTATTCATCTGTGTTTTCTTAGTTCTATACCACTCCACAAATTATTTTCATTTTTCTGGCTCCTTTCTTTGTCACACACCCTCAGTTGTTGGCTTCTTTGTAGTTTTCCTTTTGTCTTTTATCTTCCCATATTTACAGTTTGCTGCTGCTGCTAAGTCGCTTCAGTCGTGTCTGACTCTGTGCGACCCCATAGACGGCAGCCCATCAGGCTCCACCATCCCTGGGATTCTCCAGGCAAGAACACTGGAGTGGGTTGCCATTTCCTTCTCCAATATTTAAAGTTTACTCAGTGTTTATAAAGAGAGGTTGGTACACATAAAGCACTCAAGAGTATCTGTTTTCTGAATGAGTAGATGAGTTGTTATTCATGAACTTAGTGAAAGAAGTTATGCTGAACAACTCTTGAAATTATCCCAAAAGCAATCTTTCAATACTATGGAAGTCAAGTTAAAAAAAAGACTCCAACAGGATAAATAGAGGGTTATATTCATGGACAAAATTCAAGAACAGATAACAAACGTCACAAGTCTAGGATGGAGGAAAATTAAACTGATGATATGGGAATAAATATTATTCCCATATAAATATTTAACAAATATTCATAAATATTCTTTGGTAGTCTGTTATGTGGCAGATCACACGCACCCAAGTCAACACCTACTACTACTGAAAATATAGGAACAATTAAAAATGAACTAATTTAAGCTATGTAGGAATATATTATTTTACTATATTAGCAAAAGGTAGGAAAAAAACAAACGTTTTTGTTTCTTGGTTTCTTTGACTTTATTTTTTTAGAAGACTGTATGAAACATTTCAAAGTGGCATTTTAAATAATAACGAAAACCAAAAAAAAAAAAAAGGAAACCAAAATTTGGAGAATCTAAAAATAAGTTTTTTAGCTTACTGGCTCTTTTCAGAATTTTTAATTTTATAAGATTATATCTTGATCATATGAGGTGAAGTGATCTTTCTTTGCTTGATGAAAACCAAAACAATGTACTTAATTTACTTTTAAAAAATCAAGAGACTTTGATGAAAAGCTAATGTCTCTGCATGATGAATACTCCCAACAATCCAAAAATAAAAGAGAAATTCCCAAATCTAATAAAAAGTATCAATGAAAATATCAAAGTCAATATTACTCCCTGCAGGATCACAAACAAGACAGGTACTTCTATTTACTACTTCTATTCACTATCCTAATGGAAGGCCTGGGATCAAACCGGGGAAGGAAATAAGATATATTAAATTTGAAAAGGAGAAACAGAACTATTTTAATTTACAGATCATAAGTTTATACATGTAGAAAATACAAAGTACCTCTAAACAAGCTGTTTAAGAGCTAGAACCTATTAGTGCATTGAAACCGTCACCAAACACAAAAATCAATTTTATTTCTAGATTCTAGCAAAAGCATTAGAAAATGCAATTAAAATGTCATTTATCAAATGCTTGGGAACTAATTTAATATAAGATATGCAAGACGTTTTCTTGATTTCTCTTCAATAACTCTAAAATAATTTTGATAAAATCACATAGGAGATGAGAAATGTCCTCACTTCTGAGGTCTGGGGTAACTAACATAAATCATGGCCTGGTACTCAGTGGTGACCAGTCCTTGCCGCCTACAGACACTAATGTCATGAAAGACCATATCCTAAGGCTGCTCAATGAAATAATGTTTTCAAAACCCCAAAAAAGAGATTGGTACCAGCTGTTTGGCTGTTGAACTAAATCTGTTCTCATATTGACAGATATCCTAGAACTGTTCTGGCTATTTCAGAACAGAAGTAATTTCTGGCATAATTAATTCCCTGTATCCACATTTTTCTTAACCTAATTAGTCCTAGCTCTGGATTCGATGCTGGGCATTTAGGTCAATTAAGGTAAAAAAGCTATACAAAACAAAAGATAAAATTGTTATAAGTAGCCTTGCTTTCCAGGTGGCTCAGTGGTAGAGTCTGCCTGCCAACCAGGTGGACTATTTTTATTTACACATCATACGTTTGTACCTGTAGAAAATCCCCCTGCATTGGGGAGATCCCCTAGAAAGGGAGGGGCAACCCACTCCAGTATTCTTGCCTGGGAAATCCCATGGACAGGGGAGCCTGGGGGCTACAGTCCATGGGGTCGCGAAGAGCTGGACACAACAGAGACTAAACAACAACAGCAATGCAAGCCTCCACAGCAGTCTCAGCATTAACGAAGGGAATCAGAGAGGACCTAGATTACTGAAAGAAATCAGAGAGGACAAATAAAGAGTCTGTGGAGCCAAAGACTCCATATGTTAAGATGTCAGTTGTCCTAAATGAATTCATAAATTCAACACAATCCCAATCAAATTACCTCAATCTCTTGTGGTAGAAGCTATTCTATACCTTACGTGGAAGTGCAAAGACCTAGAATAAGCCTTGAATAAGACAAAGAAAACATGACTTGCCTTTCCAGATTTCAAAATGTGTATGAAGCCCCAGTAATTAAGATAGAATGGTCTATTGGTATGAGGATAAAATAAAAAAGTCAATAAACAGAATCAAGTCCAAAAAGAGGTCATAATACATGTGCCATCAATTTTTTTTCTCTCTAAAAGTGCCTATGCAGCTCCACTGGGGAAAAGTTGGTCTTTCCAGGATAATAGCTAGAATAATTGGCTATTTGTATCTTTTGGAAGTAGCAGTGTTTTGTAGCTTTCTGTGTATAAGTTCTGTACATGTTTTCTTAGATTTATGCCTAAGGATTTAGGGTCGTTCTTGAGCCATTGTAAATAGTATTATATTTTTAATTTAGGTATCCACGTTTACTGATAGTATATAAAAATGCATTTTATTTTGTATGTTTACCTTATATATCCTGAGACCTTCTGAACCCACTTATTAGTTGTAGGAGTTTTGGAGGGTATATTCTTTGGGATTTTCTACATAGATAGAAAATAGTGGTAATTTGACTGCCTTTCTGGCTTAAAAGATTGTTTATATGTTTATTTGCTTTACTGCACTGGCTACAGCGTCCAGCACTGTGCTGAAGGAGAGTGACTGAAGTGGATATTCTCCCTTTGTTCCCTTCCTTAGGAACAGACAATCTGTGGGTTCCAGTTGTCCTCATAGTTCAAGTATGACTTTGTTTGTCACAGTTTGTCCATGCTTTTGTCCCCATCAGACTTTCCTTTACAAATGTTACCCTCAGTTCAGTTTTGTTCAGTTCAGTTGCTCAGTTGTGTCGGACTCTTTGTGACCCCATGGACTACAGTATGCCAGACTTCCCTGTCCATCATCAGCTCCCGGAGCTTACTCAAACTCATGTCCATTGAGTCAGTGATGCCATCCAACCATCTCATCCTCTGTCGTCCCCTTCTCCTTCCACCTTCAATCTTTCCAGTTTCAGGGTCTTTTCCAATGAGTCAGTTCTTCGAACCTTGTGGCCAAAGTATTGGAATTTCAGCTTCAGCATCAGTCCTTCCAATGAATATCCAGGACTGATTTCCTTTAGGATGAACTGGTTGAATCTCCTTGCAGTCCAAGGGACTCTCAAGAGTCTTATCCAACACCACAGTTCAAAAGCATCAATGTTACTCTAAGCTGACTTAAAGCGAATTCAGGCTCAACACCAGATATAAAGATAACAGCTTTGTACAGACTCGTCCACCAGCTCTAGCCATTGCCTGAGTTCTAATCCTTAGAACTAATCTCTTATTCTACATCACTCATGGTTCTGCTTTTCTGATTGTGCCCTGATGCAAAGTCTAAGAGGAAACAAATAAGGAAATAGTTTTGATGGTGATTCCACACAACTAGACCCAGTTTTGTGATGAAGTAAAACTGCCAGTTTAAAATATTATGGGGCTAGTTTTAAAATTTAGACTTTACACATGTTCTGTACAGTTGATTTAAAGTCAAAAATTCAAATGGAGAATATAGTAGTAGAAAATTACTCTGGACACCTGTTTCCAAGTAGAAGGTGCCTTTAACTGGAACTAAATCTTCTGATCCAGACCACAACTTAAATAACCACAGGACTGTCATTTCTTGTCTGGGGTCTGCGGGTGTGCATTTCAGCTGGGGTCCTGCAGCAGGGGGGCTCTCTCTTACTAAGCTCCAGGGTTTTTGTACAGCTTTTCCTATTGCTTCAAGCACTGTGAGTCACGGAGAGCACAGAAGTACTTTGCAGAGTCTTCCAGTTGTAAGGCTGAAATGGTGAGGCTGATGGATTTATCTGCTTTCTTAAAGTTTATCGAGTAGCGGTCTTCCCTTGCATTTATCACTTCTGAACCTTGATGAATAACATAAGTCATCTGTCCACTGGGAAGTTGCTTGTACCAATAAAGGTAGTAAATGCCCCAGCTTGTTTCATACCGACAATTCAGGGTGACTGACTGCCCCACTTGGCTGGATACATCTGACTGGTCTTGAGTAACTTTCTGGGCCACACCAGATCCTGTGGGGAAAAAATCAGAAAACAAAGATGACACAATGAATAAAATAGTGTAGGAGTTATTTAAGATCCAAAGACAAAAAATTGAAATCCTAAGACGCTTGCTTTTCTCCAACCCTCCTTTCCTCCCCAAGTCCCTGTGAAGCTCCACGTGCCTGTGTGCAGTCCTTTCATTCTGAACATGCGCACCCATGCTTGCAAGCATCCCTACCAGAGAAGGTGAAGGCCAGGAGCACCCAGAGCAGACTGGAGAGCTGCATGAGGCACGGATTTCCCTGAACAAATGTGCTCAGTTCTGCCTCAAGCTGAGAGTTCAGTGTCTTTGAGTGCCCGGCAGCACATATACACACTACCCGGTACCCGTGTGACTCCCCGGAACAGGAAGTGGGGGCTGTCATGTTCATAGACCACGTGGTCTGTGCATGCATGGGGAAAAGTCTGGCTCACCACAAACCTTTACTCTTTCTCCTTGTCTTTCCCTAGTCATTAAGTTAGGCAGATCATGAAAGAAGGCATGAAAAAAGCAATCAGTATTAAAATTTGAGTGGAGGAGAACTGAATATTAGACAAGTTGACATACATTGATAATTATTCAGGAAAATAGTTTTGCCATCCTGTTTAAGATATAATTTATTATAGCCTATGAAACTTTCTGTAATCTACTAACAGGCTGTTCATTTAGCCTATTCTTACTTTTCTCCATCCAGAATGTAATGACTCTTTTAAAAAACTTGCAGATCTTAGGCTTCTTGGTGAATGGAAATTTTATTCAAAATCATTCATGTATCTCTGTCTTTGTAATGAGTTTTGTGACTCTATTTAGGTTTCTCAATAAATAAAATTACTTCACCACGAAAGGACCAAAAAAAAAAAAATCAGTCCATCTGACTTTCAGAGTCTATTCAGTTTTAAATTTTGAATGAAATTATACAGGAATAAAATATTCTTTTGAAATTTGAAATTGAGTCTTATTTATTAGACTTTGAGGAAGGTCAGGATATTCAGTCCTCTCCCCTCCACAAGTAGAATTGCATTTATTAGACTGTGTGTCCTAGAATTGTCCTGATGTCACATTTTCTATGTCATTGGTCCAAAGTGTTCAGTCTCACTTGTTAGTGGCTCATTATTTTTCTCTTTGTAAAATAAATTCAAAATAAGTATGTCAGATCTTTCTGTGACATAATGCTGTAATGTTCTCCTACAAAACTTGGTATCTACAGGTTTTAAACACTTTTTTGTTGTTGTTCACTCACTAAGTCGTGTCCAAACTTTGTGACCCCATGGACTGCAGCACCCCAGGCTACACTGTACTTCAATATCTCCCAAAGTTGCTCTAATTCATGTCCATTGAGTCAATGATGCTATCTATCCACCTCATCCTCTGCTGCTCCTTTCTCCTCCTGCCTTCAATCTTTCCCAGCATCAGAGTTTTTCCAAAGAGTTGGTTCTTCACATCGGGTGGTCAAAGTATTGGAGCTTCAGCTTCAGCATCAGTCCTTCCAGTAAATATTCACGGTTGATTCTATTAGGACTGACTGGTTTGTCTTCCTTGTAGCCCAAGGGATTCTCAAGAGCTTTCTCCAGCCACACAATTCAAAAACATCAATTCTTCAGCATTCAGCCTTATTTATGGGCCAACTCTCACACCACACATGACAACTGGAAAAACCATAGCTTTGATTATACAGACTTTTGTCAGCAAAGTGATATGTCTGCTTTTTAATATGCCATCTTAAGCTTCTTGGGGGCACAATTGTTTAAGAACCCGCCTGCAAATGCAGGAGACATAAGAGATGTGGGTTTGATCCCTGGGTCAGGAAGTTCTCCTGGAGGAGGGCATGGCAGCCTACTCCAGTATTCTTGCCTGGAAAATCTCATGGACAGAGGAGCCAGGAGGGCTACGGTTCATAGGATGCAGAGCTGGACACGACTGAAGTGACTTAGCCCACCTGCTGGTTTGTCATATCTTTTCTTCCAAGGAGCAAGCATCTTTTAATTTCACGGCTTCAGTCACCATCCATAGGGATTTTGGAGCCCAAGAAAGTAAAATCTGTCATTACTTCTACTTTTCCCCTTCTATTTGCCATGAAGTGAAGGGACCAGATGCCATGATCTCAGATTTCTTAATGTTGAGTTTCAAGCCAGTTTTTTCACTCTCTTCTTTCATACTCATCAAGAGGCCCTTTAGTTCCTCTTCACTTTCTCCCATTAGAGTGGTATCATCTGCATACCCAAGGTTTTTGATATTTCTCCCAGCAATCTTGATTCCAGCTTGTGATCCATCCAGCGCAGCATTTTGCATGTTATACTCCACATATAAGTTAAATAAGAGGACTGGCAATACAGCCTTGATGTAGTCCTTTCCCAATTCGGAACCAGTCAGTTGTTCCACATCCGGTTCTAACTGTTGCTTTTTGACCTGCATACAGGTTTCTCAGGAAACAAGTAAGGTGGGCTGGTATTTTCATCTCCTTAAGAATTTTCCAGTTTGTTGTTATACACGCAAAGTTTTTAGTGTAGTAAATGAAACAGAAGTAGATGCTTTTCTGGAATTCCTTTGCTTTCTGCACGATCCCATGAATGTTGGCAATTTGATCTCTGGTTCCTCTGCCTCTTTGAAACCCAGTTTGTATATCTGGAATTTCTTGGTTCACATACTGCTGAAGGCTAGCTGAAGGATTTTAAGCATAATCTTACTAGCATGTGAAATGAACACAATTGCATAATAATTTGAACAATCATTGTTATTGCCCTTCTTGGGACTGGAATGAATATTGACTTTTTCCAATCCTGTTCAAACACTTAGTATATGTCAATACCACAGAACTTAATGATTGAAGCTTTGTATACTATACATGATCATGAAGTATGTATCTCTCAATCTTCTACTTGGTTTCATCATTTTAATAGATGAATTCATTTAAAAGAACCAAAAGCAAACAAACAAGTAGAAAAGGAAGTATAAAAGTACAGTCTCCATACACTATTGTAAAGTAAAATAAAATAAATAAATAAATTAAAAAAAAGAAGTACAGTCTCCAAAACAGTGCCAGTTCTTAGAATTTAAGTTCAAAAGAACTCATTAATGAGTGATACAGGAAGGAGAGTTTATATGAGGTTGAACCATCTATTCTTCTGTCCCATTTGAACTCTGAGTGACAGGCAGCTGATTTCTTGGTTTCTAATTATTTACAAGGAAGCAGGGGAGACCACAAATGCCCAGAGCAGTCTGGGGAACAGCAAGATAATACATGTATTATAGGCATCAGTATATTATATTTATCACATGTTTTATATCCACATTTTTATGATAGTTGTGAAATTGATCACATTTGTAAATTCTTATTACCACCACTAAAATTAAGATACAGAACCATTCCACCACCCTAAAGAACTTGCTTTGCCAACCATCCCCACCTATGCAGCCCTTGAAAACTGCTGATGCCTTGGTTTCCAATTATTTGTAACTAGGCAGAAAAGACCACAAAGGCCCACAACTTGATATTCTAAAAAATATATGCTAATATAATAACTACATGTACATACCAGGAAATTTATATTGCCAAAATTTTATTAAAATACAGATCGCAATCTGATACCTCAGTTTTATATGCACTCTGGTTTTGATGCATAGCTCTGTGAAGCTTTATCACATGTATAGGCTCTTGTTACCACCATTAAAATCATGACATTGAATTGTTCCATCTCTCTAGAGAAACCCTCTTTGCACACTCTCCTGAGGCCTGCAATTCTTTACAATCCAGGTCACTACTGATCTCCTTTCATCTCTGTATTTTGTCCTGTTGAGACTGCTGTATAAGTAGAATCACACTATGTATACAATCATAATAATCCAGTAAGTGTAATCATACACCATGTAGCCTCTGAGATTGATTTTTTTTTACTCAACATAACATCCTGAGATCCATCTAGACTATTGCATATATCAATAATCTTTTCCTTTTAATCACTACAGACTGTCCCCAACTTAATTTAGGATAATTCAATTTAGAATTTTTGACTTTACAGTAGTGAGAAAGTGGTATGCATTCAGTAGAAACCATACTTGGAATATTGAAATTTTATCTTTTCCTGGGCTAGCAATATGCAGTATGATATTTCCTGGTGAATCTGGGCAGCAGCAGTGAGCTGCGTTCCTGACCAGCCTCAAAATCATGAGTGTAGACAACCAACACATTTACAGCCATTTCATACCCATATAACCATTCTGATTTTCACTTTCAGTACAGTACTCGACACATTCATAAGATTTTCATCATTTTAGTATAAAATAGACTGTGTGAGACAATTTTTTCCCAATTGTAGGCTAATGTAAGTATTGGCCACATTTAAGGGAAACTACCACTTCCCTGATAGCTGAGTTGGTAAAGAATTTGCTGCAAAGCAGGAGACCCTGGTTTGATTCCTGGGTTAGGAAGTTCCTCTGGAGAAGGGATAGGCTACCCACTCCAGTATTCTTGGGCTTCCCTTGTGACTCAGCTGGTTAAGAATCCACCTGCAGTGCAGGAGACCTGTGTTCGATCCCTGGATTGGGAAGATGCCCTGGAGAAGGGAAAGGCTACCCACTTCATTAGTCTGGGCTGGAGAATTCCATAGACAGTCCATAGGGTTGCAAAGAGTCGGACACGACTGAGCGACTTTCACTTTCAAGGGAAGCTAGGTTAAATATATTAGATGGGTTATCATTTAAAAATTTTTTAATATAAATTTATTTATTTTAATTGGAGGTTAATTACTTTACAATATTGTATTGGTTTTGCCATACATCAACATGAATCTGCCACAGGTTTACATGTGTTCCCCATCCTGAACCCCCCTCCCTCCTCCCTTCTTTATTTTTATTGAAGTATAGTTTCTTTACAATGTTAGTTTCTGCAGTGCAGCAAAGAAAATCTGTTATATGTGGATACATTTATCTCCACTCTTTTTTAGATTTTCTTCCCATATTAAATGAACTTTTGACTTACTATTGTTTCAATTTAAAATAATTTATTGCAAAATAACCCTATTGAAGTTGGGAAAGATGTATAAATAGTATTTCATTGTGTAAATGTAATACAGGATATTTATCTGTTCATTCAGTGAAGATCACTGGTTAATTTCCAGTACTAATGTACATATTTTTGTGTGAACATAAAGTTTTCCTTTCTCAAGCATAAATACCCAGGAGTGTGATTGCTGGATTGTTCAGTAAGTGAATACTTATGAGTTTATGTATATATGTTTATATATACATATGTATATATGTATATATAAGTTTATACTTATACTTTATGTGAAACTCTTGGATTGTTTTCTAGAATGACTGGGCCATTCACCCACCAGCAATGCATGAGTGATCCAATTTCTCTGCTTCTTTGCCAGAACTTGGTATTGTCAATAATTTTCATTTTAGCCCTTATGATAGATGTGAAGTGGTTTCTCTTTGTAATTTTAATTTGGATTTCCCTAATATAATTTTAGGGGTATATTCTTTGGATTTTCTACATAGATAATCATGTTACCAGCATATAGTGGAAGCTTTACTTTTTCTTTCCACTCTATTAGATTGTTACATCTACTTTCTTTATTGTACTGGCTCCAACATTTAGCACTGTACTGAAGGAGTGACGAGAATGGACACTCTGGTTTTGTTCTCTTTATTAGAGAAAATCATAGTCTTTTACTAGTAAGAATACCATTAGCTATTGAGGAGATTCCCCACTATTCTTGTGTTGCTCAGAGTTTTCCCCATAACTGACTACTGAATTTTTGCAAATCCTTTCCTTCTGACTAGATTAATATGATGGTATGATTTTTCTTTTCTACCTTGTTAATATGGTGAATTCCATCCATTGATTTTCAATATTAAAGAGTCTTGCACCCTTGAAAGAAATTACATTTGTGCTCAGTATATTATTCATTTTATATATCAGTGAATTTTACATGCTAATATATTTTCAGAAATGTGTGTCTGTATTCAAGATAAAAGATATTTCCCTGTAGTTTTTGGTTCTTTCTGGTCTTTGTCTGATTTGGGCCTCTGGGTAATATTAGCCTCATAAAATGAGTGAAGAATTATTTTCTTCCTATTTTTTGCAAGAAATTGTGTATAATTCAATGTTTGACAGAATTCTTCAGTGACACTGTGTTTGGGGATTTTTTTTTAAATTAAAACTTCAATTTTTTCATAGACATCATGACTTCAGCTATCTCTGGCCCCTGCTCTGAGGAGCGATGAGGAGAGACCGCTGGAGCCCACAGTGAGGTTTGGGGACGGACAGCAGGTGCTTCCAGAGCACTGTGCGTCTGCACAGAAGTAGGTTCCTGCATCTGAGAGCTGGGCAGCAGCAAGGTGCAGAGAGCTGTGCTGTCTGGACTCTCCAAACCGACCTCTCCATCTCTACTGCATTTTCACTTCTCCACTCTTAGCTAATATCATCAAGAGGACAGGCCTGCCCCCAGGCCTCTGCTCATACCACTGTAAGCTGCTTTAAATGCTTGAGGAATTGCAGTATGTGGTGAAGTTCTCTCCTTCTTGCAGAAGCAAGAATTCAGGAAAATGCTTTATCTGTTGTCCATTCATTTCTGTTCAGAAAAGCAATAAGTAACAGAGAAAGTCTGATTAGATGTTTATTCTCTGAGCTATAATGGTCTCTTTCATTCTTCTTGTGTATTTTCTCCTTCTTTCCATGTCTCCTTCCCCAGCTCCTTCTATCTCCCACATTTTAGTTTTCATGTTTTTCTCGACATCCTGCTTTCAGTCAGAAAATCCCACTCCTACAGTTGCCTGCAGATAAGATTCCTCTGTGCTGAATTTTTAGGGAGCAATCAGGGAAACCCCAAACTCACGTGATATTTGTATCCATAAGATCAACACTGGTGCTAACAGTAGCATCTCCCTTTTCTTCCTCTTCAGAAAGAGTTGCTGAATCTGCCTGCTCCTAAAAGGGTTTCCCTTGTATCAGCTTCTTCCAGACCTATAGAAATGTAGTCTATAATGCCTTTTGGAAAGAAAATAGAAAGGAGTGACTACAGTTTGAGACAGCCAATCAGACTTACTACCTTGTATATACCCACCCATCTTCCCCAGGGAGTGTCTATGTTTGCAGATGCTGCCCCTCTGTGACTGGATCAAAAATTGCTGATCCAGTCATACCTGGTAAATAGTGGTTACTCAAACATTTGTTGAATGATAAATAAATGTGTATGTTTGCATATGTGAGAATTTGAATGCAAATGTCCCAAAGAGCAATTTAAAAGTGCCCTTCCATGAATGTAAACAGTCAGGAGTTGCTTGTAGCTATTTAGAAGTGTTACCTTTGGAAAACTGTGTGAGCCCCAGTAGCCCTGTTTCTCCCATAACAGATCATCACAAATTCGATGGCTCTAAAAACCAAGAATCGGGTCCCTTCAACCTGGGGGGCAGAGGTCTGACAACAAGGTGTCAGCAGGAAAATACTCCTTCCAAATGTTCTAGGAGAGACTCCTTCCTTGCCTCTTCTGGCTTCTGGTGGTCCTTTGTTTGTGACTGCATACCTCCAACCTCCTCCTCCATCGAGAACACCTCACAAGGACTTCCCGGTAAGGAAGGACAAGCTTCTCACCTGTGTGTCTCTTAAAAGGACACTTGTTACTGGATTGAGGCCCCACCAAGATAATCCAGTATGACTGGATTTTGAAATCCTTTGCTTAATTACATTTGAAAGGGTTCTTTGTTAAATTTACGTTCACATTCACGGTTTCCGTGGGTTAGGATGTGAATGTATCTTTTGTGACCCGTCCTCCAACACAGTATAGGGTCCTTAATGTCTTTGAAGTGTTGCCATGTAATTATACAAACAGAAATCTCAAAACTGCTTTAAAGTCAAAGTAAATCTGAATCTGAATTACTTTATATATAGAAACAGAAAGAGAAGCAGGTTTAGGATGTAACAAAAACTGAAGCTCAAAGAGTTTCAGTGATTAACTCAAGGTAAAATATCAGGTAATTGGCATAGTAAGAATTAGAACACTTATCTATCTGGTATGGAGCCTATGGTGTTTGGAATCTGTCATGCCCCTATGTTTGTGATATTCTGTAAATATTTTAAATGTCAGAATAATATATTTTAAAAATAATAGAAGTTTTCTTGTTGATTTTCTTTCTTTTTTAAAAAATTTTTCTTGATGTCAATCATTTTTAACATCTTTATTGAATTTATTATAATATTACGTCTGGTTTTTTTATGTTTTTGTTTTTGGGGGACAAGGGATATGGGATCTTAGCTCCATGAGCAAGTATCAAACCAGCACAGCACTCACTGCATTGGATAAGCACTTTAAAGATAGTAAGATACTGTATTAAGATAGAGAGTTACTCTTGGAATAAGGAAAGGCCTGTGCTCTAAGTAAGGTATAGAGGGAGGGCTCCACTCTGACACTTACTCTGCAACTCCAGGCAAGGTATTGAACCTCTCTCGTGTTCAATTTCCATTTCTGTGAATAGTCAGTATCCTGCTGGGCACTGGGCTCACACTGGCATTCATCATCTCATTCACTTCTCCTAACAACCCTGCATGGTAGAGTCTATCAATATCCACATTGCAGATATGAGGGAACTGAAGCATAAAAATAATTAAGTGATACTCCCAAGATCACTCAACTAATGAGTGGTAGATCTAGGAACATAATCCAAGTCTTCCATCTCAAGCACTGTTACACTGCCTCCCTAAAGTAGCGTGGACCCAACCTTGAAGGGTTAGGATGAGAAGTGAGTGAGAACACACCTGAAAATCACCTCGCACAACCCTTTCCCTAGCATAGGCACTCAGTCACAGGCAATGCACAGAACGCTGAGGATTTGGGAGCCAAACTCTCAAATTGCAAAGGAGTCTATCCACAAGAGAGAGCTTAATATTTTTTGAGGTATATTTGGCAGTTTAAATGGTAGATTTCATATGTTTTCATAAGTTTCCATGGTCTATCATGTTCTTACTGTTCAGGGAAAATCAGTTCATTAGGGTGTTATATTGAGAGATTGAGATGTTGCTGTTGGAATGAGTATACCAAGCAGTGTTTGTTATGATTGTTTACTTTTTTCCCCATTTTTGAGTCTTGCTCCCATTCTCAGAATATTTCGATACTATATTACAAGAAAGGACAGAGCAGTAGAAACAATTTCACCAACCAGAAGAAGAAGGAAAAAACAAAACCAAACAACCCTTTGTGCAATAATTCTGAGCTTCCTTTCCAAGGTAGCCGATTTCTTCCCAGGCAAAATCATCACATGCAAGATGTTACAAGAAAACACGAAGATACTTTTTGGCCAAAGAAAAAAACAGTACCCAGCTGTGGATGTGACTGGTGACAGAAGCAAGATCCGATGTTGTAAAGAGCAATATTGCATAGGAACCTGGAATGTCAGGTCCATGAATCAAGGCAAATTGGAAGTGGTCAAACAAGTGATGGCAAGGGTGAATGTCGACATTCTAGGAATCAGCGAACTAAAATGGACTGGAATAGGTGAATTTAACTCAGATGACCATTATATCTACTACTGTGGGCAGGAATCCCTCAGAAAAAATGAAGTAGCCATCATGGTCAACAGAAGAGTCCAAAATGCTGTATTTGGATGCAATCTCAAAAACGACAGAATGATCTCTGTTCGTCTCCAAGGCAAACCATTCAATACCACGATTATCCAAGTCTATGCCCCAACCAGTAATGCTGAAGAAACTGAAGTTGAACAGTTTTATGAACACCTACAAGAACTTGTAGAACTAACACCCAAAAAAGATGTCCTTTTCATTATAGGGGACTGGAATGCAAAAGTAGGAAGTCAAGAAACACCTGGAGTAACAGGCAAATTTGGCCTTGGAATGCAGAATGAAGCAGGGCAAAGACTAATAGAGTTTTGCCAAGAAAATGCACTGCTCATAGCAAACACCCTCTTCCAACAACACAGGAGAAGACTCTACACATGGACATCACCAGATGGTTAACAGCAAAATCAGACTGATTATATTCTCTGCAGCCAAAGATGGAGAAGCTCTATACAATCGACAAAAACAAGACCAGGAGCTGACTGTGGCTCAGATCATGAACTCCTTATTACCAAATTCAGTCTCAAATTGAAGAAAGTAGGGAAAACCACTAGACCATTCAGATATGACCTCAATCAAATCCCTTATGATTATACAGTGGAAGTGAGAAATAGATTTAAGGGACTAGATCTCATAGATAGAGTGCCTGATGAACTATGGAATGAGGTTTGTGACATTGTACAAGAGACAGGGATCAAGACCATCCCCATGGAAAAGAAACGCAAAAAAGCAAAATGGCTGTCTGGGGAGGCCTTACAAATAGCTGTGAAAAGAAGAGAGGCGAAAAGCAAAGGAGAAAAGGAAAGATATAAGCATTTGAATGCAGAGTTCCAAAGAATAGCAAGAAGAGATAAGAAAGCCTTCTTCAGCGATCAATGCAAAGAAATAGAGGAAAACAACAGAATGGAAAAGACTAGAGATCTCTTTAAGAAAATTAGAGATACCAAGGGAACATTTCATGCAAAGATGGGCTCGATAAAGGACAGAAATGGTATGGACCTAACAGAAGCAGAAGATATTAAGAAGAGGTGGCAAGAATACACAGAAAACTGTACAAAAAAGATCTTCATGACCCAGATAATCATGATGATGTGATCACTAATCTAGAGCCAGATATCTTGGAATGTGAAGTCAAGTGGGCCTTAGGAAGCATCACTACAAACAAAGCTAGTGGAGGTGATGGAATTCCAGTTGAGCTGTTTCAAATCCTGAAAGATGATGCTGTGAAAGTGCTGCACTCAATATGCCAGCAAATTTGGAAAACTCAGCAGCGGCCACAGGACTGGAAAAGGTCAGTTTTTATTCCGATCTCAAAGAAAAGCAATGCAAAGAATGCTCAAACTACCACACAATTGCACTCATCTCACACCCTAGTAAAGTAATGCTCAAAATTCTCCAAGCCAGGTTTCAGCAATACGTGAACCGTGAACTCCCTGATGTTCAAGCTGGTTTTAGAAAAGTCAGAGGAACCAGAGATCGAATTGCCAACATCCGCTGGATCATGGAAAAAGCAAGAGAGTTCCAGAAAAACATCTATTTCTGCTTTATTGACTATGCCAAAGCCTTTGACTGTGTGGATCACAAGAAACTGTGGAAAATTCTGAAAGATATGGGAATACCAGACCACCTAACCTGCCTCTTGAGAAATCTGTATGCAGGTCAGGAAGCAACAGTTAGAACTGGACATGGAACAACAGACTGGTTCCAAATAGGAAAAGGAGTACATCAAGGCTGTATATTGTCACCCTGCTTATTGAACTTCTATGCAGAGTGCATCATGAGAAACGCTGGACTGGAAGAAACACAAGCTGGAATCAAGATTGCTAGAAGAAATATCAATAACCTCAGATATGCAGATGACACCACCCTTATGGCAGAAAGTGAAGAGGAACTAAAAAGCCTCTTGATGAAAGTGAAAGAGGAGAGTGAAAAAGTTGGCTTAAAGCTCAACATTCAGAAAATGAAGATCATGGCATCCGGTCCCATCACCTCATGGCAAATAAATGGGGAAACAGTGGAAACAGTGTCAGACTTTATTTTTTGGGGCTCCCAAATCACTGCAGATGGTGACTGCAGCCATGAAATTAAAAGATGCTTACTCCTTGGAAGAAAAGTTATGACCAACCTAGATAGTATATTCAAAAGCAGAGACATTACTTTGCCGAGTAAGCTCCGTCTAGTCAAGGCTATGGTTTTTTCTGTGGTCATGTATGGATGTGAGAGTTCGACTGCGAAGAAGGCTGAGTTCCGAAGAATTGATGCTTTTGAACTGTGGTGTTGGAGAAAACTCTTGAGAGTCCCTTGGACTGCAAGGAGATCCAACCAGTCCATTCTGAAGGAGAACAGCCCTGGGATTTCTTTGGAAGGAGTGATGCTAAAGCTGAAACTCCAGTACTTTGGCCACCTCATGCAAAGAGTTGACTCATTGGCAAAGACTCTGATGCTGGAAGGGACTGGGGCAGGAGGAGAAGGGGACGACCAAGGATGAGATGGCTGGATGGCATCACAGACTCAATGGACGTGAGTCTGAGTGAACTCCAGGAAATGGTGATGGACAGGGAGGCCTGGCATGCTGCGATTCATGGGGTCGCAAAGAGTCGGACACGACTGAGCGACTGAACTGAACTGAACTGAATATTTGTTATTTGAAGTCAATCATTTTCACATCTGGTAGGCAAAGATTAAATACCAGCCAGTTTCCCTGAATCTTCTCTCTCCTGTGATTTCTGCATTGAGACTTTTACTGACTTCAGTTCAACAATGGCAGCCCCTATTGTGCCTAGCATGCATGCTTACATGCTTAGTCATTCAGTCTTTGAAACCCTTTGGGCTGTAGACAGCCAAGCCTCTCAGTCCGTGGGGTTCTCCAGGCGCATGATACACGTGACTAGTCTTCCCCACAGAGAAGGCAATGGCACCCCACTCCAGTATTCTTGCCTGGGAAATCCCACGGACGAAGGAGCCCGGTAGGCTACAGTCCATGGGGTCGCAAAGAGTAGGACACGACTGGGTGGCCAAGCGGGGCCCGGCCGAGTGACTTCACTTTCACTTTTGACTTTCATGCACTGGAGAAGGAAATGGCAACCCACTCCAGTATTCTTGCCTGGAGAATCCCAGGGACAGAGGAGCCTGGCGGGCTACAGTCCATAGGGTTGCTTAGAGCCTGAAGTGGCTTAGCACAATCTAGTGGTAGAACTAACTACAGTTCTGTTAAAAAGTGCTCATTAATTCTGCAATTTATAAAGATGATTTCAGTAGAATGTTTTAAAGCAAGACATATTTGGTACAAAGACAACACATGAGTTTTTTTCGTTGGTAGGGATTATTTCTGAATGGAGATAAAAAACAGGAATAAGAAAAGGCTTTCTGGCAAGCACTGTCTCTCCTATGGACACAGCATTGCTGAAATATCATATGGACCTTTAACACCTTTGTTGGCTTATGGTTATGGAAAATGGATTGATTGAGAGTACCAGTTGATATTTAAATGACCTTTTCTTATGCATTTTTCTAAAATTAGGAAAATCCCTACCTCTTTGTAGGGAAATATAGTTAAATGCAATTCTAATTTTTCAAAATATCTGGAGACCTTATGACAAACAATACTTATGACTGGAGGGATATGCCGGCCTTTGGAATGTGGTGCAGCACCTCTCATTGCACTTCCCAAGACTGAGTACAAGTATCTATTCCCCATCTCTAACTCACGAATCAAAGCAATTTCCAAAGCATGATAAGCAAAGCAATTAACATTTAGGTACATGTCCTATGCAGCAGGATAGATTTCTCAGTCTGTTTGATGATCAAAGAACATTATGTTAGTGATGTCACTCAGATCAAGGACCGGACTGGCAAAGAGTCAGACACCACTGAGCATGCACAAACTGACTGTTTACTATAGGATGATTTCCAGCACACTCTATTAACTGAAAGTCAAAAGGGAAGTTGGAAAAAATTCAAATAAATCCAACTTGCCTGTCAAATTGTGTCCATAAGCATATGCATGTATGTGTAAACATGTATGTAATTGCATAAAATTATATGCAAATATATAGATAATTGAAATAAACAGACTGGCATGCTAGCTTTAATGATCAGATTTGGTTTTCTCAGAGGAAGGTGGGAACTAGGCTGGAATGAAGATGATACAGCTGTGGGCTTTTAGTTTTGTTCTGTCTGGGTCTTTTATGATGAGATGGTTCTGTGTGTTGTTTAGAGAATATAAAAAACCATGAAAACACCATATAGAGGTAAAACTTTCAGACGAATTAAAACTAAATTAATATTCACTTAATTCTTGTTTCTAAAACAGCTTCTTCCTGACAAATATGCATGTTTGAGACTAGTAACAAAAAACATTTGGGGTTTTTCTTAGAAAAAGTAATTTACTTATGCTAAGTGGAACAATTATAAAAGTTCAGAGTCTGGACTTGCCCTGAGTCCCCATGAAAGAAACCTTTGGAACAAGGAGAACTATTTGTATTTTTCCCACTTTTAGGTTGAGACTAACACACTGGAACCAACATTTTATTGACACGAGAAAGAACCATGAAAAATTGCTAATGCTTCTCACTTTTTTTCTAGGATTCTTAGTAGCCCCATAATTCTTCTCAGCTACATCAACTAGTGAGGCACTTCTTCCTTGTCCTTTTCTTTTCTTTATGCATCTTCTCCCCTTCTCCTTCCCTTCATTTTCCTCATCTCTTACTGCTCTCTGACTCTCCTTCTAGATGGCTCTAGATTTGCTCTCATGACTGCTCCCCACGCTATGTCCCCCCTTCTTCCCACAAGAGAGATACTGCACAGGTGCAGCCCCATCTGTCCCAGTGTGCCTCTCTCAGGGCGCAGTAGTACACAGCGGCGTCTCTCAGGGTGACCTGGGGCAGGACCAGGGTGCTGGACTTTCTGTCTGAAGCTATGGTCAGAGAGGCCATGCTGCCGTTCACTGTGTCTCGAAAGCCATGAATAACATACTCTGGACTCTGATTGGGATTTTGCCGATACCAATGTATATAGACATCTCCACTGATGGTAGAGTGGTTACAAGGCAGGTTTACATCCTCTCCTTCAGCACAATCCATGGAGTTTGGCTGGGTGATCTTAGCATCAATCACAGTCCCTATGGGTTAAGAAATTAAAGGACAACAACAAAATTATAGAGACCAAAAATATGTGGCAAGAATCAGAGATTCCATAGGCTTTGTTCCCTGGGTCCTTGGCTTAATAAGCCCAGAGAATTCTTACAACCTGCTTACTGCTAAGGACTCTTCTGGTATTGTGACTATGATTTAAACTGTAATGTAGAAGATGGGCCTCTTTAGCAAATGCACAGATCATTTCTCAGTTTCATCACTATAATGCTGAATAAAGCACAGGGAGAGGAGTAGAGAGTAAGTGACTCTTTGTGGCCCTTTGGCCTCAAAGTCATCCCTTGTAGACACAGAACACTTACCCAAGGTCAGAAACACAGTTACTCCAGTCACCAGCCTCATACTTCAAGGTCAAGCTAGATCATGGGCCAGGCTTGTGTCTGATCCTTGGCTTGAGGAGGTTCCAGAGAACAGAGGCAACAGCTGTCAGTAAAAACTTGCAACCAGCACAGATACTGCTGTGTTGTTGCCAGGACATTCTCAGCCAATGATCAAGCAGTTCCTTATCTACGTGTTCCTCCCAGGTTTTAGTCATGTCCCCCGAAGATGGTGAAACATCCCCAGCTCACGGTGAAATCATCTATGAGGTTTAATGTCTGGCTCAAGAAAAGGAACACCGATCACAATGTGTCTATGCACAACCATTGGTCTTTCATTTCTTTTTTAAGAAACTGGCTGATGCTCCATGAAACTTGTGGAATGCATGGTTTAATCCCAGAAAAATGTACTGAGCTCTGTGTTGTGATGAAAATGACGAAAATTTCCATCCACATTCCAGAAAATGTATGGGAGAATCAAAAGTAGGCAGTGATGTGCTCTAGGAGACAGGAAAAATTAATAACATTGAGACGAAAAGCTACACATCTTAGAACTCGCAGCTCTTGTGAGGGTTCTTGAAATCATGCATGCATTCCTACATAAATAGACATCTTCCATGCGTCTGTCTTAATATACCAACTGATTGACATAGATAGTGTTCACCTCATCCTCCTTGAACAGTGGTTCTTCAATCGTCATATTCCCTATGTGATACTTGTGGGTGTTGTGCAACAAGAATGGTAAGGCAAAGGAATAGAAAAAAAAGCAAACAAAGTGGGGGTGGGGTGGAGGTCGGTATAAGGGGTAGAAAAAGTCTGAAGATGGGGAAAAGAGTATAAGAAATAGAAAATGGAAGGGATAGATAATCAGAGCAGGGAAATGGGAAAGCTGTGTTAGGAAGGTACATGGAAAGGGCTTAGGCTATTGGGTTAAGATCCCCTGAATCCTTGACTGCACACATTCAACAAGGGATAATAAAGCTCAAGTTGTCAAAAGAAGGTGAAAGCATGTCATTTTTCGTTTTTTTTTTTTTCTTGCACAACATTAGGAAACAAATTTCCCTTCCCTTCTCCCGGTAACAGTTCTCACATGAAGCAGCCCCCTCTTGTGACTGAATAAAAGAACTGCAGAGATAAATCCAGACCAAAGTCAGCCAGCAACTATTTGTGTAACTCCTCAGATTTGAAGATAAATAGGGGATTTATCCCAAATTTCCAGGGAATTCCCTGGTGGCTCAGACTGTAAAGCGTCTGCCCGCAATGCAGGAGACCCGGGTTCAATCCCTGGGTCGGGAAGATCCACTGCAGAAAGGATAGGCTACCTATTCCAGTATTCTTGGGCTTCTCTGGTGGCTCAGCTGCCTGTGGCTCAGCTGGTAAAGAATCCCCCTCCAATAAGGGAGACCTGGGTTTGATCCCTGGGTTGGGACGATCCCCTGGAGAAGGGAAAGGCTACCCACTCCAGTATTCTGCCCTGGAGAATTCCATGGACTACAGCCCATGGGGTCACAAAGAGTCATACATGACTGAGCAACTTTCACTTTCACTTCAGGTGACCCTAGTGGTAAAGAACTCACTTGCCAGTGTGGGAGATTTAAGAGACACAGTTTCAATCCCTGGGTTGGGAAGATCCCCTGGAGAAGGGCATGGCAACCACTCCAATTTTCTTGCCTGGAGAATCCCTTGGACAAGGGAGCCTGCTGGGCTACATCCATGCATTCACAGGGACAGACACAACTGAAGCGGCTTACCACACCACACACACATCTTACTTGTAATACCTCTGTGCTCATCTGTGTTGTCTTGGTCCTAGACACTCTATAGAAGGTTTTAATTATCTTTGACAGCTTTATTGCAGTCATATGATAGTGCATTCTCACTTCTTGATCTCCTTGGTATTCATTTGTGTCTCACCTTCCCATGTTTAAAATTTACTGAAATGCCCATATAATTTAAATGTTTATAAGAGAGGTTGGTACAGATTAGGCACCCAAGAATTATCTGTTTGCTGAATGAGCCAATGAATTTACTGAATTTAATGAAAATGTTATGTTAAATAACTATTTAAATTGTTTAAATTAAGGGATTTGATTTAGGTCATACCTGAATGGCCTAGTGGTTTTCCAGCCTTTCTTCAGTTTAAACCTGAATTTTAAAATAAGGAGCCCATGATCTGACCACAGTCAGCTTCCAGATCTTGTTTTTGCTGACTCTATAGAGTTTTTCCATCTTTGGCTGCAAAGAATATAACCGATCTTATTTCTGTGTTAAACATCTGGTGATATTCATATGGAGAGTGGTCTCTCGTGTTGTTGGAAGAGGGCATTTACTATGACCAGTGTGCTTTCCTGGCAAAACTGTATTAGCCTTTGCCCTGCTTCATTTTGTACTCCAAGTTCAAACTAGCTTGGAGTAAGTTTGCCTTCCTTCCTGAGTTTGCATTCTAGTCCCCTATGATGAAAAGGACATCTTTCGGGGGTGTTAATTCTAGAAGGTCTTGTAGATCTTGATAGAACCATTCTTCACCGATCTCTTTAGGTTCCAATTTAAACTCATAATGTCACCATCATTGAGACATCCATTCATTGTGTTCTGGGTCAAGTACTTCCTCATACCCAAATCTCCAAGAAGCCCTCTAAATGGTACACTCTGATAATAAAGGTTTGAGACATTTTTCACAGTTAGGAAAGTTATGTCTCATTTCCCAAAGATTACAAGCATTGGAACAATAAAATCTGTCTCATAGGGTTTTGATATTTAGGTTAATGAATCAGAAATGCATTCTACAGTTCCTGACATATAGTAAGTTCAGTAAATATCAACTTTTCTATAGTCTGCTAAAACCTGCCTTTCCTTCAGTGTCCAGATTTGTGATCTGTTTCCCTGCCACCCTCCCCCCAACCCCGCCACATCAGTTCAGGGATGGAAGCTTCTAGGACATTACTTAATGTCTTATTTTCTTATAAACAGTCATTATTTTTCTTATCCTTTTGTATCATATATAACTAGCTACACTGACACATTGACACACTCAGGGTGCTGAAAGGACACAGATGGAATAGGTGAGGTTTGATTTTGGTATCTCTAAAAATAATAAAATCAAGGACATCTTGCATATATACTAGCCACGACTGGATGTAATATTTCTGATTTGGATCTCTAAGATTTTGCTGTTCTTATTAACTATTTTCTCTTCTTATTGATTTATGAGTTGTAATATATTCTACATTTGATTCCATTTTCAGAAATGTGTTTTGCATATATTGTCTTCCACTCTGGCATTGACTTTCCACTCTCTTAACAGTGATTTTAAACAACAATAAAAAAAAATTTCATATACATTCCTGCTCATAAGAATCTCCCTTGCAAGTTTTATTTCTTTGTTTTCTTTAGAAAGTTTAGAAATGCTTTCCTTTTATGATGGCTATTGCTTGTGATGAAAAGTCAGGCATCATTCTTAGGGATATTTCCCAGAATGCAACATATCAATTTTCCCTGAGTATTAGCAAGACTTTTCTCCACTAAAACAGACCCTTGGATTTGTCTTCAGTGCTTGCAAACTTCTGCCAAAACCACAGTGGTGAACTTGCAGAATACCTTATTCATCTTTATGACTTTCCACATAGTATTGCTCCTCAAAAAGGAGCTTGCTTTATAGGGAAGTCAAGTACAACAGTGAGTGGAGACTGTTGCTATGATAAAGAGGTTACGGAATGGGTAATGGATGAGGTAGTTATAAATACCAGTTACAACCATGTGGTCATTTTCAGTAACAAAAGCTATAATAGTTATAAAATTCTTTTCAGTTTATATGAATATATTTATGTATACATTAACCATTTTTAACTTCCCTCTCCTGTTTCCCTGCCTGTAGTAACATAAAATGTGCCACTACAAATTAAGCTTAATCTTGTTGTAGCTCAGTAGTTAAGATACAGGATTCAGTGGGAGAGTGTGATTCAAATAGAAGAGGAAAGAACATCACCCTTAAACGGATAAATGAACTTGGTATTCTCTTTGAAGGAGACAGCTTGTTTTGGTTGAATGAAGAATAATTGCATCATATTAACAGGAAGCATAGTTTTCCTGTGGTCTTTATTAGAAAGCTGTGTTATTCAAAGAGGCATTGATGAATGCCTAGTTAACAAGTAGGGAAGTTAATCAGTTAAGCTGTTATGGTAGGTTTGTACTGTGTCAACTTAACAATCTGAAAGTTTATTTCCCAGGATTTGCTTCCCTCTATTGTTCTGGTTTAGGGTTGGCCATGAGTTATTGTTGACTCAGAACCCATCGACCTTCCACCAGGTTATCTTCCTCATTTTCTCTTTGTATTAGACCAAGTATGCATGTAGCATGATGGAAAATGACATCCACTTCTCCTGAAGGTCACCCACTACTGTGAGACTGAAGGAGGTTAGAGACAGACAAGTTTTAGAGTGTCTTGCGGATTCCATTGTCCTCATATATTTCCATATGTCACAGTTTCTCCGTGCGTTTGTCCATATCCAACTTTCCTTCACAAATGTTACTCTAGTTGACTTACAGAGAATTCAAGCTCAACACCAAATACAAATAAAACAGTTTTTATGGACTCTTCCACCAGCTCTAGCCATTGCCTATGTTCTAATCTTTATAAATAATGTCTTACTCTACATCACTAGTGGCTATCCTCTGATAGTGCCCTGACACAAAATCTAAGGGGGAAGGGCTAAGGAAATGTTGATTTCAGCTTCTAGACCCAGATTTGTGATGTGAGTCTCTCTAGGTGAAACTGCTATTCTACATTATTATGGGGCAAGTTTTCAAATTTAGGCAACTTTACACATGTTCTGTGTGTTTGATTTAAAGTCAAAAGTTTAGGAGGAGAATGTATCAGTAGAAAGTTACTCTGGGCACCTGCTTCCAAGTGACATAGAAGGAGCTTTTATTTAGAATTAAATCTTCTGATTCAGACCACAGATGAAGCAACCGCAGGACTACCATTTCTTGTCTGGGGTCTGCAGGTGTGTATTTCAGCCTGGGTCCTGCAGCAGGGGGACTCTTTCTTATTAAGCTCTGGGGATTTTGTTCAGCTTTTCCTATTACTTCAAGCACTGAGTTCCAAGAGACTGCAGAGTACTTTTCAGAGTCTTCCAGCTGTAAGTTTGAAATGGTGAGGCTGAGGGATTTATGTGATCTCTGTAAATTTACAGAGTAGCGGCCATACCTTGCATTCTGGCTAGAAGAACCCTGAAGAATAAGGTAAATTATCTCTCCACTGGGTAGTTGTTTATACCAAAAAAGTAACTGCTCCAACGTGTCTTATAGCGACAGCTCAGTGTGACTACCTCCCCAACTTGAGTGGAAATGTCTGGCTGGTCTTGAGTAACTCTCTGGGCTGCACTGGATCCTGTGGGGAAATCAGAAAACAGAGATGGAGCAGTGAATAAAATAGTGTAGGGATTAGACTAAGAAAAAGCCAAGCTGAAATCATAAGATGCTTGCTTCTCTTTTAGAATATCTACCAGAGAAGGTGAAGGCCAGGAACACCCAGGGCAGACTGGAGAGCAGCATGAGCAACATTCCCCTGAACAAATGTGCTGAGTTCCACCTCAAGCTGAGAGCTCAGTGTCTCTGTGTGCCTGGCAGCGCATATACATAGAACCTGGTTCCTGTGTGACTCCTTCAGACAGGAAGTGGGGGTTGTCATGTTCATAGGTCACATGGTCTGTGCACAGATGGGAAAGAAAAATCTAGCTCACCACAAACCCTTACTTTGTCTATTTTTCTTTCACTGATAATTAAGTTAAGCTGAGCCTGAAAGGGGGCTTTGCAAAAGCAATTATTTTAAAGGTTTGAACTGAGTGGAACTGAAGAACAAACAAGTTGATATTTGTTTATGATTATTCCACAGAATAATTTGCCATCCCATTTAAAATTGGCTTTTTAAAATTTTTTATTGGAGTTTAGTTGATTTACAGTGGTGTGTCACAGCAAACTGAAATGTGCATTGACAGAAGAATGGGTAAAAAATGTCCTATTTATGTACAATGATGTTGTGTTTGTTCTTTAGTCACTAAGTAATGTCCAAGTCTTTGGGATCCATGGACTGTATCCTGCAAGGCTCCTCTTTCCATGGGATTTCCCAGGCAAGAAACTGGAGTAGGGTGCCATTTCCTTCTCCAGGGTTCTTCCTGAGCCAGGAATCAAACCCCGTGTCCTGCTTGACAGGTGGATTCTTTACCACAGAGCCACCAGGGAAAACCCACAATGAAATCGCTCAGTCATGAAAAAGAACAAAATAATGCTGTTTGTAACAACATGAACAGACCTAAAATAAGATTTAGTATAAGCAATGAACCCTTCTTGTAATCTACTTACTTACTAGTCATTCATTTAGCCTATACTTACATTTCTCCATCCAAAATCTAAATATTCTATTTAAAAACTCACAGACTTTTGGCCCTTTTGGTGAAAGGCAATCTTACCCAAAGTTTTTAACTTATATTTTTCTAAGTTTTAGGGCTCTACTAGGATTTTCCAATACATAAAATTACTTTGACAACAAATGATAAAATATCTGTCCTTCTAACTTTCAGAGTCTATTCTGTTTTTTATGTTTGTAAGAATATATAACAAGAATAAAATAATTATTCTTTTGAAACTTGATATTGAGTCTTATTTATCAGACTTTAAAGGGGATCGGACTTTCCTGGTGGCTCAGACGGTAAAGCATCTGTCTACAATGCAGGAGACCCAGGTTCGATCCCTGGGTTGGGAAGATCCCCTGGAGAAGGAGATGGCAATTCACTCTAGTACTATTGCCTGGAAGGCTACAGTCCATGGGGTTGCAAAGAGTCAGACACGACTGAGTGACTTCACTTAAGGTTAATCAGGATATTCAGTCCCATTCCTTCTGCAAGTAGAACTGTACTTATTAGATCATGTTTCTTAGAATTGTCCTCATGTCATTTTTTTCATCCCACTGGCCCAAAGTGTTCAGTTTCACTAGTTAGTTGCTTGTTATTTTTTATTTTTGTTAAATAAAGTTAAGATAAGCATGCCAGATCTTTCTGTGTCATAATACTATAATGCACTCCAATAAAACTTGGTATCTACAGACTGCAAGCACACAGTATATGTCTACAGGACAGAAGGTGATGGCTGAGATTTGTAAACTGTTACCTGTTCATTTGAATGTACCTATGAATTTTAGGTACATTCAGCTGGCTTTATCATTTTAATGGATGAATTAACATAAAAAAACCAAAGGCAAATGAAGAGTAGAAAATAAAGTACAGACAAAGTCTCTAAAATGGTGCCAACTCCTTGCTTTTAAATTGCTTGAGTGGTGGTGTTAATGACTGATTCATGGAGGAGAGTGCAGATTTAGTTGAGACATCTCGTCTGTCCCATTTCACCTCTGAGTGTTGACGGGCAGCTGATGCCCTGGTTTGCATTACCAAACCTACTTGTATTTAAGTAGAAGAGATCACAAATGTCCACAGCAACTGGGCAGCAGCATGGTATTGTATTATAGCATATATAATATCTGTATATAATAATTATAGATATTATATATACAACATAAAATTAATATTGATAAAATATTACTAAAATACAGATGACAATCTGATATATCAGTTTATTATGCATATCTCTATGAAATTTTATCACAGGTATAGGTTTTTGTACCACCACTAAAATCATGATACAGAGTTGTTTCATTTCCCTAGAGAAAACCACTTTCATACTGTCTCCACCCAGGCAACTCATGATAACCTCTAGCAACTACTGATCTTTTTATCTCTATCTTTTGTCCTTTTGAGAATGCTGTATAAGTAAATTCATACATTCTGTATGCATCTGTAATAATATGGTGTGTAAACATGTACCAAGTAGTCTCCTGAGATATCTTTTCACTCAGTATTGAATCCATCTAGGCTGTTGCCTGAATCAATAGTAAGTTTCTTTTAATCACTACAGACTGTCCCTAACTTGTGATGAATCAACTTAGGATTTTTCATCTTATGGTAGTGAGAAACATATATGCATTCACTAGAAACCATACTTTGTATTTTGAATTTTTACTTTTCCCCCATGTTAGCAGCATGCTGTATGACATTCTGCAGTCATGCTGGGCAGCAACACTGAGTTAAGCTCTCTGTCCACCCTGGGATCGTGAGGGTAAGCAACTGATCCATTTAGAAACATTCTGCATCCTTACCACTCTTCCGTTTCTCACTTTCAGTACAACACCTTTGAGGTTAGACCAAGCGAAACTCTGATGCACAGTAGGTTAAGTACATTATATGCTTTTCCCACTTACATTTGCAACCTAAAATGGTTTATTGAGACTTAATCCTATTTCAAGTTGAGATAGATCTATAAGTAAAAGTTTATTGTATGGGTGTACCACAGCACATTTATTTATTCACACAATGAAGAACATTTGGCTGGTTTCCAGCTTTTGGCCATCACAAATACAGCTGCCATGAATATTTCTGCACCGATATTTGTGTGAACATGTTTTCCATTTCTCAAGTATAAATGCCCATAAACGAGTGTGATTGCTGAGTTGTAAGGTGAGTGAATATTAGTTTATGTGGAACTGCTAAACTGTCCTCCAGAATGACTGCACCATTTACCCACTAGTAATGTATGAGTGGTTCAACTGCTCTACATCATTGCCAGAACTTGGTTATTTTTCATTTTAGCCATTAAGCAAGATGTGGAATGGTATCTCATTGTGGCTTTAATTTGCATTTCCTTGATGGTTAATGATGTTGAACATCTGTTTATATGCTTATTTTACTAACACATAGCTCTTCCATGATATGTTTGGATGAACCATTTTCCAATTGGACTACTGTTTTCTTCCTGCTGAGTTTAGAGAGTACGTTGTATTCTGAATACCATCCTTTGAGGAAAATACATTGTGAAAATATTTCCTGCCATTCTGCAGCTTATCTTTTCCATTCTCTTAATAGTACCTTTCACAGAGCAAGCATTTTTACTTTTGATGAGATATTTTATTTTTTATTGATTGTGCTTTAACGTCATGACAAAAATCAATTTGTCTAACACTTGGTCCTGAAGATTTTTTTTTCAAAAAGATTTATAGTTTTAGATTTTACACTTGGATATACAGTCCATTTTGAGATTCTCCTCAAATTTTTGTGGTGTGAGATTTAGGCTGAGATTCAGTTATTTGCCTAGCAATATCCGATTGTTCCTAAGTCATTTGTTCATAGGACTATCATTACTCCACTGAATTGTCATTGCACCCTTGCCAAAAAATCAAATTTCTCCACTTTCCCACATCCACACTTGGGATGAGTCAGTAGCATTATCTTGTTAATAATTTTTTCCCTCTTTTTATTGAACTTTTTATCTTGTATTGGAGTATAGCCAATTCACAATGTTGTGATAGTTTCAGGTAGACAGCAGAGGGACTCTATCTTTTTAACATTGTAACATCTGTACTATATTTTACTTTTTCATTCTTTATATTTCTAATTTTTTTTACCATGATAATTCTATCTAGGAATATATAGTTTATTAATTGTTTTAGCAAACTTAACTTTGTATCTCATGGGTATTTCTATCATTTTCCTTCTGTTTTACCAACTTGACATTTTTATTATTTTCTCATTTCAGTTTATATTAATTTTTAATTTGTTCTTCTTTTTCTTTTTTGTTGAAAGCTTAGATAATTGTTTTGCAGCCTTTTTCTTTAGAAATATAAGTATTTAAAAAGATGAACTCCTCCTATGTAAAATATTATCTGTGAAATTGGAAGTAGCTCAGTCATGTCCAACTCTTTGTGAATACAGTTTATGGAATTCTCGAGGCCAGAATACTGGAGTGGGTAGCCTTTCCCTTCTCCAGGGGATCTTCCCAACCCAGGGATTGAACCCAGGTCTCCCACATTGCAGGCAGATTCTTTACCAGAATCTATTATGAGATATTACCTGTAGCTCATTTATATGTATATGTTCTCATTATATTTTCTTTCAAAATATTTTCTAACAGCCAAGTAATTATTTCTTTAACCTATGGGTTACTTTAAAACTTAATGCCTAGATTCCAGGTATTTGGGAGTTTCTAAAGATATCTTTTTGCTATTGATTTTCTAAGTCAGTTCCACTACTGATCAAAAAAATAAATTCTGTATAATTTCAATTTTGTTAAATATATTAAGCCTTCTTATGCACAAACAAATTGTGTGTGTGCATGTGTGTTTAATCTACACAGCAGGGTGTGACTGGAGCCTTGGCTGCAGATCTGGGTACAGGCTGCAGGTGCCTGGGGAGCACCATGCACTTGCTGCACAGATGTAGGTGGCTGAGTCTCCAGGCTGGGAAGCTGTGATGTGCAATGAGAGCTGTTTGGCACTCGTACTGAGGAAAACTGTTAATCTTCCTTTTTACTGACAACCAAATGAATGGCTATGAAGAATGCAGGGCCTTTACCAGGGTATTGTTAATACCATGGGAAGTAGTCAAATTCACTCTTCTCACAACTACATTTCTGAATAGAAATCTTCCCTCCTGGACTGTCCATGATTGAGGGCTCTGTTTGAGATTGAGAGCAAAGACAAGAGTCTATTTTTGCATGGGTGTGGTGGTAAAGAGAATGCTGTCCCCATCACTAAACTGGAAGTGTTTTAGATGAGAGAGAATAAGGAGCAACTACAAGAGAGAGAAAGGTATTAACAAATGGTCAGTTTTTAGTTAAGGCCACGTGGAAGGAATTTTCACAGAGGCTATTGCTTCCTTCGGAGAAGGCAATGACTCCCCACTCCAGTATTCTTTCTTGGAAAATCCCATGGATGGAGGAGCCTGGTGGGCTGCAGTCCATGGGATTGCAAAGTCAGACACGACTAAGAAACTTCACTTTCACTTTTCACTCTCATGCACTGGAGAAGGAAATGGGAACCCACTCCGGTGTTCTTGCCTGGAGAATCCCAGGGACAGAAGAGCCTGGTAGGCTGCCATCTCTGGAGTCATACAGAGTCAGACACGACTGAAGCGACTTAGCAGCAGCAGCAGCAGCAGCAGCAGCAGCAGCAGCAGCAGCATTGCTTCCTTAACTAACAAGGAGTGTAAAGATAATCATTCCAAAGGTCCTTTATAAATGCTCCTCTCTCTCTTCCATTTCACCAGCCGTTGAAATCCAAAGATAAGATGAACTCCCTTTTCTGTTTTTACAGCAAACTGGAACCATGCACTAGATTCTGGGATAATGTTAACGATAAAGATGTTGGCTAATAAATCTCATTGACTGCATAAAATGCCACAGCGTTTCAAGAGCCCTTTAATGCTTCCCTGATAGCTCAGTTGGCAAAGAATCTGCCTGCAATGCAGGAGACCCCGGTTCAATTCCTGGGTAAGGAAGATCCACTGGCGAAGGGATAGACTACCCACTCCAGTGTTCTTGGGCTTCCCTTGTGGCTCAGCTGGTAAAGAATCCTCCTGCAATGCAGGAGACCTGAGTTTAAAACTTGGATTGGGAAGATCTCCTGGAGAAGGGAAAGGCTACCCACTTCAGTATTCTGACCCAGAGAATTCCATGGACTGTATAGCTCATGGGGTCTCAAAGAGTGGGACACTACTGAGCAACTTTCACTTTCACCTTAATGTTTAGGTAAAAGGCTATGGCAGGTACTGTTCATGGCCTACAAATAGATTTACTTCTTCATCCTTACCAGAATCTCTATGTTCTGATTTTCAGCAATGTTTCTAGACAAAAATGCATACCTTCCCCATACTTTCATAGCTTGAGATCAGCTTGAACTCTGTTCTAATCAACAAGACGTAAGCATCCTGAGCGATTTATTACCCTATCCTATTCACTAAACTTTTCTACTTTTCCTCATGCGAAGAGTTGACTCACTGGAAAAGACTGATGCTGGGAGGGACTGGGGGCAGAAGGAAAGGGGGACGACAGAGGATGAGATGGCTGGATGGCATCACTGACTCGATGGACATGAGTTTGAGTGAACTCCGGGAGTTGGTGATGGACAGGAAGGCCTGGTGTGCTGCGATTCATGGGGTCGCAAAGAGTCGGACACGACTGAGTGACTGAACTGAACTGAATAATGCCAAATGTCAATGGGTTAGTACCTTGCTAATACATGAGTGCATGCGTGCTAAGTCACTTCAGTCATGAAGCGACGCTATGGACTCTTTCTGACCCTGTGAACTGTAGCCTGCCAGGCTCCTCTGTCATACTGGAGTGGGTTGCCATGCCCTCTCCAGGGGATCTTCCCGACCCAGGGATCGAACCTGAGACTCCTACGGCTCCTGCATTGCAGGCGGATTCTTTACCGCTGAGCCACCAGGGAGTCCTGATACTACATACCAAAGGTCAAAAGTCACATTTGTATCCCGGAGAGATGAAAAAGACCAATAACACATTTCTCATCTACGGTCTATTAAGAGAAGGCTTACCCATGGCCGGAAGTCATGCTTGTCTCACAAGTGTGTTCTTACTTAAATATTTCAGGAGCAGAAAAGGAAGACTAGAATGAAAGCACCTGGAATTTCAGTTTTAGTTCATTGTTACCTTATAATTAGTAGGAGGTCCTCATGTTTCATTTTAGTTTTTATTGGAGTATTATATTCATATAAAAAAATGTAATATAAGAGTACAGCCTGGTAAATTTTCACGTAACCAACACTCTTATAACCAGCACTCAGATCAAGACACAGAGCATTATCAGCCCTTCGGTGCTCTCTTTATGATATTGCCCCACATATAACAATATTCTGATTTCTGCCAGTGTAAATTAGCTATGTCAGCTTATGTATCTTATAGGAATGACATGTTTATTGACTATCTGAATATCTTCTGTTGTCAAAAACCTACTTCAGACTTTTGTCTTTTCTATCAATTTGTTTGTTTTCTTGTGATTTGAAAGATACATTTTTAATTCAAAATGATCCCTTTGATGATATATGTGATAGATGATATTTGATAATATATATTTTTGATAATCAATATTAAATTTGATAAGATAATAATATTGTAAACATATTCATGTTATTCTTTAATAGATTTTCTAGTAATCTTTTTAACTTTTGAAATAATTTTAATATAGATCAGTTTTTTAATAAATGGTAGTTTTGGTTTACAATGATGTGCCCATCTCTGTTGTACAGAAAAGTGACAAAAAATGAATGTATATATGAATGTAGATTCATTTTGAAGCTTAGTGATGCTTGTGTCCTGCTTAAGAAATGTGTATCTGACACAGAGTAATGAACAAGTTCTGATTTTTTTCTATTAACTTCATGCATTATTCTTACATTCAGATCTGCATTCTGACTGCTATTTATAAATCCTTTATCCTTGGCATATGGGTGCAAATGTTTTCCAATTTTTAGTGTAATACCTTTCCAGTATCAATTTTATCACAAAATTTTACTTTGTCACTCTCCCCATCTGGTCATATCATTCTCCTTTATTTCAGGTTTTCTTCTATTTTTAGAATTTTTCTTTTCCTTTTATAGTTATCGAGTATTTATTACATGGGTGATGTAGTTTTCTGAATTTTCATTCTAACTACTAAAATGAATTATTTCCCAAAGTTTTCTCATCCTCTTTGTGCCCAGGATGCTTTCTTCTCTATGTTCTGTATTGTGTATACACTAATTATTAGTTAGTTTAAAAATCACTTGGTGTGTTGCCAGTTTTATGCAATTCTGGTGTAACAAACAAATTAGATATTCTTCCAACTTTAGATTCAGTCCCTCAGATGTGCAAACAGCTAGAATTTGTGAAACATTAGAATCTTCAGTGTGCACTGCCAACAATCTCTTCCTGATTCAGTTTCTTCATGTATTAGCTATAGGGAAAAACAGTTAAAAGACCAGCATGCCAATGGAGCTCCAAGTTACTAACTCCTATTATTTTTCCCATGAGATCATATACTCATGAATCTCTGTTGGTGAATCTCTATTGGTAGAATTAGTGATAGAACTAATAACAGTTCTATGAAACAGCACTCATTAATTCTGTAATTTCTAAAAATAAGTTCAGTAAAATGTTTTAAAGCAGGACATGTTTGGTATGAAAACGGCACTTGATTTTTCTCTTTTATTTTTGGTAGGGATTATTTCTGAACAGAGATGAAAAAATAGAAATCAAAAAAGGCTTTTAAAAATCTGTTCACCACTTTTGGGTTGGCAAGCACTGTGCTTCCTATGGGCATCAGTTCAGTTCAGTTCAGTCGCTCAGTCGTGTCTGACACTTTGCAACCCCATGAATTGCAGTATGCCACACCTCCCTGTCGATCACCATCTCCCAGAGTTCACTCAGATTCACGTCCATCAAGTCAGTGATGCCAACCAGCCATCTCATCTCTGTCATCCCCTTCTCTTCCTGCCCCTAGTCCCTCCCAGCATCAGAGTCTTTTCCAATGAGTCAGCTCTTCGCATGAGGTGACCAAAGTACTGGAGTTTCAGCTTTAACATCATTCCTTCCAAAGAACACCCAGGACTGATCTCCTTTAAAATGGATTGGTTGGATCTCCTTGCAGTCCAAGAGACTCTCAAGAATCTTCTCCAACACCACAGTTCAAAAGCATCAATTCTTCGGTGCTCAGCTGTCTTCACAGTCCAACTCTCACATCCATACATGACTACTGGAAAAACCATAGCCTTGACTAGACGGACCCTTGTTGGCAAAGTAATGTCTCTGCTTTTCAATATTCTATCTAGGTTGGTCATAACTTTCCTTCCAAGGAGTAAGCGTCTTTTAATTTCATGGCTGCAATCACCATCTGCAGTGATTTGGGAGCCCCAAAAAATAAAGTCTGACTCTGTTTCTTCATCTATTTGCCATGAAATGATGGTACTAGACGCCATGATCTTCATTTTCTGAATGTTGAGCTTTAAGCCAACTTTTTCACTCTCCTCTTGCACTTTCATCAAGAGGCTTTTTAGTTCCCCTTCACTTTCTGCCATAAGGATGGTGTCATCTGCATATCTGAGGTTATTGATATTTTCCTGGCAATCTTGATTCCAGCTTGTGCTTCTTCCAGCCCGGAGTTTCTCATGATGTACTCTGCATGGAAATTAAATAAGCAGGTTGACAATATACAGCCTTGGTGTACTCCTTTTCCTAATTGGAACCAGTCTGTTGTTCCATGTCCAATTCTAACTGGACATGTATTTACTATGGGCATGGGTTTACTGAAATACCATATGGACTTTTAACACCTTTGTTGGCTTATAGTTATGGAAGATGGACTGAATGAGAATACCAGTTGATATCTAACTATTTTTTGTACCCATTTTTCTAAAATCAGGATAATTTCCTGCTTCTTTGCAGGGGACTTTAGTTAAACATAATTTTAATCTTTCAAAATATCTGGTGTCAACCACTTTATGAGAAACACAACGTGCTAAGAATTTTAATGGAAGAAATAATTTTGTATTGGAATAAACTAAAGTTTCACATGATCTATTTCACTAATAATGATAGGAAAAAGGAGTAAAGAGAGGAAAGGAGGAAAAGAGAGAAGGAGGGAGGAAGGAAAAGAAATGGAAATAGAAGGAAAGGATTAATGAGTTTATGAATAAATAAATATTTTCAAATGTAACCCTGTCTTCATTATGAAATCTGTGTGAGGCTGACTCTCTCTTCTATTTTTATAGAAGATCTAACTCACTCTTTCAATATTTTATTGCATCCCTAGCAATTATTAGTAACATCAGTCATGAATATTTCTTCACTCAATAAATATTTATTGAACACCTATTATATGTTGGGTACTGGGCTGATGACTGAGAACACTTCAACAAGCAAAGGGAATGAAAATATATGTTTCCGGAATAGTGAAGTGAGGAAAAGGAAAGTGAGCTGAAAGTTTGTGAAGAGGAAGAAATGAGTGAAAAAGTGACTGGAGGGATATGCTGGTATTTGGAAAGTGCTACAGCTCCTCTCATTGCACTTTCCAAGACTTCAGTACAAGTATCTGTTCCTTCATCTCTGACTCATGAATCAAAGCAATTTCCAAAGCGTGATAAGCACAGCAATTTACATTTAGGTATACTAAAGCTGAAACTCCAGTACTTTGGCCACCTCATGAGAAGAGTTGACTCATTGGAAAAGACTCTGATGCTGGGAGGGATTGGGGCAGGAAGAGAAGGGGACGACAGAGGATGAGAAGGCTGAATGGAATCACCGACTCAATGGATGTGAGTTTGAGAGAACTCCGGGAGTTGATGATGGACAGGGAGGCCTGGTGAGCTGCGATTCATGGGATCGCAAAGGATCGGAGGCGACTGAGCGACTGAACTGAACTGAACACATTCTACACAGGAGGATAGATTTCTGTCTTTTTGATGATCCAAGAATATTATGTTAGTGATGCCGCTCACATCAAGGACCAGAATACCTCTTTATCATTTTCCTGTCTTCTGCTCTAATTTCCTCTAAATCTTTTCTCCTGGGGAAAATGTGTGGCTAATAAGGAGCTAAGGATGTTCCAGAATCTAGATACAATCAGTAACACACCATTCTACTGCCATTTGGATATTTAGAGGACTAGCATGTTTCTTTACAGAATTAAGGATTATTGCTTTTCTCGAGTCACAACATACGCTTTTTATTCTAACACTCGACATTTTGCCATGAAACGTTTCACCTTCTGGGATGGGTATTGTGATTCATTCCACTGACTTTCCAACTGACTCATTATTTTGGGGCTTTCTTCTTACTATTGCTTCCAGTGAGGCCACATTGAGCAACAAATGCTGAGATTTTGGAGCTTGACATTAGCAGATTTAAAAATAAATGTAACAGTTGGGCTAAGACATATTAACTGAATATAGGCAACTTTTAAAATCTCTTTGAGGCTTAGTTTTCTAATAAGTAGCATAGGTCTCAGAATAACTCACTAAATGGTAATGAAGATTAAAGATACATTTAAGATTTTCTAAAAAGACAGTAATTTTAAAGCTAAAAAGAAACAAATGCTTGATAGATTTGACAGTATAAGATTAAAGACAACATCACTTAAAAAGTAAATGGTAGCATGTTAGAATAAAATATAAAATATCAATACCTTCAGATATGCAGATGACACCACCTTTATGGCAGAAAGTGAGGAGGAACTAAAAAGCCTCTTGATGAAAGTGAAAGTGGAGAGTGAAAAAGTTGGCTTAAAGCTCAACATTCAGAAAACAAAGATCATGGCACCCAGTCCCATCACTTCATGGGAAATAGATGGGGAAAGAGTGGAAACAGGGTCAGACTTTATTTTTGGGGGCTCCCAAATCACTGCAGATGGTGACTGCAGCCATGAAATTAAGAGACACTTACTCCTTGGAAGAAAAGTTATGAGCAACCTGGATACCATATTCAAAAGCAGAGACATTACTTTGCCGACTAAGGTCCATCTAGTCAAGGCTATGGTTTTTCCAGTCGTCATGTACGGATGTGAGAGTTGGACTGTGAAGAAGGCTGAGCACCGAAGAATTGATGCTTTTGAACTGTGGTGTTGGAGAAGACTCTTGAGAGTCCCCTGGACTGCAAGGAGATCCAAGCAGCCCATTCTGAAGGAGATCGGCCCTGGAATTTCTTTGGAAGGAATGATGCTAAAGCTGAAGCTCCAGTACTTGGGTCACCTCATGCGAAGAGTTGACTCATTGGAAAAGACTGATGCTGGGAGGGATTGGGGGCAGGAGGAGAAGGGGACGACAGAGGATGAGATGGCTGGATGGCATCACTGACTCGATGGACGTGAGTCTGAGTGAACTCCGGGAGATGGTGATGGACAGGGAGGCCTGGTGTGCTGCGGTTCATGGGGTTGCAAAGAGTCGGACATGACTGAACGACTGAACTGAATTGAACTGAACTGAACAAATATAAACATTGAAATATCAAGTAAGATATCAAAATAATTCTAGCAAATAAAAATAAAAATAACCGCTTACTCCTTGGAAGGAAAGTTATGACCAACCTACATAGCATATTAAAAGCAGAGACATACTTTGCCAACAAGGTCCATCTAGTCAAGGCTATAGTTTTTCCAGTGGTCATGTATGGATGTGAGAGTTCGACTGTGAAGAAAGCTGAGCACCAAAGAATTGATGCTTTTGAACTGTGGTGTTGGAGAAGACTCGAGAGTCCCTTGGACTGCAATGAGATCCAACCAGTCCATTCTGAAGGAGATCAGTCCTGGGTGTTCTTTGGAAGGAATGATGCTAAAGCTGAAACTCCAATACTTTGGCCACCTCGTGCAAAAAGCTGACTCATTGGAAAAGACTCTGATGCTGGGAGGGATTGGGGGCAGGAGGAGAAGCGGACGACAGAGGATGAGACGGCTGGATGGCATTACCGACTCGATGGACATGAGTCTGAGTGAACTCCGAGAGTTGGTGATGGACCGGGAGGCCTGGCATGCTGTGATTCATGGGGTCGCAAAGAGTCGGACACGACTGAGCAACTGAACTGAAATGAACTGAATGGAAAAAAATGGTCAAAAGATAGGAATAAGCATATGACCAAGGTTAAATGAAAGAGTGCCAATATACAGAGAAAAAAAATTACTCAAAAGCACTACAGATCAGTAAAATGCCATAGATAAAGTATATTAGGATTGCTAAAATGAAAAAGGCTGATAATTCTCAGTTTTTGGAAGATGCAAACTGCACCTTCTCACTCCCTGTTGGTTTAAGTATAATTATTTATACCACTTGAATGGAAATTGTTACTTTATTAAAAAATTTTTAAATGCAACTTTTTTTTGCAAACACCCATTCCAGTTTCAGAAATTCCATTACAATAGACATGTCTCCATATATACAAAAGTCAATCTACAAAGATGTATAAAGACAACACTCTTTATGATAGCACAGTAATAGAAACAAGTATTTATTAATCGAAAAGTAGTTAAAATAGAATATTTCAGAGTACCACATAGACATTATAAAGAATAAACTGGACCACTTCCCAGGTGCCACAGTGGTAAAGAATCCGCCTACAATGCAGGAGACAAAGGACCAGATTTGATCGCTGGATTGGGAAGATCTTCTGGAGAAGGAAATGGCAACCCATTTCAGTATTCTTGCCTAGAAAATCTCATGGACAGAGAAGGCTGGAGGGCTACAGTTCTTGAGTTGGCAAAGAGTCGGACATGAAAAAAGTCTTTGGAACAATGAGAATTATTTGTATTTTTCTCACTTTTAGATTAAGACTAACACACTGACACTAACATTTTATTGACACAAGAAAGAACCATGAAAAATTGCTAATGCTTCTCACTTTATTTCTATCTTGCAATTAGGATTCTTAGTATATGCATAATTTGTCTCAGCCACATCAACCAATGATGCACTTCTTCCTTGTCCTTTTCTTCTTTTCTTTATGCATCTTCTCCCCTTCTCCTTCCCTTCATTTTCCTCATCTCTTACTGCTGTCTGACTCTCCTTCTAGATGACTCTAGATTTGCTCGCTTGACTGCTCTCCCCGCTGTGTCCCCCCTTCTTCCCACAAGACATACTGCACAGGTGCAGCCCCGTCTGTCCCAGTGTGTCTCTCTCAGGACGCAGTAGTACACAGAGGCGTCTCTCAGGGTGACCTGGGGCAGGACCAACATGCTGGACTTTCTGTCTGAAGCTATGTGCAGAGAGGCCATGCTGCTGTTCACTGTGTCTCGTAAGCCATGAATGATATACTACGGACTCTGATTGGGATTTTGCCGATACCAATGTATATACTCATTTCCACTAATGGTAGAGTGATTACAAGGCAGAGTTACATCCTCTCCTTCAGGATAATCCATGAAGGTGGGCTGGGTGGTCTTAGCATCAAACACATTTCCTGGGGGGTTAAGAAATCAAATTAACTCCAGAGCACAGTTCAGTTCAGTTCAGTCGCTCAGTTGTGTCCGACTCTTTGTGACCCCATGAATCACAGCACGCCAGGCCTCCCTGTCCATCACCAACTCCCGGAGTTCACTCACACTCACGTCCATCGAGTTAATGATGCCATCCAGCCATCTCATCCTCTGTCGTCCCCTTCTCCTCCTGCCCCCAATCTCTCCCAGCATCAGAGTCTTTTCCAATGAGTCAACTCTTCTCATGAGATGACCCAAGTACCGGAGCTTCAGCTTTAGCATGATTCCTTCCAAAGAAATTCCAGGGCTGATCTCCTTCAGAATGGGCTGGTTGGATCTCCTTGCAGTCCAAGGGACTCTCAAGAGTCTTCTCCAACACCACAGTTCAAAAGCATCAGTTCTTCGGTGCTCAGCATTCTTCACAGTCCAACTCTCACACCCATACATGACCACAGGAAAAACCATAGCCTTGACTAGACGGACCTTAGTCAGCAAAATAATGTCTCTGCTTTTGAATATGCTATCTAGGTTGGTCATAACTTTTCTTCCAAGGAGTAAGCGTCTTTTAATTTCATGGCTGCAGTCACTATCTGCAGTGATTTTGGAGCCCCCAAAAACAAAGTCTGACGCTGACACTGACACTCCAGAGCACAAATGAGTGTAATTCCATGGATCAAAGGCGTAACCCTCCTGTAACAGTCTGGCCCTAACCCCCACTCCAGTGTTTCTACTTATGTCCTGCAAAAATATTGTGGATGTTCATTATTGGATTCCAAGGAGATCAAACCAGTTATCCTAAAGGAAATGAGACCTAAATAATCATTGGAGAGACTGATGCTGAGACTGAAGCTTCAATACTTTGTCCACTTGCTGAGAAGAGCTGATTCATTGGAAAATACCCTGATTCTGGGAAAGATTGAAGGCAAAAGGAGAAGGGGGCATCAGAGGATGAGATGGATAAACAGCATCACCATCTCAATGGACATGAATTTGAGCATACTCCAGGAGATAGTAGAGGACAGAGGAGCCTGGCATACTGACATCCATTTGGTTGTAAAAAGTTGGATACAACTTAGCAACTGGACAACAAAATTATAGAGACCAAAGATATGTGGCAAGAATCAGAGATTCCATAGGCTTTGTTCCCTGGGTCCTTGGCTTAATAAGCCCAGAGAATTCTTACAACCTGCTTACTGCTAAGGACTCTTCTGGTATCATGGCTATGATTTAAACTGTAATGTAGAAGATGGGCCTCTTTAGCAAACACACAGATCATTTCTCAGTTCCATCACTATAATGCTGAATAAAGCACAGGGAGAGGAGTAGAGAGTAAGTGACTCTTTGTGGCCCTTTGGCCTCAAAGTCATCCCTTGTAGACACAGAACACTTACCCAAGGTCAGAAACATAGTTACTCCAGTCACCAGCCTCATACTTCAAGGACAAGCTAGACCATGGGCCCAGAGCTCAGGCTTGTGTCTGATCCTTGGCTTGAGGAGGTTCCAGAGAACAGAGGCAACAGCTGTCAGTAAAAACCTACAACCAGCACAGATACTGCTGTGTTGTTGCCAGGACATTCTCAGCCAATGGTCAAGCAATTCCTTATCTACCTCTTCCTCCCCGGTTTTAGTCATGTCCCCCAAAGATGGTGAAACATCCCCAGCTCACAGTGAAATCATCTATGAAGTTTAATGTCTGACTCAAAAAAGGAACACTGATCACAATGATGTGTCTATGCACAACCATTGCTCTTTCATTTGCTTCTTAAGAAATGGCTAATGCTCCATGAAGCTTGAGGAATGCATGGTTTAATCCCAGAAAAATGTACTGAGCTCTGTGTTGTGCTGAAAATGATGAAAAGTTCCATCCACATTCCAGAAAATTAATGAGAGATTTAAAAGTATCCCGAATAAGCCGATAAATCATTATTCATGATTTAATGAAAAAATTATGTTGAACAATTGTTTAAATTATTCTGAAAACAATCTTCCAATTTTATGGAATGCATACCAAACAAAAGGATTCAATAGTATAAACAGAGGGTTATTATTATGAACAAATGAACAATAAATTGTGAACAAAATGGACAATAAACAATAAATCCAAGTCTAGGACTGAGGAAAATTCTACTGAAGACATGGGAGTAAATGTTATGGTAATCATGCTTTGTTCATTTAACAAACATTCATAAATACTCAATGGAAGTCTTATTGTTGTTCAGCTACTCAGTCGTGTCTGACACTATGTGACCCCATGGACTGCAGCACACCAGACTTCCCTGTCCTTCACTATCTCAAGAATTGCTCAAACCCATGCCCACTGTGTGGATGATGTCATCCAGTCATCTTGTCCTCTGTCACCCCCCTCTCCTCCTGCCCTCAATCTTTCCCAGCATCAGGGTCTTTTCAATGAGTCAGCTCTTCACATCAGGGGGTCAAAGTTTTGGAGCTTCAGCTTCAGCATCAGTCTTTTTGATAAATATTCAGGGTTGATTTCCTTTAGAATTGACTGGTTTGATATCCTTGTTCTCAAAGAAACTCTCAAAGGTCTTCTGCAGCACCACAATTAGAAAGCCTTAATCCTTCGGCACTCAGCCTTCCTTAGTGTCTAACTCTCACATCCATACATGACTACTGACTCTACATAGCTTTGACTCTGTGGACCTTTGTTGGCAAAGTGATGTCTCTGCTTTTTAAAATGCTGTCTAGGTTTGTCATAGCTTTCCTCCCAAGAAGCAAGTGTCTTTTAATATCATGGCTGCAGTCATCTTCTGCAGTGATCTTGGAGCCCAAGAAAATAAAATCTGTGATTGCTTACACTTATTCCCCATCTATTTGCCATGAAGTGATGGGATCAGATCTTAGTTTTTTGAATGTTGAGTTTTAAGTCAATTTGTCATTGTCCTCCTTCACCCTCATCAAGAGGCTCTTTAGTTACTTTTCTCTTTCTGCCATTAGAGTGGTATCATCTGCATATTTGAGGTTGTTGGCATTTCTCCTGGCAATCTTGATTCCAGCTTGTGATTCATCCAACCCAGCATTTCCCATGATGTGTGATGTAGTCTACACACAATGTAAATAAGCAGAGTGACACTATACAGCCTTGACATACTCCTTTCCCAATTTTGAACCAGTTTGTTGTTCTGTGTCCAGTTCTAACTGTTGCTTCCTGACCTGTGTGCAGGTTCCACATGAGGCAGGTAGGGTGTACTAGTATCCTATCTATTTAAGAATTTTCCGGTTTGTTGTGATTCACACATTCAAAGATTTTAGTGTAGTCAGTGAAGCAGAGGTAGATGGTTTTTTGGAATTCCCTTACTTTTTCTATGATCCAGTGAATGTTGGCAATTTGATTTCTGGTTCCTCTGCCTTTTCTAAATCCAACTTATACATTTGGAATTTCTCGGTTCACATACTGCTTAAGCCTACTTGAAGGATTTTGCGCATTACCTTGCTGCTCTATGAAAAGAGCGCAATTGTACGATAGTTTGAACATTCTTTGGTACTGCCTTTCTTTAGTATTGAAATGAAAACTGACCTTTTCTACCCCTGTGACCATTGCTGAGTTTTCAAAATCTGCTGGCAGAATGAGTACAGCACTTTAACAGTATCATCATTTAGGATTTTAAAAGGTCAGCTGGAATTCCATCATCTGCACTAGCTTTGTTTGTAATAAAGCTTCCTAAGGCTCACCAGACTTCACACTGCAGGATGCCTGGCTCTAGGTGAGTGACATTGTGGTTATCTGGGTCATTAAGACCTTTATTGTACAGTTTTTCTGTGTATTCTTGCCACGTCTTCTTAATCTCTTTTGCTTCTGTTAGATTCTTGCCATTTCTGTCCTTTATTGTGCCCATCTTTGCATGAAATGTTCCCTTGGTATCCCTAATTTTCTTGAAGAGGTCTATAGTCTTTCCCATTCTATTGTTCCCTGCTATTTCTTTGTATTGTTCACTTAAGAAAGATTTCTTATCTCTCCTTGCTAGTCTCTGGAATTCTGCATTCATTTGGATATATCTTTCCCCTTCTTCTTTGTCTCTTACTTCTTTTCTCAGCTATTTGTAATCCCTTCTTAGAGAAACATTTTGCCTTCTTTCATTTCTTTTTCTTTGGAATGGTTTTGGTCACTGCCTTTTGTACAACGTTATGAACCTCCAACCACAGTTCTTCAGGAACTCCATCTATGAGATCTAATCCCTGAATCTATTTGTCACCTTCACTCTATAATCATAAAGTTCTTGATTTAGGTCATACCTAAATGGTCTAGTGGTTTTCCCTACTTTCTTCAGCTTAAGGCTGAATTTTGCAATAAGGAGCTTAGCCACAGTCAGCTCCAGATTTTCATTGTGTGACTATATAGATTTCCTCCATCTTCAGCTGCAAAGGATATAATCAATCTGATTTCTGTATTGACCTTCTGGTGATATCCATGTGTAGGGTGGGCTCTCGTGTTGTTGGAAGAGGGTGTTTGCTATGACCAGTGTGTTTTCTTGGTAAAACTCTGTTAGCCTTTGTCCTGCTTCATTTTGTACTCCAAGGCCAAACTTGCCTGTTACTCCAGGTATCTCTTGACTTCCTATGTTTGTATTCCAATCCCCTATGATGAAAAAGACATCTTTTCTTGGGTGTAGTTCTAGAAAGCTTGTAGATCTTGATAGAACCATTCTTCATAGATCTCTTTAGGTTCCAGTTTAAACTCATATTTTCACTGGCACTGAGACATACATTCATCCTATTCTGGGTCAAGTCTTCCTCATATCCAAATCTTCTCCAAGGAGCCCTGTAAATGGTACAATCTGGATGACAATAAAGGTTTGAGACTCTTTTCACAGCTATGAAAGATGTGTCTCATTTCTCAAAGATAAAAATAACTGGAACAATAAAACCTGTCCCATAGGGTTTTGATATTTAAATTAGATAATGAATAGGAAATGCATCCTACAGTGTCTGACATATCGTAAGCTCAATAAATAGCAACTCTTTTATTCTACTAAAACCTTCCTTTCCTTCACTGGCCAGGCTTGTGACCTGCTATTTCCCCCCACATCATTTCAGTAATGGAAGCTTCTAGGACATTTACTTAATCACTTACTTTCCTAGTTCAGTTCAGTCTCTCAGTCGTGTCCGACTCTTTGCGACCCCATGAATCACAGCACGTCAGGCCTCCCTGTCCATCACCAACTCCCGGAGTTCACTCAGACTCCCGTCCATCGACTCCGTGATGCCATCCAGCCATCTCATCCTCTGTCGTCCCCTTCTCCTCCTGCCCCCAATCCCTCCCAGCATCAGAGTCTTTTCCAATGAGTCAACTCTTCTCATGAGGTGACCCAAGTACCGGAGCTTCAGCTTTAGAATCATTCCTTCCAAAGAAATTCCAGGGCTGATCTCCTTCAGAATGGACTGGTTGGATCTCCTTGCAGTCCAAGGGACTCTCAAGAGTCTTCTCCAACACCACAGTTCAAAAGCATCAATTCTTCGGTGCTCAGCCTTCTTCACAGTCCAACTCTCACATCCATACATGACCACAGGAAAAACCACAGCCTTGACTAGACGGACCTTCATCGGCAAAGTAATGTCTCTGTTTTTGAATATACTATCTAGGTTGGGCATAACTTTTCTTCCAAGGAGTACGCGTCTCTTAATTTCATGGCTGCAGTCACCATCTGCAGTGATTTTGGAGCCCCAAAAGATAAAGTCTGACACTGTTTCTACTGTATCCCCATCTGTTTCCCATGAACTGATGGGACTGGATGCAATGATGTTCATTTTCTGAATGTTGAGCTTTAAGTCAACTTTTTCACTCTCCTCTTTCACTTTCATCAAAAGGCTTTTTAGTTCCTCCTCACTTTCTGCCATAAGGGTGGTGTCATCTGCATATCTGAGGTTATTGATATTTCTCCCGGCAATCTTGATTCCAGCTTGTGTTTTTTTCCTTATCCTTTTGGTGTGACAGCCAGCTAGTTACACTGATACACTCAGGGTGCTGAAAGGACACAGATGGATCAGGGGAGGCTTGATTTGGGTTTCCCTAAAAATAGTAAAATCAAGGACATATTGCATATTTACTAGCTACTATTGGATATATTTCTAAATTGGATCTCCAAGATTTTGCCATTATTATTAACTATTTTCGCTTCATTTTGGTTTATGAGATTTTAATATATTTTGCATTTGATTCTCGTTTCAGTAATGTAGATTGCATATATAGCCTTCCAGTCACATTGACTTTCCACTCCCTTAGCAGTGATTTTTAACAAAAAAGACAATCTAAAAGTATACTTTCATGCTCATAAGAAGCTTCCTTGACAGTTTTGTTTTCTTTAAAAACTTTGAGAATGTTTTCCTTTTGTGACTGCCATTGCTTGTGATGAGAACTCAAGTATCATTCTTAATGGTATTTCCCAGAACACAGCATACTGATTTCTCTTATTAGCAAGATTTTCTCCCACTAAATTAGACCCTTGGATTTGTCTTCAATGCCTTGCAAACTTCTGCCAAAACCACAGTGGTGAACTTTCAGAATACTTTATTCACTTTTATGACTTTACATAGCATTGCTCCTGAAGAAGGAGCTTGCTTTATAGGAAGTCAAGTACAGCAGTGAGTGGGCGTTCTTGCTATGATGAAGAGGTTATGGACTGGGTAATAGAAGAGGTAGTTATAAATATCCAATTACAATCATGTGGTCATTTGCAGTAACAAAAGCTATAATAGCTATAAAATTATCTTCATTTTACATGAATATATTTATGTTTACATTAACCATTTTTTAGCTTCTCTCTCCTCTTTGCCTCCCTGTGGTAAAAGGAAACATGCCACTATAATTTAATCTTACATCTCAGTGTATCTAAGTAGCTAAGATACAGAATTCAATGAGAGAGTGTGATTCAGCTAGATGAGGAAAGAACATCACCTGTAAATGGATAAATGAACTTGGTAGTTTCTTTGAAGGAGAGAGCTTGTTTTGCTTGGATGAAGAATTATTGCATCATATTAACAGGGAGCATGTTCAGACTTAAATTGAAGAAAGTGGAGAAGACCACTAGACCATTCAGGTATAACCTAAATCAAATCCCCTATGATTATACAGTGGAAGTGAGAAATAGATTTAAGGGACTAGATCTGATAGACAGAGTGCCTGATGAACTATAGACAAAGGATCATGACATTGTACAGGAGACAGGGATCAAGACCATCCCCAAGAACAAGAAATGCAAAAAACCAAAATGGCTGTCTGAGGAGGCCTTACAAATAGCTGTGAAAGAAGAGAAATGAAAACCAAGGAAAAAAGGAAAGATATACCCATTTGAATGCAGAGTTCCAAAGAATAGCAAGGAGAGATAAGAAAGCCTTCCTCAGTGATCAGTGCAAAGAAATAGAGGAAAACAATAAAATGGGGAAGACTAGATATCTCTTTAAGAAAATTAGAGATGCCAAGGGAACATTTCATGCAAAGATGGGCTCGATAAAGGACAGAAATCGTATGGACTTAACAGAAGCACAAGATATTAAGAAGAGGTGGCAAGAATACACAGAAGAACTGAACAAAAAAAATCTTCACGACCCAGATAATCATGATGGTGTGATCACTCATCTAGAGCCAGACATCGTGGAATGTGAAGTCAAGTGGGCCTTAGAAAGCAACACTACGAACAAAGCTAGTGGAGGTGATGGAATTCCAGTGGAGCCATTTCAAATCCTAAAAGATGATGCTGTGAATGTGCTGCACTCAATATGTCAGCAAATTTGGAAAACTCAGCGGTGGCCACAGGATGAGAAAATGTCAGTTTTCATTCCAATTCCAAAGAAAGACAATGCCAAGGAATGCTCAAACTACCACACAATTGCACTCATCTTACAAGCTAGTAAATTAATGCTTAAAATTCTCCAAGCCAGGCTTCAGCACTACGTGAACCATGAACTTCCAGACGTTCAAGCTGGACTTAGAAAAGGCAGAGGAACCAGAGATCAAATTGCCAATATCCTCTGGATCATGGAAAAAGCAAGAGAATTCCAGAAAAACATCTATTTCTGATATATTGACTATGCCAAAGCCTTTGACTGTGTGGATCACAAGAAACTGTAGAAAATTCTGAAAGAGATGGGAATACCAGAGCACCTGACCTGCCTCTTAGAAATCTGTATGCAGGTCAGGAAGCAACAGTTAGAACTGAACATGGAACAACAGACTGGTTCCAAATAGGAAAAGGAGTATGTCAAGGTTGTATATTGTCACCCTGCTCTTTTAACTTCTATGCAGAGTACATCATGAGAAACTCTAGGCTGGAAGAAGCACAAGCTGGAACCAAGATTACTGGGAGAAATATCAATAACCTCAGATATGCAGATGACACCACCTTTTTGGCAGAGAGTGAAGAAGAACTAAAGAGCCTCTGATGAAAGTGAAAGAGAGTGAAAAACTTGGCTTAAAGCTCAGCATTGAGAAAACAAAATCATGGCATCTGGTCCCATCACTTCATGGCAAATAGATGGGGAAACAGTGGAAACAGTGGCTGACTTTATTTGGGGGAGGCTCCAAAATCACTGCAAATGGTGATCACCCCATAGACTGCAGCACACCGGGCCTCCCTGTCCATCACCAACTCTCAGAGCTTGCTCACACTCAAGTCCATCGAGTCAGTGAAACCTTGCAACCATCTCATCCTCTGTCATCCCCTTCTCCTCCTGTCTTCAATCTTTCTCAGTACCAGGGTGTTTTCCAATGAGTCAGTTCTTCACATAAGGTGGCCAAAGAATTGGAGTATCAGCTTCAGCATCAGTCCTTCCAATGAATATTCAGGACTGATTTCCTTTAGGATTGACTGGTTTGATCTCCTTTCAGTCCAAGGGACTCTCCCAGGTCTCCTGCATTGCAGGTGGATTCTTTACCAGCTGAGCCAAAAGAGAAACAGAATAATCCTTATAACCAATCTCTTAGTCTACATCATTGGTAGTTCTCCTTCTCTGATTATGCCCTGACACGATCTAAGAGGAAAGGGTTGTATAATAAGTCGCTTCAGTTATGTCCTACTCTTTGCGACCCTATGGACTGTAGCCCAATAAGCTCCTCTGTCCCAGGGATTCTCCGGGAAAGAATACTGGACTGGGTTGCCATGCCCTCCTCCAGTGGAACTTCCCAAACCAGGGATCAAATCTGTGCCTCTTACGTCTCCTGCATTGGCAGGCGAGTTCTTTACCCCTAGTGCCTGGGAAGCCTTAAAAGGAAAGAACGGGGGCAGTCCTAAGATGGAGGAATAGAATGGGGAGAACACTTTCTCCCTCACAAATGCATCAAAAGAACATTTCAACACTGATTAAATTCCACAAAACAACTTCTGAATGCTGGCAGAGGACATCAGGCACTCAGAAAAGCAGATCATTGTCTTCAAAAACAGGTAGGAAAAAAAATAAAAGATGAAAAAGGAGACAAAGGAGGTAGGGAGGGAGCTCTGTCCCGGGAGGAGAATCAAGAAGAGAGGTTTCGAAACACCAGGAAACACTCGCTGCTGAGTCTGTGACGAGCCTTGGAAACACAGAGGGCAACATAACAGGAAGGAAAAATAAATAATTAAAACCAACAGATTACGAGCCCAACAGTAACTCCCTCAGTGGAGAAGCAGTGCAGACGCCTGCATCCACCACTAGCAAGTGGGGGCAGGGCAGGGAGGCACGGGAGGTGCGGGCTGCAGTGCTTTGTAAGATTCGGGTGGAACGCCCCACGCATAACCAGAGCGAACTAACTTGGGCTAGCAAACCAGACTGTGGGATAGCTACCACGCAAAAAGCTCAAACATAAGACACCACCAGGACCGTGCACAGAACAAAAGATGAAACAGAAATAGCTGGCTGCAGACCATCCCCCTCTGGGGACAGGCAGCCAGAGCCGTAAAGGCTGGAAGGGGGCAATCGCAGCCCAAGAGAGACATTACCTACCAAAAAGCAAGCAGGCTTCTTTGCTAACTAAGACTTCTGGGGGTTCTGGACAGTCATCAGCCTCCAGAGAAGGGACACCAGCAATACACCCAGAAATCTGAGCAGCAGAGACGGGAAAGGCGATAAGTTGCAGCAACTGCGCTCGCCAAACACCTGAGCTACTGATATCTGGGAAGGGCACAAAACACAGGCCCAACCAAATCTGTGACTCTGAGGGCTACCTGAGTGCCAAGCCTGAGCGGCTTAGACCGGGGAGGTGCATGCAGCCTAGGGACGGCCTCAGACTGTTCCCGGCGGAGCAACGGAGACCCTGAGCAGTGTGCGCCCTGAGCAGAGGCTGGCACAGTGGAGCTGAGACACTGCAAGTACACGCCAGTGTTACTTGTTTGCAGCATCCCTCCATCCCCACAGCACAACTGAACAAGTGAGCCTAAAAAAAAAAAAAAAAAAGTGTTCACCACTGCTCCCCCTTGTGACAGGGCAGAAATCAGACACTGAAGAGACCAGCAAACGGAAGAAGTTAAACAGAGGGAACCACCTTGGAAGTGACCCCGCACTGCCTACAACACCAGAGAAAGGGCCAGATATATCTTTACTATTTTTACAATCATTCATTTTTTGTTGTTCTTGTTGATATTGTTGTGTGATTGTTTTTTTTCTTTTCTTTTTCCTCTTCTTTTTTTAAACTTTTTTAAATTTTTAAGTCGTCTATTTCTCCTTAATTTTTATTTTTATAACCTACTATTACTTAAAAAAAAAAGACCCTATTTTTAAAACAAATGCCATATATACTCTTTTTGTGGTTTTTTTTTTTAAATAATTCTTGTGGCTTTTTTTTTCTTTCTTCTCCTTCTTCTTCTTCTTTTCTTTAATCTTGTATTTTTGAAAATCCAAAATTACTCTAGATTTTTAATCTTTGCTTTTTGGTATTTGTTGTCAATTTTGTACATTCAAAAACCCAGTCTTCAGTACCCAATTTTACCTGAGAGCGAGATTACTGGCTTGACCACTCTCTTCTCCTTTGGACTCTCCTTTTTCTCCACCAGGTGGCCTCTGTCTCTTCCTCCCCTTCTCTTCTCTACCCAACTCTGTGAATCTCTGTGTGTTCCAGACAGTGGCGAACACTTAGGGAACTGGTTACTGGCTGGATCTGTCTCTCTCCTTTTCATTTCCCTCTTTTATCCTCCTGGCCACCTCTGTCTACACCCTCCCTCTCCTCTTCCCTGCATAAATCCGTGAACACCTCTGAGCGGTCCAGACTGAGGAGTGCACAGAAGGAAGTGACTACTGACTAGCTTGCTCTCTCCTCTTTTGATCCCACCTCATCTCATTCCAGTCACCTCTAAATATCCCCTCCCTCTTCTCTTCTCCATGTAACTCAGTGAACCTCTCTGGGTGTCCCTCAATGTGGAGAAACTTTTCATCTTTAAACTAGATGTTTTATCATCGGTGCTGTATAGATGGAGAAGTCTTGAGGCTACTGTAAAAATAAAACTGAAAACCAGAAGCAGGAGGCTTAAGTCCAAATCCTGAGAACATCAGAGAACTCCTGAATCCAGGGAACATTAATCAATAGGAGCTCATCAAATGCCTCCATACCTACACTGAAACCAAGCACCACCCAAGGGCTAACAAGTTTCAGAGCAAGACATACCATGCAAATTCTCCAGCAACACAGGTACACACCCCTGTGCTTCAATATACAGGCAGCTCAAAGTTACTCCAAAACCATTGACGTCTCATAACCCATTACTGGTCACTTCATTGCACTCCAGAGAGAAGAAATCCAGCTCCAGCCACCAGAACTCCAACACAAGCCTCCCTAACCAAGAAACCTTGACAAGCCACTGATACAACCCCGCCCACAGTGAGGAAACTCCATAATAAAGAGAACTCCACAAATTCTCAGAATATAGAAAGCCCACACCAAACGCAGCAATATACCAAGATGAAGAGACAGAGGAATACCCAGCAAGTAAAGGAACAGGAGAAGTGTCCACCAAAACAAACAAAGGAGGAAGAGATAGGGAATCTACCTGAGAAAGAATTCCGAATATTGATAGTGAAAATGATCCAAAATCTTGAAATCAAAATGGAATCACAGATAAATAGCCTGGAGACAAGGATTGAGAAGATGCAAGAAAGGTTTAACAAGGACCCAGAAGAAATAAAAAAGAGTCAATATATAATGAATAATGCAATAAATGAGATCAGAAACACTCTGGAGGCAACAAATAGTAGAATAATGAAGGCAGAAGATAGGATTAGTGAAATAGAAGATAGAATGGTAGAAATAAATGAATCAGAGAGGAAAAAAGAAAAATGAATTAAAAGAAATGAGGAGAATCTCAGAGACCTCCAGGACAATATGAAACACTCCAACATTCGAATTATAGGAGTCCCAGAAGAAGAAGACAAAAAGAAAGACCATGAGAAAATTCTTGAGGAGATAATAGTTGAAAACTTCCCTAAAATGGGGAAGGAAATAATCACCCAAGTCCAAGAAACCCGGAGAGGTCCAAATAGGATAAACCCAAGGCGAAACACCCCAAGACACATATTAATCAGGTTAACAAAGATCAAACACAAAGAACAAATATTAAAAGCAGCAAGGGAAAAACAACAAATAACACACAATGGGATTCCCATAAGGATAACTGCAGATCTTTCAATGGAAACTCTTCAGGCCAGGAGGGAATGGCAAGACATACTTAAAGTGATGAAAGAAAATAACCTACAGCCCAGATTACTGTACCCAGCAAGGATCTCATTCCAATATGAAGGAGAAATCAAAAGCTTTACAGACAAGCAAAAGCTGAGAGAATTTAGCACCACCAAACCAGCCCTCCAACAAATGCAATAGGATCTTCTCTAGACAGGAAACACAAAAAGGGCATATAAACCCGAACCCAAAACAGTAAAGTAAATGGCAATGGGATCATACTTATCAATAACTACCTTAAACGTCAATGGGTTGAATGCCCCAACCAAAAGGCAAAGACTGGCTGAATGGATACAAAAAACAGATCCCTCTATATGCTGCTTACAAGAGACCCACCTCAGAACAAGGGACACATACAGACTGAAAGTGAAGGGCTGGAAAAAGATATTCCACACAAATAGAGACCAAAAGAAAGCAGGAGTAGCAATACTCATATCTGATAAAATAGACTTTAAAACAAAGGCTGTGAAAAGAGACAAAGAAGGACACTACATAATGATCAAAGGATCAATCCAAGAAGAAGATATAACAATTATAAATATCTATGCACCCAACATAGGAGCACCGCAATATGTAAGACAAATGCCAACAAGTATGAAAGGGGAAATTAACAGTAACACAATAATAGTGGGAGATTTTAATACCCCACTCACACCTATGGACAGATCAACTAAAATTAACAAAGAAACACAAACTTTAAATGATACAATAGACCAGTTGGACCTAATTGATATCTATAGGACATTTCACCCCAAAACAATGAATTTCACCTTTTTCTCAAGTGAGTGCGGAACCTTCTCCAGGATAGATCACATCCTGGGCCATAAATCTAACTTTGATAAATTCAAAAAAATCGAAATCATTCCAAGCATCTTTTCTGACCATAATGCATTAAGATTAGATGTCAATTCCGGGAGAAAAACTATTAAAAATTCCAACATATGGAGGCTGAACAACACGCTTCTGAATAACAAACAAATCACAGAAGAAATCAAAAAAGAAATCAAAATATGCATAGAAATGAATGAAAATGAAAACACAACAACCCAAAACCTGTGGGACACTATAAAAGCAGTGCTAAGAGGAAAGTTCATAGCAATACAGGCAAACTTCAAGAAACAAGAAAAAAGTCAAATAACCTAACTGTACACCTAAAGCAACTAGAAAAGGAAGAAATGGAGAACCTCAGAGTTAGTAGAAGGAAAGAAATATTAAAAATTAGGGCAGAAATAAATGCAAAAGAAACAAAAGAGACCATAGCAAAAATCAACAAAGCCAAAAGCTGGTTCTTTGAAAGGATAAATAAAATTGACAAACCATTAGCCAGACTCATCAAGAAACAAAGAGAGAGAAACCAAATTGATAAAATTAGAAATGAAAATGGAGAGATCACAACAGACAACACAGAAATACAAAGGATCATAAGAGACTACTATCAGCAATTATATGCCAATAAAATGGACAACGTGGAAGAAATGGACAAATTCTTAGAAAAGAACAACTTTCCAAAACTGAACAAGAAATAGAAAATCTTAACAGACCCATCACAAGCACAGAAATTGACACTGTAATCAGAAATCTTCCAGCAAACAAAAGCCCAGGTCCAGACGGCTTCACAGCTGAATTCTACCAAAAATTTTGAGAAGAGCTAACACCTATACTACTCAAACTCGTCCAGAAAATTGCAGAGGAAGTAAACTTCCAAACTCATTCTATGAGGCCACCATCACCCTAATACCAAAACCAGACAAAGAGGCCACAAAAAGAGAAAACCATCGGCCAATATCACTGCTGAACATAGATGCAAAAATCTTCAACAAAATTCTAGCAATCAGAATCCAACACATTAAAAAGATCATACACCATGACCAAGTGGGCTTTATCCCAGGGATGCAAGGATTCTTCAACATCCACAAATCAATCAATGTAATACACCACATTAACAAATTGAAAAATAAAAGCCATATGATTATCTCAATAGATGCAGAGAAAGCCTTTGACAAAATTCAGCATCCATTTATGATAAAAACTCTCCAGAAAGCAGGAATAGAAGGAACTTACCTCAACATCATAAAAGCTATATATGACAAACCCACAGCAAACATTATCCTCAATGGTGAAAAACTGAAAGCATTTCCCCTAAAGTCAGGAACAAGACAAGGGTGCCCACTTTCACCACTACTATTCAACATAGTTCTGGAAGTTTGGGCCATAGCAATCAGAGCAGAAAAAGAAATAAAAGTAATCCAAATTGGAAAAGAAGAAGTAAAACTCTCACTGTTTGCAGATGACATGATCCTCTACATAGAAAACCCTAAAGACTCCATCAGAAAATTACTAGAGCTAATCAATGAATATAGTAAAGTTGCAGGATATAAAATCAACACACAGAAATCCCTTGCACTCCTATATACTAACAATGAGAAAGTAGAAAAAAAAATTAAGGAAACAATTCCATTCACCATTGCAACAAAAAGAATAGAATACTTAGGAATATATCTACCTAAAGAAACTAAAGACCTATATATAGAAAACTATAAAACTCTGATGAAAGAAATCAAAGAGGACACTAATAGATGGAAAAATATACCATGTTCATGGATTGGAAGAATCAATATAGTGAAAATGAGTACACTACCCAAAGCAATCTACAGATTCAATGCAATCCCTATCAAGCTACCAACGGTATTTTTCACAGAACTAGAACAAATAATTTCAAGATTTGTATGGAAATACAAAAGACCTCAAATAGCCAAAGCAATCTTGAGAAAGAAGAATGGAACTGGAGGAATCAACTTGCCTGACTTCAGGCTCTACTACAAAGCCACAGTCATCAAGACAGTATGGTACTGGCACAAAGATAGAAATATAGATCAATGGAACAAAATACAAAGCCCAGGGATAAATCCACACACTTATGGACACCTTATCTTCGACAAAGGAGGCAAGAATATACAATGGAATAAAGACAATCTCTTTAACAAGTGGTGCTGGGAAAACTGGTCAACCACTTGTAAATGAATGAAACGAAATCACCTTCTAACACCACACACAAAAATAAACTCAAAATGGATTAAAGATCTAAACGTAAGACCAGAAACTATAAAACTCCTAGAGGAGAACATAGGCAAAACACTCTCCGACATAAATCACAGCAGGATCCTCTATGATCCACCTCCCAGAATACTGGAAATAAAAGCAAAAATAAACAAATGGGATCTAATTAAAATTAAAAGTTTCTGTACAACAAAGGAAACTAAAAGCAAGGTGAAAAGACAGCCTTCTGAATGGGAGAAAATAATAGAAAATGAAGCAACTGACAAACAACTAATCTCAAAAATATACAAGCAACTTATGCAGCTCAATTCCAGAAAAACAAACGACCCAATCAAAAAATGGGCCAAAGAACTAAATAGGCATTTCTCCAAGGAAGACATACAGATGGCTAACAAACACATGAAAAGATGCTCAACATCACTCATTATCAGAGAAATGCAAATCAAAACCACAATGAGGTACCATTTCATACCAGTCAGAATGGCTGCGATCCAAAACTCTGCAAGCAATAAATGCTGGAGAGGGTGTGGAGAAAAGGGAACCCTCTTACACTGTTGGTGGGAATGCAAACTAGTACAGCCACTATGGAGAACAGTGTGGAGATTCCTTTAAAAATTGCAAATAGAACTGCCTTATGACCCAGCAATGCCAATGCTGGGCATACACACCGAGGAAATCAGAATAGAAAGAGACACATGTACCCCAATGTTCATTGCAGCACTGTTTATAATAGCCAGGACATGGAAACAACCTAGATGTCCATCAGCAGATGAATGGATAAGAAAGCAGTGGTACATATACACAATGGAGTATTACTCAGCCATTAAAAAGAATACATTTGAATCAGTTCTAATGAGATGGATGAAACAGGAGCCGATTATACAGAGTGAAGTCAGCCATAAAAAAAAAAAAAACAAAAACACCAATACAGTATACTAACACATATATATCAATACAGTATACTAACACATATATATGGAATTTAGAAAAATGGTAATGATAACCCTGTATGTGAGACAGCAAAAGAGACACAGATGTATAGAATGGACTTTTGGATTCTGAGGGAGAGGGAGAGGGTGGGATGACTTGGGAAACTGGCACTGAAAAATGTATACTATCATGTAAGAAACGAATCGCCAGTCTATGTTCGATGCAGGATACAGGATGCTTGGTGCGGGTGCACAGGGATGATCCAGAGTGATGATATGGGGTGCGAGGTGGAAGGGGGGTTCAGGATTGGGAACTCATGTACACCCGTGGCGGATTCATGTCAATGTATGGCAAAACCAGTACAGTATTGTAAAGTAAAATAAAGTAAAAATTAAAAAAAAAATAAGGCAAAAAAAAGGAAAGAACTAAGGAAATAATTTTCACAACAATTTCAGATACTATATCAAGATTTGTGATGTGAGGATTTTTAGGTGAAAGTGTCATTTTATATTATTATGGGGCAAGTTTTCAAATTTAGACAACTTTACACATGTTCTGTATGGTTGATTTAAAGTCAAAAATTCAAGAGGAGAATGTACCAGTAGAAAGTTACTCTGAACACCTGCTTCCATATGACATGAAAGGAGCTTTTATTTAGAATTAAATCTTCTAATTCAGACCACAGATCAAGCAACCATAGGACTACCATTTATTGTCTGGGATCTGCAGGTGTGTATTTCAGCTAGGGTCCTACAGCAGAGAGGCTTTCTCTTATTAAGCTTGGGGGTTTTTGTTCAGCTTTTCCTATTACTTCAAGCACTGTGAGTTCCCAGAGAGCACAGAAGTACTTTGCAGAATCTTCCAGTTGTAAGGTTGAAATGGTGAGGCTGGAGGATTTAGGTGAACTGTCAAAATTTATAGAGTAGCGGCCATCCTTTGTAAGAAAAATCATCTCTCCACTGGGAAGGTGCTTGTACCAAAAAATGTAACTGCTCCAACTTGTTTCATACCGACAGTTTAGGGTAACTGATTCCCCAACTCGACTGGGTATGTCTGGCGGGTCTTGAATAACTTTCTGGGCTACACTGGATCCTGTGGGGAAAATCAGAAAACAGAGATGAAACAATGAATAAAATAATGTAGGAATTAGGCTCATTTAGGACCACCACCCCCCAAAACAACCTGAATTCATAAGGCGCTTGCTTTTCTCCAGTCCTCCTTCCCTCCTTAAGTCCCCGTGAAGCACCACGTGCCTGTGTGCAGGGCTTTCACCCTGAACACATGCACCCATGCTTGGGAGCATCCCTACCAGAGAAGATGAAGGCCAGGAACACCCAGAGCAGGCTGGAGAGCAGCATGAGGCATGTATTCCCCTGCACAAATGTGCTCAGTTTTGCCTCAAGCTGAGAGTGTCTTTGAGTGCCTGGCAGCACATATACATATAACCTCAGGTCCTGTGTGACTCCTTCAAACAGGAAGTGGGGTTTGTCGTTTCCATACGTCATGTGGTCTGTGCACAGATGGGAAAAAAAGTCTGGCTCACCACAAACTTTTACTTTGTCAAGTTTTCTTTCACTGGTAATTAAGTTAGGCTGATCCTGAAAGGGGGCTTCACAAAAGCAATTAGTAATAAAGGTTTGAGCTGAGGGGAATTGAGGAACAAACTAGGTGACATTCACTGATAATTATTCAACACAATAATTTTGCCATCCCATTTAAAACAGCATTTGTTTTTTGTTTTTAAACGTTTTATTAGAGTGGAGTTGATTTACAGTGTTGTGTTAGCTTCTGCTGTACAGCAAAATGAAATATCCATCAACAGAGGAGTGGATAAAGATGTGGAACATATGTACAAAGAAATTGTTGCTGTTGTTGTTTAGTTGCTAAGTCATGTCCCACTGTTTTTCAACCCCATGTACTGTAGCCCTCCAGACTGCTCTGTCCATGGAACTTTCCAGCAAGAATATTGGAGTGGGGTACCATTTCCTTCTCCAGAGGTTCTTCCTGACCCAGGGGTCAAATCTGTGTCTCCTGCTTGGCAAATGCATTCTTTACCGCCGGGCCACCAGGGAAACCCATGATGAAACCATTCAGCTATAAAAAAGAATAAAATAATACCATTTGCTGCAACATGAACAGATCTAAAATAAAATTTAGTATAAGCTATGAACCCTTCTTGTAATCTACTTGCTAGTCATTTATTTAGCCTACAGTTATATTGCTCTATCCAGAATCTAAGCACTTTATTTAAAAACTCACAGATCTTTGGTCTTCTTGGTGAAATGTAGTCTTATCCAAAATTTTTAATGTATTTTTTTCTGGGTTTTAGGGCTCTAGTTAGTTTTTTCAATATGTAAAATTACTTTGACATAAAATGATAAAAAAAATCAGTTCTTCTGACTTTAAGAGTCTATTCTATTGATTGTGTTCATATGAATTTATGACAGAAATAAAATAATTATACTTTTGAAACCTGATATTGAGTATTATTTATTAGATTTTGAGACAGATCAGAATATTCAGTCTCATTGCCTCCACAAGTAGAATTGTACTTATTAGATCATGTGTCTTGGAATTGTCCTCATGTCACATTTTCCATCCCACTGGCCCAAACTGTTCAGTCTCACTAGTTAGTTGCTTATTATTTTTTCTTCTTGCAAAATACACTTCAAATAAGCATGCTGGATCTTCCTGTGCCATAGTATTATAATGCACTCCAACAAAACTTAGTATCTATATTTTTTCCTTTTGAGAATGCTGTAAAAGTAAACTCATACATTATGTATGTAATTGTAATAATATAGTGTGTAAGCATGTACTATGTAGTCTTCTGAGATACTTTTTTCACTCACCATTGAGATCCAGCTAGGCTATTGCATGTATCAATAGCATATTTCTTTTAATCACTACAGACTGTCCCCAGCTTATGATGGACCAACTTAGAATTTTTGACTTTATGGTTATGAGAAAGGCATATATGCATTCACTAGAAACCATACTTTGTATTTTCAATTTTTACCTTTCCCCATCCTGGTAACATGCTGTCTGACAGTCTCTAGTGATGCTGAACAGCAACAGCAAGCTGAGCTCTCAGTCAGCCCTGGGATCATGCGGGTAAACAACTGATACACTACAACCATTCTGCACTCATACAATCATTCTGTTTTTCACTTTCAGTACAACACGTTAAGGTTAGGCTAGGTTAAACTCTGATTCACAATGTCTATTATATTCATGTTCTACTTATGATATTTTTAATTTAAATTGGTTTATTGAGACTTAACCCTATTTCAAGTGGAGATAGATCTATAAGTAATATTTTATTGTATGTGTGTACCACAGCATATTTATCTATTCACACAATGAAGAACATTTGGCTGGTTTCCAGCTTTTGGCCACCACAAACACAGTTGCCATGAATATTCATGTACAGATTTTTGTGTGAACACGGTTTTCATTTCTCAAGTATAAATGCTCGTAAAGGAGTATGACTGCTTAGATGTAAGGTGAGTGAATATTTAAGTTTATGTGGAACTGCTAAACTGTCTTCCAGAATGACTGTACCATTTTCCCACCAGCAGTGTATGAGTGATCCAGTTTCTCTACATCATTGCCAGGACTTGTTATCATCAGAATTTTTCATTTTAGCCATTAAGCAAGATGTGGACTGGTATCTCATTGTGGCTTTAATTTGCATTTCCCTGATGGTTAATGATGTTGAACATCTGTTTACATGCTTATTTACATGCTTATTTCCCTAATACAAAGTTCTTGCATGAAGTGTCTGGGTGAACCTTTTGTTCGTTTTTCAGTTAGATTGCTTGTTTTCTTCCTGCTGAGTTTAGAGAGTATGTTGTATTCTGAATAACATCCTTTGATGAAAATACATTGTGAAAATATTTCCTGCCATTCTGTGCTTTGTCTTTTTCATTCTCTTAATAGTATCTTTCACAGAGCAAGCATTTTTAATTTTGATGAAATAGTTTATTTTTTATGGATTGTGATTTAAGTGTCATGACAAAAATCATTTTGTCTAACAATTAGTCCTGAAGATTTTCTTTTCTTCAAAAAGAGTCATAGTTTTATAATTCACACATGGGGGTATGGTCCATTTTGAGGTTCTCCTTAAATTTTTGTATAAGGTGTGAGATTTAGGCCCAGTTTCAGTTACTTGGCTATGAATATATCCAGTTGTCCCCAAATCATTTGCTTGTATCATTCCTCCATTGAATTGTCACTGCACTTTTGCCAAAGAGACAGATTTCTCAACTTTCTCCACATTCCCACTTGTGGTAACTCAGTAGCATATACTTGTTAATGAATTTTATTATCCTTTTTGTATTTTTATTATACTTTTTATTTTGTATTGGAGTATAACCAGTTAATTTCACTTTCATGCACTGGAGAAGGAAATGGCAACCCACTCCAGTGTCCTTGCCTGGAGAATCCCAGGGACGGGGGAGCCTGGTGGGCTGCCATCTATGGGGTTGCACAGAGTCAGACATGACTGACGCGACTTAGCAGCAGCAGCCAATTAATGCTGTAATAGTTTCAGGTGATTAACACCGTAGCATCTGTATTATAGATTACTTTTCATTCCTTATAGTTATAATTTGTGCTTTCTCTTTTTTCACCATGATAATTTTACCTAGGAATGTATATTTTATTAATCATTTTAGCAGAATTAACTTGGTATCTCACAGTTATTTCTATCATTTTCTATTTTACCAATTTGACATTTTTTATTATGTTCTTATTTCAGTTTACATTAGTTGTAATTTTTCTTCTTTTTTTTTTTTGGTTGAAAGCTTACATAATTGTTTTCTCAGCCTTTTTCTTTAGCAGTATAAGCATTTAAAAGGATAAATCTCTCCTATGTAAAATATTAACTGTATCTCATAAATATTTGTATGTATGTGTTCTCACTGTATTTTCTTTCAAAATATTTTCTTATAGCCCACTAATTATTTCTTTAGTGGGTTTTTTAAGTTTAATGCCTAAATTCCAAATATTTGGGAGTTTCTAGAGATATATTTTTGCTATTGATTTTCTAAGTCAATTCTAATTTGATCAAAGAATAAATTCTACATAATTACAAACACATGAAAAGATGCTCAACATCACTCATTATTAGAGAAATGCAAATCAAAACCACAATGAGGTACCACTTCACACCAGTCAGAATGTCTGCGATCCAAAAATCTGCAAGCAATAAATGCTGGAGAGGGTGTGGAGAGAAGGGAACCCTCCTACACTGTTGGTGGGAATGCAAACTAGTACAGCCACTATAGAGAACAGTGTGGAGATTCCTTAAAAAATTGCAAATAGAACTGCCTTATGACCCAGCAATCCCACTGCTGGGCATACACACTGAGGAAACCAGAATTGAAAGAGACACATGTACCCCAATGTTCATCGCAGCACTGTTTATAATAGCCAGGACATGGAAACAACCTAGATGTCCATCAGCAGATGAATGGATAAGAAAGCAGTGGTACATATACACAATGGAGTATTAGCCGTTAAAAAGAATACATTTGAATCAGTTCTAATGAGATGGATGAAACTGGAGCCGATTATACAGAGTGAAGTAAGCCAGAAAGAAAAACACCAATACAGTATACTAACACATATATATGGAATTTAGAAAGATGGCAATGATGACCCTGTATGCAGGACAACAAAAAAGACACAGATGTGTATAGCGGACTTTTGGACTCAGTGGGAGAGGGAGAGGGTGAGATGATTTGGGAGAATGGCATTGAAACATGTATAATATCATGTAAGAATCGAATTGCCAGTCTATGTCCGATGCAGGATATGGCACGCTTGGGGCTGGTACATGGGGATGACCCAGAGAGATGTTGCGGGGAGGGGGGTGGGAGGGGGTTCATGTTTGGGAACGCATGTACACCCATGGTGGATTCATGTCACTGTATGGCCAAACCAATACAGAATTGTAAAGTAAAATAAAAAATAAATTTAAAAAATTTCAGTTTTCTTACATGTATTAAAACTTTTTATGCACTAATCAATGTGTGTCTGTGTATTTATCTACATGGCAGTGTGTGTCTGGAGCCTCGGCTGCAGATCTGGGTACTGGCTGCAGGTGCCTGGGGAGCACCATGCACTTGCTGCACAGAAGTAGGTGGCTGAGTCTCCAGGCTGGGCAGCTGTGATGTGCAATGAGAGCTGTTTGGCACTCGTACTGAGGAAAACTGTGAGTCTCCCATCTTCCTTTTTATTTATAACTGAACCTATTTCTATCAAGAATACAAGGCCTTTACCAGGATATTGACTGTACCATGAGAAGTAGTCAAATGTACTCCTCTCCTACAGTTCAGAATGGAAATCTCTCCTTCCTGGACTATCAAAGATTGAGGGCTCTGTTTCACCTGCTGTTGGTCACTTTTTTCCTTCTCTTGTCCACCTACCCTTTTTTACAGAGATAAAAAGTCATTAGGTCCACAAATTAATATTTTCTTCTTAAAGTTCTTATATGCATGAATTTGTCCATTCCCCGATTTTCTCATTTCCCTTAATTAATGAGATATCTTAGTTTTTGTCCACCACAACCCACAGTCTAATTGAAACCACAGAAGTAAAAATGATGCTCCCAGAATCTTGTCCATTGTTCTTGGCACCAAAGGTCAGTGACAACTCCCATTCCTCTTCTGGTCTTCTCAACCAGCTAGAACTCTGACTTTAAGTTCACATCTGCTTTAATGCTTTCAACAGACCCCATCCTCTTACAAGTGCTTTCATTTAAACCTATCTCTCTCAAAGAAAGTATTCCCCATATTGAGGCTAGAATTGCTGTAAATTAATTTCATTGGGAATCAGAAATACTCTGCTTACGCATGGGTAAAGAGCAAGTTAGAATTTCTCTCCTGCTCTCTACCTCTTCCTTTTCTTAACACCTCCTGGAAAAATTCATATATCAGGACAGCATGATATGTTAATGGAGATTACATTATTTTACAAGGGGAAAGAGAGAGACTCCCATGAAGTTACAAATTAGTGTGCAGAGGGATATTTCCTTTTTTATTATAAATACTAATTAAAGTCTATTGAAGATACATAGAAGCATAATATAGATCATTACAAGATAAAGTCATGGATCCAAACAGAGAATACATAGCTCTTTGGCCATGACAGAACTTCAATTTTGCCACAGTCTTTCTGATGTGTCCACATTTTACATGACCCTAAAAAATGATAGAAAACCAATCAAGTTCAATTTATACTTTTCCTAAAATATAAATTAGGAAAATGGAATATTTCCAAGGTGATCATGGATACTAAGCTGACATTTGGGTTGCTCAGAATACTTTTGATAAAGGTTGACGTATAAAAAGTGAGTTTTAAATTATGAATCTGTACAGATTTAAGACATCTGCATGCTCTGTCTCTTCCTTGAGACACATTGGTATCACAGATGTTCCTCAGCTTCTGATGTCATTAAGATCACATGACCATTTCTGCTGATATTTTATCAGGGAGAGAATAAAACAATCCACCACCTCTGGATGGTGAAGATGATTCTGGAAAATATAGTGAATAAGAGAAGCAATATCAAGGGTCAAAGAGTAAGAGGTTTGAAGGAAAGGTTGGGGAAGAAATACCCAGGGTCAGGAGAGAAACATGGGTTTGTGAGTAAAAAACGTCCTTCATCACTTAGGGAGCAAAGCAGTGTGAAGATTAAAGCGGATAGTGCTGGGGAAGTCATGTGTAGACGTGGCTAGAAAGAGATGAGGGTTGGATGGATAGGCAAAGAAAGTTCAAAGACAAATGTGAAAATTGGAGAATTTAACTTGAATAATAGCAAAAGCAGTAAAACCTGCCAGACTGTTCCAAAGAGTAAATGTCACAGTGGCTATATTAGACATTGTTGGCACCTTGCTCAACTTTTCTCAGGAACTTCATCTGTGCTCAGTCCCCAAGTTTTTTGTATTTTGTTGCCAGCAGCTTAGATAACAACCGATTTCTGTGACTATCCAATTCTTTTGTCTAAGTGGTACAGTATAGTCTGATATGTACAAAATCAGGAACCTCTGAAATCTTCCTTTTGTTTGGTCTTTTCCCTTTCTCTAGTCAGTGGGCTTCCCAGGTTGTGCTAGTGGTAAAGAAGCTGCTTGCCAAGGCAGGAGACCTAAGAGACTCTGGTTCGATCCCTGGGTCAGGAAGATCCCCTGGAGGAGGAAACAGCAACCCAGTACAGTATTCTAGCCTGGAAAATTCCACAGGCAGAGGAACCTAGTGGATCTTCCTACTGAGGTCTGAGTCGGAGGAAGAGGACCTCATGCAGAGAGTATTTAAATAGTTTGTTCATTATTTTCATTACTGAAAATTTATACTACTTCTTATAATTATGCTATCTTTGATATGCTAATATTAGATATTATAAAAACCAACACTAATGATGCTTTCTATTGAAGAGTCAAAACTTAGAAGATATGACTATTAATCTTCATACTATGGATGATAGCTCTAAGTACAACTAGTGTTTCAGAAAAGATATGATATTCCTGTTTTTCAATATTAATACTCTCAGAAAACATGATAGTGTTAATATGGAGATCCATGGCAGAATTATGTTTGTGGCAGGTTTAGGCTAAAGACAAGAAGACAGCTTTCTTTGTCAGTGGTGAAAGCCAATGAATCTCAAAGAAAAGCTCAACTTTTGATTATAGTCTGCCTAATCCTATTCTAAGCGCAGGCGGCGGCGGTGGGCCAGTGCACTAAGTGCAGCCGAGAGCTACCCCATGTCCGAAGTCAGGGACAGCAGGCCAGGCTGCAACGGCGCAGGAATGGCCTGGAAGAGCCACCCCACATCCGAAGTCAGGGGCGGCAGCTGAGAGGAGCTACCCCACGTCCGAGGTCAGGGGTGGCCGGGAGAAGCCACCTCATACCCGAGGCCAGGGGAGGTGACCGGGAGGAGCAACCTGAGGAGCAGTGGTTGAGCAGGCACAAGAGGGCCTAGAGGAGCTATCCCAAGTTGAAGTTCAGGAACGACGGTGGTAAGGAAATACCCCTCGTCCAAGGTAAGGAGCAGTGGCTGTGCTTTGCGGGAGCAGCCGTGAAGAGATACCCCATGCCCAAGCTAAGAGAAACCCAAGTAAGATGGTAGGTGTTGCAAGAGGGCATCAGAGGGCAGACACACTGAAACCATACGCACAGAAAACTAGTCAATCTAATCACACTAGGACCACAGCGTTGTCTAACTCAATGAAAGCCCGTGGGGCAACCCAAGACTGGTGGGTCATGGTAGAGAGGTCTGACAGAATGTGGTCCACTGGAGAAGGGAATGGCAAGCCACTTCAGTATTTTTGCCTTGAGAACCCCATGAACAATATGAAAAGGCAAAATGATAGGATACCAAAAGAGGAACTCCCCAGGTCATTAGGTGTGCAATATGCTACTGGAGATCAGTGGAGAAATAACTCCAGAAAGAATGAAGGGATGGAGCCAAAGCAAAAACAATACCCAGTTGTGGATGTGACTGGTGATAGAAGCAAGATCCAATGCTGTAAAGAGCAATACTGCATAGGAACCTGGAATGTCAGGTCCATGAATCAAGGCAAATTGGAAGTGGTCAAACAAGAGATGGCAAGGGTGAACATCGACATTCTAGGAATCAGCAAACTAAAATGGACTGGAATGGGTGAATTTAACTCAGATGACCATTATATCTACTACTGCGGGCAGGAATCCATCAGAAAAAATGGAGTAGCCATCATGAACAACAAAAGAGTCCGAAATGCAATACTTGGATGCAATCTCAAAAATGACAGAATGATCTCTGTTCGTCTCCAAGGCAAACCATTCAATATCACAGTTATCCAAGTCTATACCCCAACCAGTAACGCTGAAGAAACTGAAGTTGAACGGTTTTATGAAGACTTACAAGACCTTTTAGAACTAACACCCCAAAATGATGTCTTTTTCATTATAGGTGACTGGAATGCAAAAGTAGGAAGTCAAGAAACACCTGGAGTAACAGGCAAATTTGGTCTTGGAATGCGGAATGAAGCAGGGCAAAGACTAATAGAGTTTTGCCAAGAAAATGCACTGGTCATAGCAAACACCCTCTTCTAACAACACAAGAGAAGACTCTACACATGGACATCACCAGATGATCAACACTGAAATCAGATTGATTATATTCTTTGCAGCCAAAGATGGAGAAGCTCTATAAAGTCAACAAAAACAAGACCAGGAGCTGACTGTGGCTCAGATCATGAACTTCTTATTACCAAATTCAGACTCAAATTGAAGAAAGTAGGGAAAACTGCTAGACCATTCAGGTATGACCTCAATCAAATCCCTTATGATTAGACAGTGGAAGTGAGAAATAGATTTAAGGATCTAGATCTCATAGATAGAGTGCCTGATGAACTATGGAATGAGGCTCGTGACATTGTACAAGAGACAGGGATCAAGACCATCCCCATGGAAAAGAAATGCAAAAAAGCAAAATGGCTGTCTGAGGAGGCCTTACAAATAGCTGTGAAAAGAAGAGAGGCAAAAAGCAAAGGAGAAAAGGAAAGATATAAGCATCTGAATGCAGAGTTCCAGAGAACGGCAGGAAGAGATAAGAAAGCCTTCTTTAGCAATCAATGCAAAGAAAAAGAGGAAAACAACAGAATGGGAAAGACTAGAGATCTCTTTAAGAAAATTAGAGATACCAAGGGAACATTTCATGCAAAGATGGGCTTGATAAAGGACAGAAATGGTATGGACCTAACAGAAGCAGAAGATATTAAGAAGAGGTGGCAAGAATACACAGAAGAACTGTACAAAAAAGATCTTCACGACCCAGATAATCATGATGATGTGATCACTAATCTAGAGCCAGACATGTTGGAATGTGTAGTCAAGTGGGCCTTAGAAAGCATTACTATGAACAAAGCTAGTGGAGGTGATGGCATTCCAGTTGAGCTGTTTCAAATCCTGAAAGATGATGCTGTGAAAGTGCTGCACTCAATATGCCAGCAAATTTGGAAAACTCAGCAGTGGCCACAGGACTGGAAAAGGTCAGTTTTCATTCCAATTCCAAAGAAAGGCAATGCAAAAGAATGCTCAAACTACCACACAATTGCACTCATCTCACACCCTAGTAAAGTAATGCTCAAAATTTTCCAAGCCAGACTTCAGCAATATGTGAACTGTGAACTCCCTGATGTTCAAGCTGGTTTTAGAAAAGGCAGAGGAACCAGAGATCAAATTGCCAATATCCGCTGGATCATGGAAAAAGCAAGAGAGTTCCAGAAAAACATCTATTTCTGCTTTATTGACTATGCCAAAGCCTTTGACTGTGTGGATCACAAGAAACTGTGGAAAATTCTGAAAGAGATGGGAATACCAGACCACCTAACCTGCCTCTTGAGAAATCTGTATGCAGGTCAGGAAGCAACAGTTAGAACTGGACATGGAACAACAGACTGGTTCCAAATAGGAAAAGGAGTACATCAAGGCTGTATATTGTCACCCTGCTTATTGAACTTCTATGCAGAGTACATCATGAGAAACGCTGGACTGGAAGTAGCACAAGCTGGAATCAAGATTGTCAGGAGAAATAGCAGTAACCTCAGATATGCAGATGACACCACCCTTATGGCAGAAAGTGAAGAGGAACTAAAAAGCCTCTTGACGAAAGTGAAAGAGGAGAGTGAAAAAGTTGGCTTAAAGCTCAACATTCAGAAAATAAGATCACGGCATCCAGTCCCATCACTTCATGGAAAATAGATGTGTAAACAGTAGAAACAGTGTCAGACTTTATTTTTGGGGGCTCCAAAATCACTGTAGATGGTGACTGCAGCCATGAAATTAAAAGACGCTTACTCCTTGGAAGAAAAGTTATGACTAACCTAGATAGCATATTCAGAAGCAGAGACATTACTTTGCCGACTAAGGTCCGTCTAGTCAAGGCTTTGGTTTTTCCTGTGGTCATGTATGGATGTGAGAGTTGGACTGTGAAGAAGGCTGAGCGCCAAAGAATTGATGCTTTTGAACTGTGGTGTTGGAGAAGACTCTTGAGAGTCCCTTGGACTGCAAGGAGATCCAACCAGTCCATTCTGAAGGAGATCAGCCCTGAGATTTCTTTGGAAGGAATGATGCTAAAGCTGAAGCTCCAGTACTTTGGCCACCTCATGCGAAGAGTTGACTCATTGGCAAAGACTCTGATGCTGGGAGGGATTGGGGGCAGGAGGAGAAGGGGACGACAGAGGATGAGATGGCTGGATGGCATCACTGACTCGATGCATGTGATTCTGAGTGAACTCCGGGAGTTGGTGATGGACAGGGAGGCCTGGCGTGCTGCAGTTCATGGGGTCGCAAAGAGTCGGACACAACTGAGCGACTGAACTGAACCTAACTGAACTGAATCCTATTCTATTTGTGCTAATAATGTAAATAAACGACTGTACCTTCCAGAATGACTTTGTGATTTGATTTATGGATACTGTCCCCAACAAAACAGTTAAAACAGATGAAAATTATTTTTAAGAAATTAAAACCTTTGGACATAATCTTTAGGTTATATAGCATATAAAAAGGGTAATAGAGACACATTTGCTCATAAAATCTACTAAATATCCGTGATAGCAGAAAGAATCTGTGGCAATTGTACCATGACCACTCCCCATCCCCAGCTCAAGATGATGAAAGTTCTACTCAAGGTGGATACAATCAAGAACACAAGGCTCCTTCTCTCTCCAGCTCGCAGTATAGGGTTATCACATCTCCTACAGAGGGGCTGGGTGCTGTCCTTTCTTACCTCCCCAGGTCTGTGTTACAGAAACTGTATACAAAGAAGAAAAGCTGACAAGTCTATGGCCACTTCTCACCTCACTTATAGCACAGGGGTTCTACGTCAGGGATGATAGACTGAGACAACTGGGTCCTCTTGCCTTCATCCCAGCTCATAGAGTGATGATTTCATGCTGGCAAAGGCAAGCCAAGAAGGCAAGAGGCTACTGCTCCCTTCCATCACGCTTCTCATAACACAGGGATGTCACTCAGAGACAAGCAGCCAACTGTCCCTTATTACAGTTCCAGACTTTATTTGAAACCATCATTGGGAAGCCCAAGTTTAAGGGTGCTGTTGAATACAATGGAGATGCTTATGGTAAACAATTAACAGAAGGCTGCAACTCAATGAGAGCAACAAGTTAATTCATAGACAACAACTTAAAATCTTAACAGAAAGTACAGGAAAAGGGGATAACTAGGAAAAGTCCTCTCTGGTCGGAAGATCTCAAAGAAAAGTTTCAAAGGCTGGCTCTGCAAATAGGCTTGATTTAATTAGATAAGACCTGGGAACAATTTATGGCTTCATAGCATTGTTGAACGGAGAAGGCACTGGTAACCCACTCCAGTACTCTTGCCTGGAAAATCCCATGGACTGAGCAGCCTAGTAGGCTGCAGCCCATGGGTTCACTAAGAGTCGGACATGACTGAGCGGCTTCAGTTTCACTTTTCATGCATTGGAGAAGGAAATGGCAACCCACTCCAGTGTTCTTGCCTGGAGAATCCCAGGGATGGGGGAGCCTGGTGGGCTGCCGTCTATGGGGTCGCACAGAGTCGGACACGACTGAAGTGACTTAGCAGCAGCAACAGCAGCACTGTTGAAAAAAAACAGGCAGCAATTAGTGGAGTCTATTGCCTAGGTGTAATACAAACAGAAGCAAATAGTCTAGGATAGAAATTAGAGAAAAAGACTGTTAAAGAGCCTTGCTAAACCACTACTGCATCAGGATGTCTGAGAATGTACCCAAGACTATATCCTTTGAGGAAAAACATCATGGGCTGTAAACTGTGGGAAAAATTAACTTACCTGAAATAGTCAAGTCACTAGGCAAATAAGCA
>NW_024070210.1:77588040-77588215 GCF_014754425.2 Oryx dammah | reverse complement strand
GAAGGTGAGGGAAGCAAGAAGTTCTAGTGATTCAAGAAGGAGTCATGAACCAAAGAATTTAGTTGGCCTTCAAAAGCTAAAAAAGGCAAGAAAACGGATTATCCCTTAGATCTCAAGAAGGAATCAACTCTTCCAAGAACTTGACTATAGACAGTTAAATGGGTTTAAGAGTTCT